>NW_027254439.1:0-300000 GCF_044704955.1 Pristiophorus japonicus | reverse complement strand
AGACCTCTGCACTGCCCTTCCTGTTGGCCATCCATTCCCCATCTGTCTGTGTAACCCTTACCTGCGGTAAGACCAATTCACTAAACGTGCTATTCATGGCATCCTCAGCATCATGCATGCTCCAGAGTGAATCCACCCACAGCTCCAGTACCGCAATGCGGTCTGTCAGAAGCTGCAGCAGAGTACACTTCCTGCATATGTAGTCGTCAGGGACACTGGAAAAGTCCCTGAGTTCCCACATGATACAGGAGGAGCATGACACCTGTCTGAGCTCTCCTACCATGAGTTAACCCTTAGATCTACTTAATTTGGCAACAACAATAAAGGTTACCCACTGATAGGGAAAATAAAAATAAAAACTACTCACCAATCACCAGCCAATCACTTACCCCCTTGGCTGTGACGTCACCTTGTGATTTCTTTCTACTTCTTTGTTTACCTTCTACCCCTGCACCTGCACCAGCAGGCCTCTCCGACTGTTGGGCCTTTTATAGGCCTCTCCGATGCTGCCCCAGACTCCCGCTGCTCGAACTCCCGCCTCTCCGACTGTTAGACCTTTTATAGGCCTCTCCAATTCTGCCCCAGACTCCCGCTGCTCGAACTCCCGCCTCTCCGACTGTTGGGCCTTTTATAGGCCTCTCCGATGCTGCCCCAGACTCCCACTGCTCGAACTCCCATCTCTCCGACTGTTGGGCCTTTTATAGGCCTTTCCAACACTGCTCCGGACTCCCGCTGCTCGAACTCCCGCCTCTTCAACTGTTGGGCCTTTTATAGGCCTCTCCGATGCTGCCCCAGACTCCCACTGCTCGAACTCCCGCCTCTCCGATGCCGAGCCTTTTATAGGCCTCTCCAACACTGCTCCGGACTCCCGCTGCTCAAACTCCTGTCTCTCCGATGCCGAGCCTTTTATAGGCCTCCCTGACACTGCCCCTGGGCACAATGGACATGATATTTGCAGCGCGACAGCTGCAGGAAAAATGCAGAGAGCAGCACCAGCCCTTATACATGGCCTTTTTCGACCTTACAAAGGCCTTTGACAATGTCAACCACAAGGGTCTATGGAACTTCCTCCTCCATTTCAGATGCTCCCAAAAGTTTGTCAACATCCTTCGCCTGCTCCACGATGATATGCAGGCAATGATCCTTACCAATGGATCCATTACAGACCCAATCCACGTCCGGATTGGGGTCAAACAGGGCTGTGTCATCGCTCCAACACTCTTCTCAATCGTCCTCACTGCCATGCTCCACCTCACAGTCAACAAGCTCCCCGCTGCAGTGGAACTAAATTACAGAACCAGAGGGAAGTTGTTTAACCTTCGCTGCCTCTAGGCCAGGTCCACGATCACCCCAACCTCTGTCGTTGAGCTACAGCACGCGGATGACACCTGCGTCTGCACACATTCTGAGGCTGGACTCCAGGATATAGTCGATGTATTTACTGAGGCATATGAAAGCATAGGCCTTAGGCTAAACATCTGTAAGACAAAGGTCCTCCACTAGCCTGTCCTCGATCCACGGTGCAGCCCTTGACAATGTGGACCATTTCCCATACCTCGATATATCAACAAAAGCAGACATTGATGAGGAGATTCAACACCACCTGCAGTGTGTCAGTGCAGCCTTCGGCCACCTGAGGAAAAGAGTGTTCGAAGACCAGGCCCTCAGGTCTACCACCAAGCTCGTGGTCTATAGGACTGTGGTAATACCTGCCCTCCTGTATGGCTCAGAGACATGGACCATGACAGCAGACACCTCAAGTTGCTTGAGAAATATCACCAACGATATCTCCCCAAGATCGTACAAATCCCCTGGGAGGACAGGTGTACCAATATCAGCGTCCTCTTACAGGCTAACATCCCTAGCATTGAAGCACTGACTACACTCGATCAGCACCGCTGGGCAGGCCACATAGTTCACATGCCAGACACGAGACTCCCAAAGCAAGTGCTCTATGCGGAGCTCCTTCACGGCAAATGAGCCAAAGGTGGGCAGCGGAAACATTACAAGTTCACCCTCAAAGCCTCCCTGATAAAGTGCAACAACCCCACTGACACCTGGGAGTCCCTGGCCAAAGACCACCCTAAGTGGAGATAGTACATTCGGGAGGGCGCTGAGCACTTCAAGTCTCATCGCTGAGAGTGGAAGAAATTAAGTGCAGGCAGCGGAAAGAGCGTGCAGCAAACCAGTCCCACGCACCCCTCCCCTCAACGACTGTCTGTCCCACCTGCGACACAGTCTGTGGCTCTCGTATTGGACTGTTCAGTCACCAAAGAACTCACTTCAGGAGTGGAAGCAAGTCTTCCTCGATTCCGAGGGACTGCCTATGATGATGATAATGATAAACATTCTCTGTCCTTGCCCCCCAGGCCCAGTTCCTTTGCTCAGATTCTGATAAAAGTAAATTGGGAAAAGTTCACTTTGATTTTTAAAGGCTGAATTGTTGCAGAGACCTGCGCATGCGCGATTAAGCCCCGCCCCCTGTGTCGATTTACAGTGAGCAGAAGAGCGCATGCGCCCTCCCCCAGCCTGTGAGCGACATTCACTCAGTGAGCGGAAGAAGATGGTTGAAACAGCCGGGAATGGAGATACCGCGGCCCCGGGGTAAGGCAGCGAGCAGTAGCCTCCTTACAGCAGCACATCGCTTTGGGAGCGTGTCCGCAGATGGGCTCAGAGATCGGCACTGAGTCCGGGGGAAGTTCAGGGAGAGTCGGGGTCTGTGTGTAACAGGCGGAGTGGAGCAAGAACTGGTCTCAGTGCGTGGAGTGAGTGGGGGAAGGGAGAGACCATTCTCGGGCTGTGTGTGGACAGTGTGTGTCCCGGGTAAGGGAGACAGAATGGGAAGGATCTGCTGTTTACAATCATTGCTGCTTTCTCCCTGCAAACCAGTAGTGAACGTTCCTGCTTTAGTTCCAGTCTCACCGTGTTTGTTGTCATTGGACAGTGAGCAGTGGAAGCAGAGCCGGACACTGAGGATTTATACAAGGAGCATCTATTGCAGGCACCGGGTGAGAAATGTGAAGGACACGTTTTAAACAGCGGCTCTTTGTTTTTGGTTGAACGGTTAGTGCCCTGGGAGAGGGGAGTAGCAATCTGAGCTGTGTAAAAGTCCGTGCTCCATCGGGTAGTCCCATTCCTGAAGCAGGGCAGGGGTTGGGTTGTATCTGGATGTCAATAAATTGCTGTAAATCTGCCCAACACATTTGGTGTGCAGAAGCCGAGTGCTGCAGTACTGCAGTGGAGTCAGACACACACTGTTTGTATCGCTGGCTTCCCTTTGTGAATGTTCATAATGAATATTAATTGAACGATTATATTCATCACTTTAGTCTTTTGTACCTCTCCTGTTTTTGAATGATCAGAGATACCTTCTCCTCCTACAGGCAAGGAATTGAAGAAACTGGAACAAATGTGAAGTTTCCACCACCTGAGACATAAGGAACAGTGTAACCAGCTCCTTCTCACACACAGTCGGTATGGTACCTATCACTGTGTGCGGATACACAGACAGGTTATCCGAATTAAACATGTTTGTGGTGCTGAATGGCTTCCTCCTATTCCTGTGTAACAGGTCCGAGGGGGCTGATGGCCACCTCCTATTCCTAATTTAACAGATTGGAGATACTGAGTGCCCTTCTGTTCCTAATGTAATAAACACGAGGGTCTTAATGCCTTCCTCCTGTTCATATGTAACAAGCTCTAGGGGCAGAATGACCTCCCCTGTACCTTTTGTATCAGGCTAGAATGGGATGAATGGCCTCCTTTAGTTCTTATGTAACAGGTTCCAGGGGCTGAATAGCCTCCTCCAGTTCCCATGTAACAAGCATGAGGGGCTGAATGCCCTCCTTCTGTTCCCATGAAACAATCCCATGGGGATGATTGCCTTTGTCCTATTCCTAATGTAACAGACCCGAGGGGCAGAATTGCGTTGTCCTATTGCTTTTTAACTCCAGTTGCTGAATGGCACTCTCCAGTTCTTAATGTAAAGGCTCGAGGAGCTGAATGGCACTCTCCAGTTCCTCATGTAATAGGCTCGAGGAGCTGAATGGCCCTCTCCAGTTCCTGATGTAATAGGCTCGAGGAGCTGAATGGTCACTTCCTGTTCCTGGTTAACAGTTCCGAGGGGTGGAATTGGCCTACTCCTGTTCCTATGTAACAGACCCGAGGGACTGAGTGGTCTTCTCCTGTTCCTAATGTAAGAAGCTCGAGGGGATGAAAAATGTCCTGCTGTTCCCATGTCACAGAATCAAAGACTGAGTGGTCTGCTTGTGTTTCTAATGTTAGAGAGGCTGAATGGCCTCTTCCCAAATAAGAGAATGGAAGGGTTGAATGGCATCCTCCTGATCCAATGTAACAGGCTCGAGGGGAAGAATGGCCTCATCCTGTTCCTGTCTAACAACATTCGGTGCTGAATAGCCACCTCCTGTTCCTGTGTAATAAGTTAGATGGGGTGAGTGGCCTCCTCCAGTTGCAATATAACATGTGCTACTGGTTTATTGGCCTCTTCCAGTTCCTATAATATTATCAGGTGACTGAATGGCCTCCTCCAGTTCCTACATAACATGCTTGAGGGTCTGAATAGCCTCCTCCTGTTCCAAAGTAAAAGGCTCCAGAGGATGAATGGCCGCCTCTATTCCTGTGTAACAGTATCCAGTCAATGCATCGCCTCCACCAATTCCTTTATAGGAAGGCTGAGGTGCTGAATGCCCACCTCCTGTTCCTATGCAACAAACTCAAAGGTCTGAATGGCTTCCTATTCATTTGTAACAGGTTCGAGGGGCTGAATGGCTTCTTATTCATTTGTAACAGGTTTGAGGGGCTGAATGGCACCCTATTCATTTGTAACAGGTTCGAGGCGCTGAATGGCGTTGAATTTCTGTAAAGCAGACTCCAAGGCTGAATGGCCCACTCGAGTTTCTAATGTAACAGAGTCGAGGGGCAGAATGGCTTACTGTTCCTATGTAACAGAGACTGAATGGGCCTCCTCCTCTTCCACTGTAACAGACTCGAGGGACAAAATGGCCTCCTCCTGTTCCAATGTAACAGGCTCGAGGGACTGAATGGCCTCCTCCTGTTCCTTATGTAACAGGCTCGAGGGACTGAATGGCCACCTCCTGTTCCTTATGTGACAGACTCGAGGGACTGAATGGCCTCCCCCTGTTCCTTATGTAACAGGCTCAAAGGGATGATTTGCCTGCAGGTTCCATGTGCTGAAAGGCCTCCTCAAGTTCCCAGATCCAGGGACTGTTCTTCCCCGTTGTTTTGGAAATAGCATCGGGCAGTAAACAGGAACTCAATGCTTCTTGCCCGCCAGCTCTCTGATCGGGCTCCTCGCGCTGATTATGTTTTCTCATCTCGCTCAAACGTCCCCAAAATGTTGCTTTCTTTTCCATCACCTCTAGAGTTATTAGCGAAGTTTGCATCAAGCAAATCGTGATCTCACCAGTAACAGCACTTTCCCGATGGTTATCCACGAGGCTGCTTCTGACATTTTCTTCTGCGTAAATGTTAACCACCGTAAGTAACTGAAAATCTTCATTTCTACAGCAACAACAAACACTTGCATTTATGACAGATTCAGAATGAATCCCACACTCACTCACTGTACCACAGACTGACATGGATTATATAATGTACTAATAGCTCATCTCTACTCAAAATATTTCTGAATCGCATTCATCCAATATAATGAGAGAAAAAAATTCACAGAGGATAAAACTCATTCTCACATACCAGAAACTGACAGATACAGAATAAATCCCACTCAGATACTAGAAAATGACAGGTTCAGAATAAAACCCACACTCACATACCAGAAACTGACAGGTACAGAGGAAACACACATTCACTTACCCCAGAATGAGAGCTACAGAATGAATCCCACATTCACATAGCGCAAACTGACATATAAAGGTAAAAATCCACACTTGAATACCAGAAACTGACACCCCACACATCTACCACAAACTGACAGGTACAGAAAAAAAACACAATCACATATCATAAACTGGAGGTACATATTAATTCCTGCACTCACACAGCAGTAACTGACCAGTACAGAATAAAATCCACATTCACATAGCAGAAACTGACAGGTACAGAATATAATCAACACCCAGATTCCAGAAACTGACGGGTACAGAATGCAATCCACACTTGGATACCAGAAAGTGACCGGTACAGATTAAAACCACAGTCACATATCAGAAACTGACAGGTACCGATTAAGCCCCATACTCCCATACCGGAATCAGACGGGTACAGAATAAAATCCATACTCCAATCCAAAAAACTGACAGGTACTGGTCAATATCCACACTCACCTACCAGAAGCTGACGATATAGGTTAAACTACACACTCGCATACCAGAAACTGACAGATACGTGATAAAACACACACTCACATACCAGAAACTGACAGGTACATGATAAAACACACACTCACATACCAGAAACTGACAGGTACAGAATAAAACCCAGACTCACATATCAAAACTTGACGGGTACACAACTCACATAGCAGAGACTGACAGGTACAGAATAAATCTCTCATTCACTTCACAAAAACTGATAGGTACAGAATAAAACACACACTCTGATACCAGAAACAGAGAGTTACAGAATAAATCCCACATTCACATAAACAGACACTGACCGGTACAGTATGAAACCCACATCGATGTATCTGAACAATAATATGCAAGTAAAACCCATACCTGCCTATTAGAAACTGACAGCGAAACACTCACACACCAGAGACTGATGGAACGAGTAGAACAGTTTAGTCACTCTTACATAGAAACATAGAAAATAGGTGTAGGTGTAGGCCATTCGGCCCTTCTAGCCTGCACCGCCATTCAATAAGTTCATGGCTGAACATTCAACTTCAGTACCCCATTCCTGCTTTCTCGCCATACCCCTTGATCCCCCTAGTAGTAAGGACCTCATCTAACTCCTTTTTGAATATATTTAGTGAATTGGCCTCAACAACTTTCTGTGGTAGAGAATTCCACAAGTTCACCACTCTCTGGGTGAAGAAGTTCCTCCGCATCTCGGTCCTAAATGGCTTACCCCTTATCCTTAGACTGTGACCTCTGGTTCTGGACTTCCCCAACATTGGGAACATTCTTCCTGCATCTAACCTGTCTAACCCCGTCAGAATTTTAAAATGTTTCTATGAGGTCCCCTCTCATTCTTCTGAACTCCAGTGAATACAAGCCCAGTTGATCCAGTCTTTCTTGATAGGTCAGTCCCGCCATCCCAGGAATCAGTCTGGTGAACCTTCGCTGCACTCCCTCAATAGCAAGAATGTCCTTCCTCAGGTTAGGAGACCAAAACTGTACACAATACTCCAGGTGTGGCCTCACCAATGCCCTGTACAACTGTAGCAACACCTCCCTGCCCCTGTACTCAAATCCCCTTGCTATGAAGGCCAACATGCCATTTGCTTTCTTAACCGCCTGCTGCACCTGCATGCCAACCTTCAATGACTGATGTACCATGACACCCAGGTCTCTTTGCACCTCCCCTTTTCCTAATCTGTCACCATTCAGATAATAGTCTGTCTCTCTGTTTTTACCACCAAAGTGGATAACCTCACATTTATCCACATTATACTTCATCTGCCATGCATTTGCCCACTCACCTAACCTATCCAAGTCGCTCTACAGCCTCACAGCATCCTCCTCGCAGCTCACACTGCCACCCAACTTAGTGTCATCCGCAAATTTGGAGATACTACATTTAATCCCCTCATCTAAATCATTAATGTACAGTGTAAACAGCTGGGGCCCCAGCACAGAACCTTGCGGTACCCCACTAGTCACTGCCTGCCATTCTGAAAAGTACCCATTTACCCCTACTCTTTGCTTCCTGTCTGACAACCAGTTCTCAATCCATGTCAGCACACTACCCCCAATCCCATGTGCTCTAATTTTGCACATCAATCTCTTGTGTAGGACCTTGTCGAACGCCTTCTGAAAGTCCAAATATACCACATCAACTGGTTCTCCCTTGTCCACTCTACTGGAAACATTCTCAAAAAATTCCAGAAGATTTGTCAAGCATGATTTCCCTTTCACAAATCCATGCTGACTTGGACCTATCATGTTACCTCTTTCCAAATGCACTGCTATGACATCCTTAATAATTGATTCCATCATTTTACCCACTACCGATGTCAGTGTCAGGCTCACACAATTGTTTCTTCAGTAATTCGGATGATAACTAACATGCTCTCAGTGTGGCCCATTTAATTAGTGATAAAAGCAACTTATGAAACAATCCTATTTTTGCTAATTTAATTTGTGACAAAAAGATGGTCTGAGCATGTGCTAAATACATGCTGCTCCTCCCCTCCCCACAGTGTTTAAACCGACGGGAAGGGCCCAGGCGAGCTCCCCTCCCCCAGCTCTGTCGGCGGCTGCCGTTTCCTCTGTGCTGGGCTGATGATCGTTGAACACATCAGGGAGTAGAGATATCCCGGGCCCGAGTAAGGGAGCAAACATCAGCCTCCTTACAGCAGTTCATCGCATTGGGACTGTGTCCGCAGATGGGCTTTGTGTCAGGGTAAGTTCAACGGCAGTCGGGGACTGTCTGTAAGAAGCAGAGTGGAGTAGGAACTAGTTCCGGAACACGGAGTGAGTGGGGGAAGGAAGAGGCCATTCTCGGGCTGTGTGTACGGTGTAAGGTAACAGAGAAAGTAAATCACCTCGCTCTTTGAAATCATTGCTGCTTTCTTTCCCCAAATCAGTAATGAATGTTCCTGATTCAGTTCCAATCTCACCGCATCTGTTCTTGTACAGTGAACAGTGGAAACACAGCCTGATAGTGAAGATATGAGGAATTTCACAAAATGCATCTATTGCAGGCACCAGGAGAGGAGTGTGACAGGAGACATTTCAATAATCGGTTATTTTATTTCGGTGCGTTGAATTCTCCAGAACCCTGTGGCTGGTGATCGAGAGATACATTGTCGCTCCCTCAGATACATCAGCATCGAGTCACTGTGACATTCTGTTAATGACACAGGCCCTTAACTCGGTTCCAATAGACTGAGAACAATTGTTGTACAGCCCAGGTACCTGTGGTTATATTCCAGGAAGCGATTCAGAATTTTGCAGGTAGTCCCATGGGAGTGGGAGATATAAACCTGGACTGTGCCAATCGGGTGGTCCCATTCATGGACCAGTGCTGGGTTTGGGTTGTGTCTGGATGCTGATAACTTACTATAGAACCATCCTACACACCTGGTGTGGTGAATCTGAGTGTCGCTGTACTGCAGTGAGGTCAGACAATGTCACTGTTTGTATCGCAGATTCCTCTCTCCAGATACTTTACTTTATTATAAAGAAACACATTAATTATAACTTTATTGTTATAGTCTACAGGCACCTGTCCATATCATAACTAATAGTGTTCTCCTATTATTATTCTCAGAGCAAAATACTTCAAGCCAGAATAAATTTGATCTTTACTCCACCCAGAACACAAGGAACAGTGCAGGCAGCTCCTTCTCACACACAGTAAGTACATTATCACACTCAGCGCAGAGAGACAGAACTGACCTCAATCATATTGTCACAGGCAGCAGAAGCTGTCAGTCACACAGTGATCCAAATTTCCAGTTATATTATGCATCCCACAGTCACTTGGAACAGTACAATAATGTGTTGTTTCAAAATCCAATCATATCGCAATGAAAGGCAGATCCAATTTCACTCCCTTACACTCACCCACGATCAGTTAGACACTGACACGGTGTCAATCCACACTGGTGTCTGTACACTGACTCTCAAACCCAACAGCTAACTTACAAGAGCAGAGAAACGGAGGTAATGGACTGAACCAAACCTCCTCCTGAGACAGTCACAGATAATCGCAAACTATCATCCGTCTACAGCAGGTGGAGAAGGAACTAAATTCAACAGTCACACAGAGCAAGAATAGTTCAGTACAAGAGACTGTCAATTACATAATGAATCCCACACTCACACACATCACCAGTCTAACAGATACATAATCAATCCCACACTCACACACATCACCAGTCTAACCGATACATAATCAATCCCACACTCTCACACATCACTAGTCTAACAGATACATAATCAATCCCACACTTACACACAACACCAGTCTAACAGATACATAATCAATCCCACACTCTCACACATCACTAGTCTAACAGATACATAATCAATCCCACACTCACACACAACACCAGTCTAACATATACATAATCAGTTCCACACTTACACACAACACCAGTCTAACAGATACATAATCAATCCCACACTCTCACACATCACTAGTCTAACAGATACATAATCAATCCCACACTCACACACAACACCAGTCTAACATATACATAATCAATCCCACACTCTCACACATCACCAGTCTAACAGATACATAATCAATCCCTCACTCTCAAACAGTACCAGAGACTGAGAGAAACATAATGATTCATATACTCAGACACATTGAATGACAGATTGAGAGAGAATCACGATCACTTCCAGTACCTGAGATTGACTGACTGACTGATGGTGAAACCCACACTCCCATACCAGGCCCTTACAGCTACAGACAAATTCTCACACTCACATACCAGAGACAGATAGTTAGTGAACTCCACAGTCATTCACCAGAAACTGACAGGTACAGAAAAAAACACGTTTGCTTTCCAGAGACTGATAGATACAGAGTAATACCCACACTCACATGCCAAAGACTGAGAAATACAGACTAAAAACCACGCTCCCATAACAGAAACTTACAGGTGCTGATTAAAACCCTTACTCAAATATCAGAAACAGATAGGTACAGAATAAAACCCACACTCACTTCCCAGAGATGGACTGATACAGAATAAAACACACAGTCACATACCAGAGAGTGACAGGTAGAGAGTAAAATCAACATTTACCTGAAAGTGACTGACTGATTCAATGTCAAACCCACAATACCACAGCTGTACCAGACACTTAAAGGCACAGAATGAAATCAACATTCATATCGCCATTGACAGGTACAGAAAACATACACACATTAACATACCAGTGACAGACAGGTAGAATGTGGTAAACTCCACACTCACATAACAGAAACTGTGACATATAGAATATAACCCCACTCATAACAGAAACAGACAGGTACAGATAAAAAGTGCCACACTCTCACACAAGAGACTGACAGGTACAGAGTGAAATCCACATTCACACTTGAATAAAACACACGTTCACATAACATGCAACTGACAGGAGGAAAACCCACATACATATCCCAGAGACTGACATTCACAGAATAATACTCACACATAGACTGATGGATACAAAATAAAACTCACACTCATGTGCCAGAAACTGACCAGTACAGATTAAAGCCCACATTACCTGAAATTGATTGAGAGTAAAACTCACCTACCAGAGATTGAAATTTACAGATAAAATCCACACATATACCAAAAACTGAAAGGTTGAGAGTGAAAACCACACTCACACACCAGTAACTGACAGATACAGATTACAACCCACACTCACATATCAAACACTGACAAATAAAGAGTAAAACCGCGCTCACAAAGAAAATCAACACAAATACCAAAAATTGACAGTGCCAGACGAAAACCCACAATCACAGAGTAGAACCAGATATGGACAGAGTAAAATGCACACTCACATTTCAGAAACCGATGGGTACAGAATACAGCTCGCATTCACATAACAGAAACTGACTGGGATAGAGGAATCACAAACTAACATACCAGAGACTGACAAGTATAGAGTGAACTCCACACTCGCACACCAAAAACTGTTATATACAGAGTAAAATTCACACTCACATACCATAGACTGAGAGATAGCGTGTAAAACCCACACACAAATATCAGAAACAGACAGACACAGGTAAAACCCACACTCGCATATCAGAAATTGACAGGGACTGTGTAAACCCAACACTTGCATACCAGAGAATGAAAGATACAGAATGAAACCCACACTCACTTACCAGTAATTGACAGGCACAGAGTGAAAACCTCTCTTCCATACCATAAACTTACAGATATAAAGGAAAAGCCACACTCGCTAACCAGAGACTGAGATACAGAATAAATACTACACTCACTGGCGGGCAAAGTTTATAGCTACACTGTTAATCAAGAAATAATGGAGGCTTGTAAAAAAGGAACAGAAATAATCATCGGCAATTTTAATCTTCATATTGATTGAACAAATCAAATAGGCCAAGGTAGCCTTGAGGAAGAATTCATCGTGTGTATCTGGGATAGTTTACTTGAACAGTACTTTGCGGAACCATCCGGGAGCAGGCTATCTTAGATCTGGTACTGTGTAATGGGAACATAAGAACATAAGAAATAGGAGTAGGCCATTTGGCCCCTCGAACCTGCTCTGCCATTTAGTAAGAACGTGGCTGGTCTGATCATGGACTCACCTCCACTTCCCTGCCCGCTCCTCATAACCCTTTATTCCCTTATTGCTCGAATATCTGTCCATCTCCGCCTTAAATATATTCATTGGCCCAGCCACCACAGATCTTTGGGGCAGAGAATTGCACAGATTTACAACCACCTGAGAGAATAAATTCCTCCTCATCTCAGTTTTAAATGGGCGACCCCTTATTCTGAGACTATGTCCCCTAGTTTGAGTTTCACCCTATTTGTGGAAATATCCTCATTGCATCCACCTTGTCAAGCCCCCTCATTATCTTATATGTTTCAATAAGACCACCTCTCATTCTTCTGAACTCCAATGAGTATTGGCCCAACCTACTCAACCTCTCTTCATAAGTCAACCCCTTCATTTCTGGAATCAACCTAGTGAACCTTCTCTGAACATCCTCCAATGCAAGTATATCCTTTCTTAAATACGGAGACCAAAACTGTACGCAGTACTCCAGGTGTGGCCTCACCAATACCCTGTACAGTTGTAGCAGGACTTCTCTGCTTTTATTCTCTATCCCCCCTTGCAATAAAGGCCAACATTCCATTTGCCTTCCTGGTTACTTGCTGTACTTGCATACTAACTTTTTGTGTTTCATGCACAAGGATGCCCAGGTCCCTCTGTACTGCAATTGCACTTTGCAATTTTGCTCCATTTAAATAATAATTTGCTTTTTAATTATTTCTGCCAAAGTGGACAACCTCACACTTTTCCACATTATACTCCATCTGCCAAATGTTTGCCCACTCACTTAGCCTGTCTATATCCCCTGCAGATTTTGTGTGTCCTCCTCACAACTTGCTTTCCCACCCATCTTTGTATCATCAGCAAACTTGGCTACATTACACTTGGTCCCTTCATCCAAATCATTAGTATAGATTGTAAATAGTTGAGGTCCCAGCAACGATCCCTGTGGCACCCCACAAGTTACTGTTTGCCAACCGGAAAATGACCTATTTATCCCGACTCTCTGTTTTCTGTTAGTTAGCCAATCCTCTAGCCATATTACCCTCAACCCAGTGAACTTTTATCTTGTGCAGTCACCTTTTATGTGGCACCTTATAGAATGCCTTTTGGAAATCCAAATACACCACATCCACTGGTTCCCCTTTATCCACTTTGCTCATTACATCCTCAAAGAACTCCAGTAAATTTGTCAAACATGATTTCCCTTTCATAAAAACATGCTGACTCTGCTTGACTGAATTATGCTTTTCCAAATGTCCTGTGACAGATGTTAGGCTAACTCGTCTTGTAACACTGTTGTGAATCACCTTGGGACGTTGGACTACATTAAAGGTGCTATATCAATAAAAGTTATTCTTATTATTGTTATTAATAAAGGAAAGCTGCAGGTTTCTTTGCCACCACCGAGATTCATCAAGATGTGGAGCGCATGCGTGGCCATCTTTGCAAAACAGCAAAGTGTGGGCGGGGCTACACGGTCCCAGTGAACCCAGCCAGAGTCAGCACCTTCAGGGGAGGAGAGGGAGGGGAACCAGTGAGTGTAGAACTGAACCCAGACAGAGTTGGTGGTGAAAACTGGTAGTGGAGGATATGGTGTCTTCAGACGTGAGATGTGTTTGAATTTCAGCACAGGGAGGACGGAGAGTGTATGGGATGAGGATTTACAGCTTTGGAGGAACAAGAGAGGCAAGAATGTTCCATGGATTCTACAATTGTCTGTTCTGAATTTGTGTCCTGTACTTGCAGTAATGGTTTCTGTAAACTCCTTTCCAGGGTATTAGAATGGCAGGATTTGCAGACGGGAAACTCAAACCAAACTTCGCATCAAGTTCTGACCGAATCACTCGATTCCTCAGGACCTGAATATCATCAGACTTTGAATGCTGAAGGAGAAATGTTTGTCTGTTCTGTCTGTGGGAATAGATTTCAAACATCAGTGTGACTGGAGAAGCACTGAGACACACACACCCGAGTGAGAGTGTTCCAGTGCACTGACTGTGGAAAGAGCTTTAACCAGTTTCACAGCCTGAAAAACATCGCACCATTCACAGCGGGAAGAAACCGTACATGTGCTGTGTGTGTGGACGAGGCTTCAACTGATCGCCCAACCTGGAGAGACACAAGGACACCCACACCACGGAGAAACCGTGGGAATGTGGGGATTGTGGGAAGGGATTCAATTACCCTTCTGATCTGGAAGTTCATCAGTGCAGTTCCACCGTGGAGAGACCGTTCACCTGCTCTGAGTGTGGGAAGAGATTCACTCATTCATCCTACCTGCTGATACACCAGCGAGTTCACACTGGGGAGAGGCCATTCACCTGCTCGGTGTGTGGGAAGGGATTCACTATTTCATCCAACCTGCTGACACACCAACGCATTCACACTGGGGAGAGGCCGTTCACCTGCTCTGAGTGTGGAAAGAGATTTACTCAGTCATCCAACCTGCTGAAACACCAGCGAGTTCACACCAGGGAGAGGCCGTTCACCTGCTCCATATGTGGAAAGGGATTCACTTATTCATCCGACCTGCTGACACACCAACGCATTCACACTGGGGAGAGGCCATTTATCTGCTCCACATGTGGGAAGGGATTCACTCGATCATCCCACCTGCTGGTACACCAGCGAGTCCACACTGGGGAGAGGCCATTCATCTGCTCCACATGTGGGAAGGGATTCACTCAGTCATCCAACCTGCTGGTACACCAGCGAGTCCACACTGGGGAGAGACCGTTCACCTGCTCTGAATGTGGGAAGGGATTTACTCATTCATCCCACCTGCTGGTACACCAGCGAGTTCACACTGGGGAGAGACTGTTCACCTGCTCGAAGTGTGTGAAGGGATTCACTAACTCATCCAACCTGCTGAGACACCAGCGAGTTCACAAGTGACTGCAGGGGTTAGATTCTGCTGTTGTTGCTGCTTTTATTCACCTCCTAATGAACAGTGTTCATTCTGTTAGTTGGTGTTTGTTTCTGCTGATAACCCTTCAACTAGGCAGGAGTTTAATATTTTGATATTTCAAATAACTGTTGTTACTTGATATCTCCAAGATAAGAGGAGACCAATTAATGACCTGTTTCTGACTGCTCCATTTTTGATTGGGGCGGAGGAGCAGTGAGAGATTGGGGCCCAGGAGCGTCATGAGGTGAGGGTTCAGGGCTCAGGAGAGGTGAGAGTTCGGGGCCCAGAAGAGGCGAGGGCCCAGGGGCAGCACGGGCCAGCCCACACTGCGATCTATGGATAGTAGGAGCATGCGTGTGCACTAGGTCCGTGCAGCAGAGTCTTGGTTAACCCTTGCCACTGGATCAAGACCTAGCTCTGTCAAGCCCGTGTGGTGGCTGGTGTACAACGGCCGCCCCACATTAAAAGAATCCATGCACAGGCATTTTCCTCCCTTCAGCATGGAGTTTGGGACCTATAATGTCAGTTCCCTCATTGAAACACCTGTGAACTCATGTATTTTTGGTGTGGAAGTGGGTCATCCTCGATACGAGGGACGGCCTAATACTATACTATCATTTTTTAGCCTTTTCTCCTTTCTGACTCCAGATTATTTCAGTTCTCAGACCTTCGATTACTCTCAGGGACAAGTCCCAGCTTCCCATATCTTCCAGAGTGCCTCTCCTAGCCTTGATATCCAGGGAAGGTATCGTTAACACGCCCGGGATCACTGAACACAAAACCCAGTCTGTTAATCACTTTCAGTTGCTGGACTTGGCGTGTGCCTCACAGCATCTCTCTCACCTTCGATGTGTGATTGGAGCATCATGCCTCAAACCTGGGTTCAATTTAAATTTGAATCCATTCAGCAATTGTATTTTTAAAAAAAACTACATAAAAGTATACAGATCACATCAAATAATTGGCAATGATTTAGTGTCAACAAGATGAACAAGTAAACACATCACGGCTCACTACTCCAGCTCTATAATCACAGGAGAAAGTCTGTTATCTTACTCCTCAAGTGATAGAGAAAGATCAGGACTCTAAGAACATCTAGAATCTGTTGTAAATATATTTCAAATCCTCACTGGTACAACCTGTCTATCTCTTTTCAATTGAAGTGAATGGAAGATGAGGAGGGGTTAGAGAGTAGGGGTGAAAGAGGAAATGGGGGTGAGGAGGGTTGGAGAGGAGGGAGGGGGGTTGGAGAGTAGGGGTGAAAGAGGAGTTGGGGTGAGGGGTTTGGAGAGTTGGGGTGAGGGAGGGTTGGAGAGAAACATAGAAAATAGGTGCAGGAGTAGGCCATTCGGCCCTTCGAGCCTGCACCACCATTCATAGAAACATAGAAAATAGGTGCAGGAGCAGGCCATTCAGCCCTTCTAGCCTGCACCGCCATTCAATAAGATCGTGGCTGATCATTCAACACAAGACCACTTTCCTGCTTTCTCTCCATACCCCTTGATCCCTTTAGCCATGAGGACCATATCTAACTCCCTCTTGAATATATCTAACGAACTGGCCTCAACAACTTTCTTCAGTAGAGAATTTCACAGGTTAACAACTCTGAGTGAAGAAGTTTCTCCTCATCTCGGTCCTAAATGGCTTACCCCTTATCCTTAGACTATGGCCCCTGGTTCTGGACTTCCCCAACATCGGGAACATTCTTCCTGCCTCTAACCTGTCCAATCCCGTCAGAATTTTATATATTTCTATGAGATCCCCTCTCATTCTTCCAAACTCCAGTGAATACAGGCACAGTCGATCCAGTCTCTCCTGATATGACAGCCCAGCCATCCCTGTACTCCCTCAATAGCAAGAATGTCCTTCCTCAGATTAGGAGACCAAAACTCAACACAATATTCCAAGTGAGGCCTCACCAAGGCCCTGTACAACTGCACTAAGATCTCCCTGTTCCTATACTCACATCCCCTAGCTATGAAGGCCAAAGTGCCATTTGCCTTCTTCACCGCCTGCTGTACCTGCATACCAACTTTCAATGACTGATGTACCATGACACCCAGGTCTCATTGCACCTCCCCTTTTCCTAATCTGCCGCCATTCAGCTAATATTCTGCCTTCCTGTTTTTGCCACCAAAGTGGATAACCTCACATTTATCCACATTAGACTGCATCTGCCATGTATTTGCCCACTCACCTAACCTATCCAAGTCACCCTGCAGCCTCCTCACAGCTCACACAGCCACCCAGCTTAGTGTCATCTGCAAAGTTGGAGATATTACACTCAATTCGTTCATCTAAATCATTGATGTATATTGTAAATAGCTGGGGTCCCAGCACTGAGCCCCGTGGCACCCCACTAGTCACTGCCTGCCATTCTGAAAAGGACCCTTTTATCCCGACTCTCTGCTTCCTGTCTGACAAACAGTTCTCTATCCACGTCAATACATTATCCCCAATACCATATGCTTTAATTTTGCACACTAATCTCTCGTGTGGGACCTTATCAAAAGCCTTTTGTAAGTCCAAATACACCACATCCACTGGTTCTCCCTTGTCCACTCTACTAGTTACATCCTCAAATAATTCTAGAAGATTTAGCAAGCATGATTTCCTTTTCATAAATCCATGCTGACTTGGACCGATCCTGTCACTGCTTTCCAAATGCGCTGCTATTTCATCTAAATAATTGATTCCAACATTTTCCCCACCGCCGATGTCAGGCTAACCGGTCTCTAATTCCCTGTTTTCTCTCACCCTTCTTTTTTTAAAAAGTGGTGTTACATTAGCTACCCTCTAGTCTATAGGAACTGATCCAGAGTCGATAGACTGTTGGAAAATGATCACCAATGCATCCACTATTTCTAGGGCCACTTCCTTAAGTACTCAGGGATGCAGACTATCAGGCCCTGGGGATTTATCGGCCTTCAATCCCACCAATTTCCCTAACACAATTTCCTGACTAATAAGGATTTCCTTCAGTTCCTCCTTCTCACTAGACCCTCAGTCCCTTAGTATTTCCAGAATATTATTTGTGTCTTCCTTCCTGAAGACAGAGCCAAAGTATTTGTTCCATTGGTCTGCAATCTCATTGTTCCCCATTATAAATTCAACTGATTCTGACTGCAAGGGACCTACGTTTGTCTTCAATTTCAGGGGTGAAACAGGAGTTGGGCTGAGGAGGGGGGGGTTGGAGAGTAGGGATGAAAAAGGAGTTGAGGTTGGGGAGTTGGAGAGTACTGGTGAAGGAGGAGTTGGGGTGGAGAGT
Organism: Pristiophorus japonicus; assembly: GCF_044704955.1. Classification (NCBI taxonomy): domain Eukaryota; kingdom Metazoa; phylum Chordata; class Chondrichthyes; family Pristiophoridae; genus Pristiophorus; species Pristiophorus japonicus. The sequence goes on along the minus strand of NW_027254439.1, from coordinate 281,393 downwards.
GAATGGAGAGGAGATGTAACGTAGGAAATGCCGCAGCCAATTTGTGAACAGCAAGATCCCACAAACAGCAATGTAATGATGACAAGATAATCCATTCGCAATGATGTTAGTTGAGGGATACACATTGGCCAGGACACCGTGGAGAACTCCACCTGATCTTCCTCAGAATCGTGGCCGTGGGATCTTTTACATCCAACTTAGGGACTAGACGGGGCATTGGTTCAATGTCTCCTCTGAAAGATGGCACCTCTGACAGTGCAGCACTCCCTCTGTACTGGCACCTGGAGTCTCGGCCTAGATTATGTGCTCGGGTCTCTGGATTGGGAATTGAACCCTCGATCCCCTGACTCAGGGCTGAGAGTGGTACCACTGAGCCAAGGCTGACATGATCTGTTCCCTGTTCCCATTACACTAGACCGTGCCTGTGTTATTACACTAACCCCACCCATTCTTACTGCAGTGGGCCCTAACTCTGTTATTAGACATTTGACAAAGCATTTACTACAACAACAAAACAACCAGAACTTACATTAATATAGCGCCTTTAACGCAGTGAAACATTCCAGAGTGCTTAACAAAATCGATTCAATAAGAAAACAGTTTTGACACAGAGCCACAGAGAAAGATATCAGGACAGATTTCCAAAAGTTTGATCGAAGAGGTCGTTTTTAAGAAGAATCTTGAAAGAGGAGGTGGAGATTTAGGGGGAATTCCAAAACTTAGAGCCTCGGCAGCTGAAGGCACGGCTGCCAATGGTGGATCGATTAAAATCGGGGATGACCAAAATGACAGATTTGGAGGAGCACAGAGTATTCGTTGGGTTGTGGGGCTGGAGGAGATTACAGAGATAGGGAGGGGCGAGGCCATGGAGAGTTTTGAAACCAAAGATTAGAATTTTAAAATTGAGGCGTTGCTTAACCGGGCGCCAATGTAGGTCAGTGAGCACAGGGGTGATGGGTGAATGAGAATATAGCAATAGGCCCTGACTTGCACACACTATTAGATGAGACCCAATCTTTGTTTGAGTGCACTAGATACTGCCTGTGTGATCATCACACTAGATCCAGCCTTGTGTTCAGTATAACACTAGGGTCTGCCTCGTTATTATTGGATCCAGCACTGTCTTTGTTACTCTCACAGTGGGCCATGCATTTGCTGTTGTTAATCTGGACTCTGTCTCCACTCTTATTGTACGAGACCCGGTCTCTGGAATTGTTACACTAGACCTGGCCTCTGCGATGATTGGAAAATAACCTGCCCTTGTTGTTCCAGTTCTAGTGCACGCCTCTATTATTATAACTATAGATCTTGTCTCTGTTGTATTCAATAGAGTATGTATTGTTCTGGTATTGTTAAAGTAGACCCGGCTTCTGTGAGTGTCACACTATCACCTCTTTCAGTTATTGCAAAAAAACTGTTTCAATTATTAAAGACTTGTTTCTAGTGTAAAACTAGGCCTTGTCTCAGTTATCAATGCACTATACCCTGTCCCTGTTTATATTACACTCGGCCCTGTCTGTTTATATTAGACTAGACCCTGTCCCTGTTTATGTTACATAGGACCCTGTCTCTGTTTATGTTACATAGGACCCTGTCTCTGTTTATGTTACATAGGACCCTGTCCCTGTTTATATTACACCGGACCCTGTCCCTGTTTATACTGCACTCGGCCCTGTCTCTGTTTATACTGCACTCGGCCCTGTCTCTGTTTTTTGACACTCGACCATGTCTTAGTTATTGCGGCACTAAACAATGTCCACAAATATTGGAAATGGTTTTGGAGGAAACAGTGAAAGTAACAGTCAAGAAATAGAAGACTGGAGACAGAAATAGAGCAAATTTCGCTGGATAGTTGCAAGTGTTTCATTCCTTTCCAAATGAAGGATAGAACCAGTGAGAGAATAAGAGATTTATTAACCTCACGGCAGGTTTAGGTACAGCTTCACTTTTCCCATCACTGGCACCAATCATCACACACCGGAGGTAAATCTCAGGAGCTTCTGTGTGATGGTGAGGTGATCACTGGACAATAAAGCTCAGAGACTGGTGGGGGGGCTGCTCATTATCCTCGGTGTGATTTAATCCCCTTTCCCACTGAATACTGCGGACAGATATGGTCACCTTGGTAACAGAATGGTCAGTGTGACATCACTTTCTAAACAAGAGACACACAAGACAATGGGTTATCAATCAATGGTAAAGGTATTAAACACTCTGCAATTACATTTTACATAAAAGGAAATACAATGCTGGAAAAGAATTGCTGAAGAGAATAATTTATCTCTGGGGAATTGACTAGCAAACATTAAAAATGATGTGTTTTGTTTACACACATACACACAAATATATATATTATAGCAAAGACAGTGTGTGTGCTCTTTTCCATTGTTCTGCTACATCCGAGGTGTTATACTTTCTGTGGACTTTAGGAGCCTGCGGCAGCCCATCCGGCGGTGCTTACTGGGTCAGGATATAAAGAGACCGAGCACTGTTCCTCCTCCCACTGCCTGGGGGAATGGGTCAGATATTTAAAGGGGCAGGGACTCCCCCTTTCTTTGCATAGTTATAGTTAAAGGGACAGTCCAGTGCGGCGATTGTAAAGCTGTCTATTTCAGTGACTTAAGCCTTTCTAAATTGTGCTGGTCCAATCGGGTGAGCCCGGCTGGCCCAATAGGGTGAGCCTGAGCTGGCCCAATAGGGTGAGCCTGTGCTGGCCCAATAGGGTGAGCCCGGTCTGGCCCAATAGGGTGAGCCTGGGCTGGTCAAATAGGGTGAGCCCGGGCTGGCCCAATAGGGTGATCCCGGGTTGGACCAAAGTCACCAGACAACAATCAACACAACAAGGCTCCCTTTCAGGGGCCACTGACCTGGGCATAAACATGTGTCCAATCAAACTGACAGACAGCCTGAAGCCCCGCCCACCCCTTATCCCTGCCCAAAGGACCGCGCATGCGCTGCGATACCCGCCCTGACCAAGATGGCGGAAGGTAACTCCGCTCCCCCGCCCTGACCAAGATGGCGGAAGGTGACTCCGCTCCCCTGCCCTGACTAAGGTGGCGCCCGCTTCCCCGGGTGCTCACTGACTGGGCCTGGAACCAGTGGGCAAACACGAGGCCTGCGGGCTGTGATTCGGGGCCTGGGGCTGAGCCCGGATGTGTGTGAAGCGGATGGTGTGGAGTGTTGTCTCTCGGGCCTGGGCCCGCACTCGGTGTGTGTGAAGCTCACGTCCCCCCCGGGGTTTATTAACCCATGGAACTATTTGTGCTGCACTTTTTTGACTGACAGACAACAAGCCCCGCCCCCTCAGAGAGCTGTGGAAGTTGGGTCATTGAATAAATTTAAGACAGAAATAGACAGTTTCTTAACCAATAAGGAAATAATGGGTAATGGGGAGCGGGCAGGGAAGTGGACCTGAGTCCATGATCGGATCAACCATGATCGTATTAAATGACGAAGCAGGCTCCTGCTCCTATTTGTTATGTTCTTTATGTCAAGCCCCCGCCCCCCAACTCCCCCCCGCCTCCCGGACCAGTGCTTAATGTACACACTTCAATGCAAGAAAGACTAGGGAATAAGGCAGATAAGCTGAGGTGTTGTTACAGCAGTGATGAGAGATGATATGTTAAAAGGATCATCAAATGAGGCCATATGTGTTGAATTGATAAACAAAAAAGGAGCAATCACAATGTTGGGAGTGTACTATAAACAGTCAGAGGGAGATAGAAAAGCAAATATGTAGGAACGTTTGAGAATTAGGCAGCAATAGTCGGAGATATCAACTACCACAGAATCAGAGAAATTTATGGCACAAAAGGAGGCCATTCAGCCCACTGTGTTTGTGCCAGTTGAGAAAGAGCTATCCCGCCTGATCCCACTTTCCAGCTCTTGCTCCACAGCCTGGTAGGTTATGACACTTCCAGTGCATATCTAAGTATGTTTCAAATGTTGTGAGGGTTTCTGCATCTACCACCCTTTCAGGCTGTGAGTTCCAGACCTCCACCACCCTCTGTGTGAAAAGTTTCTCCTCAACTCCCCTCTAAAGCTTCTACCAATTACTTTAAATCTGTGCCCCCTGGTTATTGACCTCTCTGTAAAGGGAAATAGGTCAGTTCAGAGAAGGTTCACGAGATTGATTTCGGAGAAGAAGGGGTTGTCATATGAAGATAGGTTGAGCAGGTTGGGCCTATACTCATTGGAATTTAGAAGAATGAGAGGTGATCTTATTGAAACGTGTAAGATTCTGAGTGGGCTTGACAGGGTTGATGTAGAAAGGATGTTTCCCCTCATGGGGGAATCTAGAATTAGGAGGCATAGTTTCAGAATAAGGGGTTGCCCATTTAAAACAGAAATGAGGAAAAATTTCACTCTCAGAGGTTTGTGAATCTTTGGAATTCTCTACCCCAGAGAGCTGTGGAGGCTGGGTCATTGAATATATTTAAGGTGGGGATAGACAGATTTTTGAATGATAAGGGAGTGAAGGGTTATGGGGAGTGGGCAGGGAAGTGGAGTTGAGGCCAAGATCAGATCAGCCATGATCTTATTGAATGGTGGATCAGGCTCGTGGAGCCAGATGGCTTACTCCTGCTCCTATTTGTTTGTCTTATGTTCATATGTCCTTCTTATCCACTCCATCTGGGACCCTCATAATTTTGTACACAATTAAGTCTACCCTCAGCCACCTCTCTTCCAAAGAAAACAACACCAGCCCACCCAAACTTTCTTCATAGCTCAAATTCTTCAGTCCAGTTAACATCCTCGTAAATCTCCTTTGTACCCTCTCCAGTGCAATCACATCGTTCCTGTAATGTGGGGACCAGAACTGTGCGAGTACTCTACCTGTGGCCTAACTCGTATTTTACACAGTCCGAGCATAACCTCCAGAGTCTGGAACTTACTGCCTGAAAGAGTGCTGGAGACAGAAACCCTCATTGCATTTACAAAATTACTTGGATATGCATTTGAAGTGCCATAACCTACAGGGCTACGGACCAAGAGCTGCAAAGTGGGATTAGGCTGGATAGCTCTTTTTCAGCCGCACAGACACGATGGGCCAAATGGCCTCTTTCTGTGTTGTAAACTGCTATGATTCCATGACACCAATCTCCTCCTGACTGATATAAACCAACCCCACAGTCACTGACACCAATCTCCTCGTCTGATATAAACCCACCCCACAGTCACTGACACCAATCTCCTCCTGTCTGATATAAACCCACCCCACAGTCACTGACACCAATCTCCTCCTGTCTGATATAAACCCACCCCACAGTCACTGACATCAATCTCCTCCTGTCTGATATAAACCCACCCCACAGTCACTGACACCAATCTCCTCCTGGCTGATATAAACCAACCCCACAGTCACTGACACCAATCCCCTCCTGTCTGATATAAACCCACCCCACAGTCACTGACACCAATCTCCTCCTGTCTGATATAAACCAATCCCACAGTCACTGACACCAATCCCCTCTTGTCTGATATAAACCAACCATCATCATAAAAGACAGTCTCTTGGAGTCGAGGATGACTTGCTTCCACATTAAAAATGAGATCTCAGTTGTCTGTTAAGTCCAATGCGGGAGCTCCAGTCTCTGTTGCAGGTTGGTCAGACAGTGGTCGAAAGTACGTTGGTTGAAGTGTCGGTTTGTTGAAGTACTTGGGTTGTTGTTTGCTCCTTCCGCCGTATGCGCTTGGTCTCTGCTTACTCCTGGTGATGAGACTCAAAGTGTTCAATGCCCTCACGGACTATTCTCTTCCCTTTTCAGTGATCTTGTGGCAGGGATTCCCAGGTGTCGGTGGGGATGTTGAACTTCTTCAAAGAGGCCTTGAGGGTGTCCTTGAAGCATTTCCTCTGCACCCCTGGGGCTCGCTTGCCGTGTCAAAGCTCCAAGTAGAGCGCTTGATTTGGGAGTCTCGTATCGGGCATATGTACAATGTGGCCCATCCATTGTAACTGATCGAGTGTGGTCAATGCTTCAATGCTGAGGATGTTGGCCTGTGCGAGGACATTGATGCACCTATCCTAGCAATGGATTTGCAGGACCTTTCACAGGCAATGTTGATGGTACTTCTCCAGTGCTTTGATGTGCCTACTGTATAGTCCATGTCAGAGAAGCACATATGAGGGCAGGTATCACTACTGCTCTGTAGACCATGAGCTTTGTGCCGCTTTTAAGGTTCTGGTCTTCAAACACTCTATTCCTTAGGCGACCAAAGGCTGTGCTGGCACACTGAAGGTAGTATTGGACCTAGTTATCAAAATCTGCCCTTGTTAACAGTAGGCTCCCGAGGTATGAAAAATGGTCCTAATTGTTCAAGGCCTCAGCATGGATTTTGATAATTGGGGGAGGGGGATGGGGGGTGATAGTGCTGTGTGGCAGGAGCAGGTTGATAGAGCACCTTTGTTTTACGGATGTTTAGTGTAAGGCCTATGCTCTCAGTCGCTACGGTGAAAGTGTTGATGATGGTTTGGAGTTCGTCCTCCGAGTGAACGCAGACGCAAGCGTCATCTGCATATTGTAATTCGAGGACAGAGGATGGCACGACCTTGGATCTGGTCTGAAGGTGATGGAAGTTGAACAGTTTCCTGTTTGTTCTACAGATTATCTCCACTCCAGCGGGAAACTTACTGATAGTGACAAGTGGTATTGCAGCAAGGAAGATCGAGAAGAGCGTCGGTGCAATGACACAGCCTTGCTTCACCCCGGTTCATACATGAATTGGGTCTGTGGTGGATCCATTGGTCAGGATCACGGCTTGCAAGTTATCATGAAGCAAGCGGAGGATGGTGACAAATTTTTGAGACAGCCGAATTTGTAGAGTACACTCGATAATCGCTCACAGTTGACCATGTCAAAGGCCTTGGTCAGGTCAAAGAAGGTTGAACCAACCCCACAGTCTGACACCAAGCTCCTGCCATGTGATATAAACCAACCCTCGTCACGGACACCAAGTGGACTGGGAAAATATGTTAAAGGTTAAGACTGTAGAAACGCAGTGGCAAACATTTAAGGAGATATTTCATAACTCTCAGCAAAGATTTATTCACGTGAGAAATAAAGATGTTCAGAGAAGGATGAACCATCCCTGGCTAACTAAGGAAGTAAAGGATGGTATCAAATTGAAAAAAAAGGCATATAATGTGGCGAAGGACAGTGGAAGCCCAGAGGTTTGGGAAATTTTTATAAACCAGCAAAGGGCAACTAAAAATATGATAAAGACAGAGAAGGTAGCATATGAGAGCAAACTAGCAAGAAATATAAAAACAGAGAGTAAGAGCTTCGACATGTATATAAAAAGAAAACGATTAAAGTAAATGTTGGTCCCTTAGAGGACGAGACTGGAGAATTAATAATGGGGAACTTGGAAATGGCAGAGATTTTAAACAAATATTTTGTATCAGCCTTTACGGTAGAGGACACCAAAAACATCCCAACAGTTGATAATCAAGGCACTATTGCAGTGGCGGAGCGGGGAGGAATAACTTAAAACTATCACTAGAGATAAGGTACTAAGCAAACTAATGGGACTAAAAGTGGACAAGTCCCCTGGACCTGATGACATGCATCCTAGGATTTTAAAAGAAGTGGCTGCAGAGATAGTGGTTGTAATCTACGAAAATTCCCTGAATTCTGGAGAGGTCCCAGCGGACTGTAAAAGTGTAAATATAACACCCTTATTCAAGAAAGGAGGGCATCAGAAGGCAGGAAACTATAGACCAGTTAGCCTACCATCTGTCATTGGGAAAATACTGGAGTCCATCATTAAGGAAGTAGCAGCAGGACATTTAGAAAATCATAATGCAGTCACGCATGGTTTTATGAAAGGGAAATCATTTTTGACAAATTTGCTGGAGTTATTTGGGGATGTAACAAGCAGAGTAGATAAAGGGGAACTAGTTGATGTCGTATATTTGCATTTCCAGAAAGCATTCGATAAGGTGCCACACAAAAGGTTACTGCACAAGGTAAAAGCTCACGAGGCTAGGGGTAACATATTAGCGTGAATAGAGGATTGGCTAACTAACAGAAAGTTGGGATAAATGGGTCATTCTCAGGTTGGCAAACTGTAACTAGTGGGGTGCCGCAGGGATCAGAGCTGGGGCCTCAACTATTTACAATTTATATTAATGACTTGGATGAAGGGACCGAGTGTAATGCAGCCAAATTTGCTGATGATACAAAGATAGGTAGGAAAGCAAGTTGTGAGGAGGACGCAAATAATCTACAAAGGGATATAGATAGGCTCAGTGAGTGAGCAAAAATCTGGCAGATGGACTATAATTTGGTAAAATGTCAGGTTACCTCCTTTGGTAGGAAAACTAAAAAAGCAAATTATTTAAATGGAACAATTACAAAATGCTGTAGTACAGAGGGATGTGGGGGTTCTTTTACATGAAACTCAAAAGGTTAGCAGGTACAGTAAGTAATCAGGAAGGCAAATGGAATGCTGGCCTTTACTGCAAGGAGGATGGAGTGTAAAAGTAGGGAAGTCCTGCTACAACTGTACAGGGCATTGGTAAGACCACACCTGGAGTACTGCACACCGGTTTGGTCTGGACTTGTCTCCATTCCTGTGCCGAGGGGATTGCTACACCAGACGGGAAGGGCAATATTTGGGGACACTGATTCCCCACCAATTCCCACTGCCCTTCTTTCTGGTGGATAATGGAGGGGCCACTGTGTGTAATGTGCAAGTCAGTAAGAATTGTTAGCAAGCTCTTTGTAATTGGAGATTTTATTCAGTGGAAACTTTCACACACTATTGTAGATTTTGAACCAAAGATCAATTGAGGATTAAAATAAAAGTTCATAATTTTATTACACACTAAATTTCTGTTGAGAGTCGCTGAATTAAGAGGAAAGATAACACACAGCGTTTCTTAAAATGGACATTGCAGCCCCGAGAACACCATCAGCAATATATCCAGAATATTAAAGTCCAGCCCAGTTATAGGGTTATCAGCAGAAACAAACCCCAAATGTCAGAATGGACATGGTTCAGTCGAGATGTGATTAACAGCAGCAATAACAGCAGATTCCAACCCCTGCAGTCACTTGTGAACTCGCTGGTGTGTCAGCAGGTTGTATGACCGAGCGAATCGCTTCCCACACTCAGAGCAGGTGAACGGCCTCTCCCCAGTGTGAACTCGCTGGTGTGTCAGCAGGGTGGATGACTGAGTGAATCGCTTCCCACACTCAGAGCAGGTGAACGGCCTCTCCCCAGTGTGAAATTGCTGGTGTCTCATCAGGTTGGATGACTGAGTGAATCGCTTCCCACACTCAGAGCAGGTGAATGGCCTCTCCCCAGTGTGAACTCGCTGGTGAGCTACAAGCTGGGATGAACAAGTGAATCCCTTTCCACACTCAGAGCAGGTGAATGGTCTCTCCCCAGTGTGAACTCGCTGGTGTTTCAGCAGTTCGCATGACTGAGTGAATCCCTTCCCACACTCAGAGCAGGTGAACGGCCTCTCCCCAGTGTGAACTCGCTGGTGAGTTACAAGGTGCGATGATGTAATGAATCCCTTCCCACATTCAGAGCAGGTGAACGGCCTCTCCCCAGTGTGAACTCGCTGGTGAGTTACAAGGTTGGATGAATCAGTGAAACCCTTCCCACACTCAGAGCAGGTGAATGGCCTCTCCCCAGTGTGAACTCGCTGGTGAGTTACAAGTTGGGATGACCGAGTGAATCCTTTCCCACACACAAGGCAGGTGAACGGCCTCTCCCCAGTGTAATTGCGTCGATGAATTTCCAGCTCAGACGGTGATCTGAATACCTTCCCACAATCACCACATTTCCACGGTTTCTCCATGGTGCGGGTATCCTTGTGACTCTCCATGGTTGGACAATCAGTTGAAGCCTCGCCCACGCACACATTTACAGTTTCTCCATCGTTTGAATGGTGCGATGTTTTTTCAGGCTGTGTAACTGGTTAAAGCTCTTTCCACAGGCAGTGCACTGGAACATTCACTCGAGTGTGTTAGTCTCGATACTTTCCAGTCACACAGATATTTGAAATCTATTCCCACAGACAGAACAGACAAGCATTTCTCCTTCCACTTTCAAAGCCCAATGATATTCAGGTCCTGATGAAATGATTGACTCCGTCAGATCTTGACACGATGTATGGTCTGAAAATCTCCCCTCCTGTAAAAGGAGATAACAAAACTCATCACTGTCAGTACAAGACAGAAATTCAGAATAGACAAATCTAGTTTCCATGGAACTTTCTTTCCTCTCTTGTTCTTCCAAAGCTGTAAATCCCTGTCCCACACATTGATCCTCCTGCTGTGCTGAAATCCAAACCCATCACACATTTCGGAAGGAAAAGGAGGTGGGCTAGCACTGTTAATAAAGGATGGGATCAGTGCATTACTGAGAAACGATATTGGCTCAGAGGATCAAGATGTTGAAACAGTTTGGGTGGAGATAAGGAATAATAAGGGGAAAAAGTTGCCGGTGTGCTTAGTCCATAGGCCCCCTAACAGTAGCTACACTGTTGGTCGGAATATAAATCAAGAAATAATGGAAGCTTGTAATAAAGGAATGGCAATAATTATGGGTGATTTTAACCTTCATATTGATTGGACGAAGCAAATTGGTCAGGGAAGCCTTGAGGAAGAGTGAATCCGGGATAGTTTCCTTGAACAGTACATTGCGGAACCAACCAGGGAGTGAGCTATCTTAGAACTAGTACTGTGTAATGAGGCAGGATTAATAAATGATCTCGTAGTAAAAGATTCTCGAGGAATGAGTGACCATAATATGTTGAATTTCAAATTCAGTTGGAGGGTGAGAAAGTTGGTTCTCAAACCAGGGTCCGAAGCTTAAATAAAGGGGACTACAAAGGTATGAGAGCAGAGTTGGCTAAAGTGGACGAGGAAAATAGACTAAAGAATGGGACGATTGGTGAGCAATGGCAGACATTTAAGGAGATATTTCATAACTCGCAACTAAAATATATCCCAATGAGAAGGAAAGACTGCAAGAGAAGGGATAACCATCCGTGGCTAACTAAGCAAATAAGGGATGGTATTAAATTGGAGAACAGGGAAATGGCAGCGACGTTGAACAAATATTTTGTATCAGTCTTCACGCCAGAAGACACTAAATACATCCCAATAGTGGGATAATCAAAGGACTATAGGTAGGGAGGAACTTAATACAATCACCATCACCAACAGTATTAGATAAAATAATGGGACGAAAGGTGAACAAGTCCCTTGGACCTGACGCCTTACATCCTGGGGTCTTAAGAGAAGTGGCTCCAGAGATAGTGGATGCATTGGTTGTAATCTACCAAAATTCCCTGGATTCTGCCGCGGTCCCAGCAGATTGGAAAACCACAAATGTAACACCCCTATTTAAAAAAGGAGGCAGACAAAAGCAAGAAACTATAGACCAGTTAGCCTAAGATCTGTCATTGGGAAAATGCTGGAGTCCATTATTAAGGAAGCAGTAGCGGGACATTTGGAAAAGCAAGATTCAATCAAGCAGAGTCAGCATAGTTTTATGAAAGGGAAATCATGTTTGACAAATTTGCTGGAGTTCTTTGAGGATATAACGAGCAGGGTGGATAAGGGGGAACCAGTGGATGTGGTGTATTTGGATTTCTAGAAGGCCTTCGATAAGGGGCCACGTAAAAGGTTACTGCACAAGATAAAAGCTCACTGCACAAGATAAAAGCTCATGGGGTTAGGGGCAATATATTAGCATGGATAGAGGATTGGCTAACTGACAGAAAACGGAGTCCGGATAAATGGGTCATTTTCCGATTGGCAAACAGTAACTAGTGGGGTGCCGCAGGGATCAGTGCTAGGCCCCAACTATTTACAATCTATATTAATGACTTGGATGAAGGGACCGAGTGTAATATAGCCAAGTTGCTGATGATACAAAGATGGGTGGATCAGCAAATTGTGAAGCGGACACAAAAATCTGCAAAGGGATATAGACAGGCTAAGTGAGTGGGCAAAAATTTGGCAGATGGAGTATAATGTGGGAAAATGTGAGGTTATCCACCTTGGCAGAAATAATAGAAAAGCAAATTATAATTTAAATGGAGAAAAATTGCAAAGTGCTGCAGTACAGAGAAACCTGGAATTCCTTGTGCATGAAACATAAAAAGATAGTATGAAGGTACAGCAAGTAACCAGGAAGGCAAATGGAATGTTGATGTTTATTGCAAGGGGGATAGAGTATAAAAGCAAAGAAGTCCTGCACCAAGTGTACAGAGTATTGGTGAGGCCACACCTGGAGTACTACTTACAGTTTTGGCCTCCGTATTTAAGGAAGGATATCCTTGCATTGGAGGCTGTTCATAGAAGGTTCACTACATTAATTCCGGAGATGAGGCGGTTAAATTATGAACATAGGTTGAGCCTATACACATTGGAGTTTAGAAGAATGAGGGGTGATCTTATCGAAACGTATAAGATAATGAGGGGGCTTGACAAGGCGGATGCAGAGAGGATGTTTCCACTCACAGGGGAAACTAAAACTAGGGGACACAGTCTCAGAATAAGGGCCGCCTATTTAAAACTGAGATGAGGTGGCGTTTATTCTCTCAGAGGGTTGTAAATCTGTGGAATTCTGTGCCCCAGAGAGCTGTGGAGGCTGGGTAATTGAATATATTTAAGGTGGAGATAGACACATTTTTGAGCAATAAGGGAGTAAAGGGTTATGGAGAGCAGGCAGGGAAGTGGAGTTGAGTCCATCATCAGATCAGCCATGATCTTATTGAACAGCTGAGCAGGCTCGAGGGGCCAAATGGTCTACACCTGCTCCTATTTCTTAAATTCTGGAGTGTTTCTCCTCCACTACCAGTTTTCACCACCAATTCTGGCTGTGTTCAGTTGTACACTCACTGGACCCCCTCCCTCTCCTCCCCTGAAGGTGCTGACTCTGGTTGGGTTCAGTTCTACACACACTGGTTCCCCTTCCTCTCCTCCCCTGAAGGTACTGACTCTGGCTGGGTTCAGTTCTACACACACTGGTTCCCCTCCCTCTCCTCCCTTCCCCTCCCCTGAAGGTGCTGACTCTGGCTGGGTTCAGTTCTACACTCACTGGTTCCCCTTCCCTGAAGGTGCTGACTCTGGCTGGGATCCTGAAACCCCGCCGACACATTGTTCTTTCACAAAGATGGCCACGCATGCGCTCTACTGCTCGGTGAATCACGATGGCGGCGCAGAAACCTGCAGCTGTCCTTTACAAAGATGGCGACCGTCAGTTTGGGCCTGTTACCGCGAAAACGCCCCAGAGCTGCAAATTCGAGACCTGTTGTTTCTTAGTCCGGGTTGGCGACCTGCAGCAGGTGTTTATAAAGCCCACCTGTCGAGCACGTTGCTCCCCTGCGCCCGCTGATTCAAATTCGACTTCAAACTACATGTCAGACCTCCACCCGCTCACAGCCCGCGTCCCCTCTGATCAAAGTTACACTGCGCATGCTCCACATACAGCCCACGCCTGCGCACTGGGCTCCCCCAGTGAGACGACCTCCTGACGTCACAGAAAGGCGGCGATGTTTAAAATAGAAAAGCAACCTGGCATTTGTTGATTTTATAATAAAATGCTAAAACGGAGAATGGTATCATGAAAATAAATTGACTGCTGCAAACTTTTCATGAATTAATCGCGGTTTTTAAAGGTCTCTCCACAGTTGCCAGGGGCGACGCGTCAGGTTCGCCAGCCGCCGAGCGGACGTGACGCACAGACGCCGGAGGTGGGGTTTGCCAGGGGCGACAGCGAGGCTGAGCCGGGGGACAACGTCGTAGCGGGAGAGAGGCGCCTCTGTGGGTTCCGCTGGTGGGCGGGGCCACAGGGGGAGGGGCTACAGGAGGAGGGGTTACAGGGGGAGTGGGATAGAAGGGAGGGGTTACAGGAGGAGTGGTTACAGGGGGAGGGGGATGGAGGGGAGGGGTTACAGGGTGAGGGGTTTCAGGGCCGGGCTATAGGGGGAGGGGCTACAGGAGGAGGAGTTACGGGGAGGAGCTACAGGGGCGAGGCCACAGGGGGAGGGGGATAGAGGGGGAGGGGTGACAGGGATGCAACTCCTTGTTAATACCATCCCCTTCAGTCCCAACCCCGCCCCCATTTCGAGCCCAGTATAGCATGGTGCTGACCGACCTGGGGAGGCCTCACAGTTTCACTTCTGGTCTGTGCTGAGTTAAGGGGCGAAGGCCGCAATTAGCAGAGACCGGTTGGGCCGAATGGCCTGTTTCTGTGCTGTGCCATGTTGTGAGAGGGCGGGTAAATGGAGCTGAGGGCGCGCTCTGATTGCGGGATCTTTCTATGCTTGCAATCAGAACAATAAAAAGCGGGACAGATCGAGGCCGCGGGCTACAGGATGGATCGGAGGTTCCGTCCCACTCCTGCCTCCGCCTGGCAGAAAGGTCACCACCCCTGACCAAACAAAGGTTTGCCCGCTCGGGTCACCCTGACCCCGCCCCCTCAGCCCAGCAAGACAGCAACGCACGTACTGGCGGAGGGGAAGGAGAGGGTACGCCTGGAACCTGTCCACACAGCGCTCGCAGGGAAGGCCCAGCCTCCATCCCCGACCCAGTGCTGAATTAACCTGATCTTGGCTAGTATGCAGGAATAGGGACATGATTGGAGCTTGATGTCCCTGCGCTGGGGGGGCAGGGGTTTGAAAATCAGCCAGGATCGCAGCTCCTACTCGCTATCCAACGGTCGAATAATTCAAGAGCAGGGAGGTTATGCTTGAACTGTGTAAAACACTAGTTAAGCCACAGCTAGAATACTGCGCTCAGTTCTGGTCACCACATTACAGGAAAGATGTGATTGCACTGGAGAGGGTACAGAGGAGATTTAAGCGGACGTTGCCTGGACTGGAGAATTTTAGCTATGAGGAATGATTGGATAGGCTGGGTTTGCTTTCTTTGTAACAAAGGAGGCTGAGGGGAGACTTTTCTGCGGTGTATAAAATTAAGAGGGGCCTCGATAGAGTGAATAGGATGGAGCTATTTCCCTTAGCAGAGGGGTCAACAACCATTCGGCATAGATTTACAGTAATTGGTATGAGGGTTAGAGGGGATTTGCAGGGAAATTTCTTCACCCAGCAGGTGGAGGGGGTCTGGAACTCACTGCCTGAAAGGGTGGTAGAGGCAGAAACCCTCACCACATTTAAAAAATGCTTGGATGTGCACTTGAAGTCCCGTAACCTACAGGGCTACGGACCAAGAGTTGAAAAATGACATTTAGCTGAATAGCTCTTTGTCGGCCTGCGTGAACACGATGTGGCAAAATTAATTCCTTCTATGTTGTAAATTTCTATGATTCTATGACCCTTGAGGGGGTAAGCGTGAATGGACCATTTGCATAGAGCCTGCACACGGGAGAGGCAGTGTTTAGGGTTAGTTGTGAAGCCCCTCACAGCCGAATAGCTCATCAGCAAAACCCTACATCTCAGTGTGGGGGTCATTGTCTCGATAAGGAGATCTTGGAGCATTATTGGAGAACACCGGGAGTTAGTTGAAGGAAGACATGTATTGCTGACTCCTCTGTGACACCAGTCTCTATCTGATCTTTTACAGATATCAGGCTCGATGTCACTCCCGTTTCCTTGTGCCCAGCCCAGGCTCACAGCCAGTAGAGGGTTCCCCCAACATCTGGGGTGAGTTCACCTCAGTCACCAAGTAAGTAAATACCGACACACTCCCCAGGGACTCCCTGTAAAGACCAACACACTCCACAGGAACTCCCTGGAAATACTGACACACTCCCGGGGACTCCCTGTGATACTTACACACTCCCCGGGGACACCCTGCAAAAACTGGCACATTCCCAGGGACCCACTGAAAATACCGACATACCCCTTGGGACCCCGTGTAAACACAGACACTCCCATGGACCCCCTGTTTATACAGACACTCTTGTGGGGACCTCCTGTAAACACTGACACACTCCCCGGGGACCCCTTGTAAACACTGACACACTCCCAGGGAACCCCTGTAAATACAGACACACGATTGGCGGTCCTTGCAAATATGGGCACACTCACTTGGATCCCCTGTTATTACTGACCCACTCCTGGGTTCTCGCTGTAAACACTGACACACTGCCGGGAACTCTCACTAAAAACTGACACACTCCCGGGGATCCCCTGTAAATACAGACAAACTCCCTGGGACACCCCTTGTAGACACTGATACATTCCTTGAGGATCCCCTGTATCGGTCCAAGTCAGCATGGATTTATGAAAAGGAAATCATGCTTGACAAACCTTCTAGAATTTTTTGAGGATGTAACTAGTAAAGTGGACAAGGGAGAACCAGTGGATGTGGTGTATTTGGACTTTCAAAAGGCTTTTGACAAGTTCCCACACAACAGATTAGTATGCAAAATTAAGGCACATGGTATTGGGGGTAATGTATTGATGTGGATAGAGAACTGGTTGGCAGACAGGAAGCAAAGAGTAGGAATAAATGGGTCCTTTTCAGAATGGCAGACAGTGACTAGTGGGGTGCCGCAGGGTTCAGTGCTGGGACCCCAGCTATTTACAATATACATTAAAGATTTAGACAAAGGAATTGAATGTAATATCTCCAGGTTTGCAGATGTCACTAAGCTGGGTGGCACTGCGGGCTTCGAGGAGGATGCTATGAGGCTGCAGGGGGACTTGGACAGGTTAGGTGAATGGGCAAATGCATGGCAGATGCAGTATAACGTAGATTGTGAGGTTATCCACTTTGGTTGCAAAAACAGGAAGGCAGATTATTATCGTAATGGTGACAGATTAGTAAAAGGGGAGGTGCAATGAGATCTGGGTGTCATGGTACATCAATCATTGAAGGTAGGCATGCAGTAGCAGCAGGCAGTAAAGAAGGCAAATGGCATACTGGCCTTCATAGCGAGGGGATTTGAGTATAGGAGCTAGGAGGTCTTACTGCAGTTGTACAGGGCCTTGGTGAGACCACACCTTGAGTATTGTGTGCAGTTTTGGTCTCCTAATCTGAGGAAGGACATTCTTGCTATTGAGGGAGTGCAGCGAAGGTTCACCAGACTGATTCCCGGGATGGCAGGACTGACATAGAAGAAAGTCTGGATTGACTAGGCTTATATTCACTGGAATTTAGAAGAATGAGAGGGGATCTCATAGAAACTTATAACATTCTGATGGGATTGGACATGTTAGTTGCAGGAAGAATATTCCCAATGTTGGGGAAGTCCAGAACCAGAGGTCACAGTCTAAGGATAAGGTGTAAGCCATTTCGGACCAAGATGAGGAGAAACTTCTTCACTCAGAGAATTGTGAACCTGTGGAATTCTCTACCACGGAATGTTGTTGAGGCCAGTTCATTAGATATATTCCCTTTCATAAATCCATGCTGACTTGGACCGATCCTGTCACTACTTTCCAAATGCGCTGCTATTACATCTTTAATGATTGATTCCAACAATTTTCCCCGCCACCGATGTCATGCTAACCGGTCTAAAGTTCCTTGTTTTCTCTCCCTCCTTTTTTAAAAAGTGGGGTTACATTAGCTACCCTCCAATCCATTGGAACTGTTCCAGAGTCTATAGAATGTTGAAAATGACCACCAATGCATCCACTATTTCTAGGGCCACTTCTTTAAATACTCTGGGATGCAGACTATCAGGCCCTGGGGATTTATCAGTCTGACGCACTCTCGGGGATCCCCTGTAAATATTGACACACTTTCGGGGACCACCTTTTAATACTGACATACTCCCAGGGATCCAATCATTTGACAGCGAGCATTCCTTACCGGAAAAACATCGACTTTTCCTGATCAGGTGATCTAGCCATTCCTCCAAGATCAATAAGCTTCTTGAAACGTTCAGATTAAGCATTCGATGATTTATTGAGCGTACAGATCATGCAGTAGCACTTCAAAATACACTCAAAATACACACCCAATGGTCAGGAGCTCAAAGGCATTACAGTTCTGGGCTCAGTATTCAGACCCTACAAACCCTTGTAATCCAAATCCTCATTCTCATCTGCCACTTTCTAAGCTGCAGGTTTCCTTGTCCAAATGTCCATCACTGGAAGCTACAACTGTCCTGACCATGTTGTGCTCACCTCTGCAGGTCTCCACCTTTGGCTTTCCACTTCCTCCGGAATAAAACTCCGTATCAGGAGAATCTCACTGGACCCGCCCCTTACCAACTTTGGTTAATAAAGCTGGTGCCCTTGCTTATTTACACTGGGCTCATGAGCTCGGTATAACTCCTTTACATCATCGTCTTATCCAACTAATTCTTCCCACTCTAGAGAAACCCTAATTAAAATGATGATATCTACCCAGAGGTTCTCCTTTTGCCAGGACTATCTGTTGCCCTTGCACCCATTATCAGCGCTGATAGCTCCCTGAAGCTCAGAAGCCTCTGCACAATGGTAGGTCTTTCCTGACATTCCCTCATTGAGCAGGAGGTCACCTCATGTTGAAACAGGCCAGAGCTAGGTGGTCAGTCTCAGTTCAGCAATCCAGTGGTCACTACTTAAAAATGTGATGGTATTTCCCACAGCAAATGCTCAAAGCTCCCACGCCCTTGCAGTGTGAAGAGGAATCAATCGCGATACAAGAATAGCACACGTCGAGTTGGAGATTAACCCTTTGCTGAACGTTTTCTTGGGTTAAACAAGGCGACGGTGAGGCAGAGCCAGAATTGTGCGAGACTGTCACACACATGGAGACGGGATCACGGGCACTGGCTGACACGCTCGGTCACTTTCATTCTAGCGGAGAGCCCACATCCGAGCAGTCAACATCCTCCGGTTTCAAATCAAATTCCTTGTTAGGACATTGTCCCTGAAACATCTTCTTCAGCTGCATCGCAGACAGGATAAAGGATGAGTGTTGGAGCAAGGATGGGAGAGAGCGAGACATAGAGAGATCGAGACAGAGAGGAAACAAGACAGAGAGAGCAAGACAGAGAGAGAGAGAGAGAGACAGACAGACAGACAGACAGAGAGAGAGAGCGAGACAGACAGAGAGAGAGAGAGGGAGACAGACAGAGAGAGAGAGCGAGACAGAGAGGGCAAGACAGAGAAAGAGAGAGAGATAGAGTGAGAGAGAGAGTGAGACAGAGAGAGTGAGACAAAGAGACAGAGAGAGAGAGACAGAGACAATGAGAGAGAGACAGGCAGTCAATGAGAGATGGAGACAATGAGAGAGAGAGTGAGTCAATGAGAAAGGGAGAAAGACAGAGATATAATCAGTGACTAAAGGCGGACAAGTCCCTTGGACCTGATGCCTTACATGCTAGGGTCTTTAGAGAAGTGGCTGCAGAGATAGTGGATGTATTGGTTGTAATCTACCAAAATTCCATGGATTCTGCCGCAGTCCCAGCAGATTGGAAAACTGCAAATGTAATGCCTCTATTTAAAAAAGGAGGCAGAAAAAAAGCAGGAAACTATAGACCAGTTAGCCTAACATCCGTCGTTGGGAAAATGCTGGAGTCCATTATTAAGGAAGCAGTAGCGGGACATTTGGAAAAGTATAATTCAATCAAGCAGAGTCAGCATGGTTTTATGAAAGGGAAATCATGTTTGATAAATTTGCTGGAGTTCTTTGAGGATGTAAGGAGCAGGGTGGATAAGGGGGAAACCAGTGGATGTGATGTATTTGGATTTCCAGAAGGCATTCGCTAAGGTGCCACATAAAAGTTTACTGCACAAGAGAAAAGCTCACAGGGTTGGGGGTAATATATTCGCATTGATAGACGATTGGTTAACTATCAGAAAACAGAATCGGGATAAATGGGTCATTTTCTGGTTGGCAAGCAGTGACAAGTGGGGTGCCGCAGGGATCGGTGCTGAGTCCTCAACTATTTACAATCTATATTAATAACTTTGATGAAGGGACCGAGTATAATGTAGCCAAGTTTGCTGATGATAAAAAGATGGGTGGGAAAGCAAATTGTGAGGAGGACACAAAAAATCTGTAAAGGGATATAGACAGGCTAAGTGATTGGGCAAAAATTTGGCAGATGGAGTATAACATGAGAACATGTGAGGTTATCCACTTTGGCAGAAATAATAGAAAAGCAAATTATAATTTAAATGGAGAAAATTGCAAAGTGCTGCAGTACAGAGAGACCTGGGGGTCCTTGTGCATGAAACACAAAAAGTTAGTTTGATGGTACAGCAAGTAATGAGGGAGGCAAATGGAATGTTGGCCTTTATTGCAAGGGAATAAAAGCAGAGAAGTCCTGCTACAACTGTACAGGGTATTGGTGAGGCCACACCTGGAGTATTGCGTACAGTTTTGGCCTCCGTATTTAAGGAAGGATATACTTGCATTGGCAGCTGTTCAGAGAAGGTTCACTAGGTTGATTCCGGAGATGAAGGTTTGACTTATCAGGATAGGTTGAGTAGGTTGAGACTATACACATTGGAGTTCAGAAGAATGAGAAGTGATCTTATTGAAACATAAGATAATGAGGGGGCTCGACAAGGTGGGTGCAGAGAGGATCTTCCCACATAAGGAAAACTAAAACTAGGGGACATAGTCTTAGAATAAGGGGCTGCCCATTTAAATCTGAGATGAGGAGAAATTTTTTCTCTCAGAGGGTTGTAAATCTGTGGAATTCTCTGCCCCAGAGAGCTGTGGAGGCTGGGCCATTGAATAAATTTAAGGTGGAGATTGACAGATATTATAGCGATAAGGGAAGAAAGGGATATGGGGAGCGGGCAGGGAAGTGGAGCTGAGTCCATGATCAGATCAGCCATGATCTTATTAAATGGTGGAGCAGGCTCGAGGGGCCAAGTAGCCTACTCTTGCTCCTATTGCTTGTGTTTCTTGTATCTGGTTCGAGGGGCTAAAGGCATCATCCTGTCCCTATCAAACAGGGTCAATAGGCTGAATGAGCTACTGCTGATCCCATGTTACAAGCTCGATGGGCTGAATGGTCTTGGTTTCTTCCTGTGTGGCACATGGGAGTGGCTGAATGGCTGACTCCTGTTCCCATAACACTGCTTCGAGGAGCTGATTGGCGTGCTCCTCTTCCTATGTGTCAGGCTCAGGGGATGCATGGCTTTCTCCTGTTTTTTTATTTGTTCACGGGATGTGGGCGTCGCTGGCAAGGTCAGCATTTATTGCCGATCACTAATTGCCCTTGAGAAGATGGTGGTGAGCCACCTTCTTGAACCGCAGCAGTCTGTGTGGTGATTGTACTCCCACAGTGCTGTTAGGGAGGGAGTTCCAGGATTTTGACCCAGCAACAATGAAGGAATGGCGATATGCTTCCAAATCAGGATGGTGTGTGACTTGGAGGGGAACATGGAGCTGTGCTCAGGCATTTATTTGCGTATCGATGTTTTAACCAATTTATTATCAAAAGTTAATTGGGCCAGTGTCCATATATGGTCTTCAACAAAATTACCTTGTTTAATTGGTTCTCGTGGTCAAAATACCATTGGCATTCAAAACCAGAGCTAGCATGTGGCCACTCCTGTCTCCAGTAATTTCCCCATCAATGCCTGCTTGTCCATGTTATCTTGTTTATAAATTTGTTCATCTCCTCGGAACCTGTCTTATTTAGGCTCCTGTATTCAAACTGTTAGCTTTGATGAAGCTGACTCCAATTAATACTTTGTTATTATAATAATGTGAGCTTGGCTCTCAGCTTGTGTTAGTTTGTTATTTGAAACTAGTTAAAACTGAGTTCTGCATACATTCAAGAAGCGCCTAACATTCCAATGCCCACAGATAATCATGGGTAAGATTAATTTGGTCAATGACTAAAAATTGAATATTTATTTATGAATCTCTAATACCAATGTTTTGTACAATTCTAAGATCCCTTTGTTCCTCGACACTTCTCAGTATCCTACCATTTGATGTATATTCCCTTTCCTTGTTAGCCCTCCCCAAATGCGTTACCTCACACTTCTCTGGATTAAATTCCATTTGCCACTGTTCTGCCCACCTGCCCAGTTGATTGATATCTTCTTGCTGTCCACAGCTTTCTTCTTCATTATCAACCACACAGCCGATTTTAGTGTCACCTGCAAACTTCTTAATCATACCCCCTATATTCAAGTCTAGATCATTGATGTATATCACAAAAAGCAAGGATCCTAGTACTGAGCCCTGCAGAACCCCACTAGAAACATCCTTCCAGTCGCAAAAACATCCATCAACCATTATCCTTTGCTCCCTGCCTCTGAGCCAATTTTGGATCCAATTTGCCACTTTGCACTGGATTCCATGGGCTTTTACTGTTGTGACCAGTCTGCCATGTGGGACCTTTTTAAAAGCTTTGCTAAAATCCATATACACTATATCATACGCTTTACCTTCATCGGCACTCCTGGTGACCTCCTCAAAAAAATTCAATCAAGCTAGTCAGACATGACTTCCCCTTAACAAATCCATGCTGACTGTCCTTGATTAATCCGTGTCTTTCTAAGTGAAGATTTATCCCGTCCCTCAGGATTTTGCTGGGTTAAAAACTCTGCCATTGAAAGGCCACATTAGTGAATTGAACAGGATTTACTGTGATTGCACTGAGCACTGAACCATGTTCATTCTGGCAGTTATGGTTTGTTTCTACTGATCTTAATAACCCAAAATACTAGACTGATGATTAATATTCTGTATAAATGTTGAATGTGTTCCAAATACATAGTGCGGTAAAAATATTTGATTTCTCCATGATAAGAGGAGACTAATTGATGTTCTGTTACCAACTGTTACATTTTGGGCCTTTTCTTACTCTACATTATTTCAGTTCTCCTCTCGTTCGCCTTCAACCATATCAAATCCCAAGCCTGTTCTGTTTGAGAACACGGCTTGTAGGAGACATAGTCTGAACTGTTATGTCTCACTTTACACTCATCTGAAATTCCTTTATAGTACCTTCTTGTATCAGATTTGAAATCTGTTATTATCTGTATCATTTAACACTTTTTGTATCCGGATTTGTAAAAGTTCTCCACACATATTGCATGTAATTGCCTTTGAAATGTATGATATTTGTCATTCTCATTACTAATTTTGAAGGTTTCGTTGGTTTAATCTCTTGTTACTAACATACATTGCACTATTTCTTTAAACATGATAATTGGTTCAAACATTTCCTTTATCAGGTCTTTGGCTCAATTGAGCCCTGTCAATAATCCTTGGTTGGGGATAGGATTAGTGTTCAGTGGCTGGGGTTAAGGATGGGTTTTGAGGCTGGTGTCAGAAGCTGGGGTTCGGGTTACAATGTTAGGCTTATGAGATAGTGATTAGAATTACAAACCACTATTAACAACGCCTGTGTCACTAAATACCTCCTTTTTCATTTGTTGTTTTTTAACCTCATACAGGTAAATCGCAAAACAACCTTATGAATTGTTCATTCGAGGAATCTTCGTTCTGGCCTGAGTCCGATCTGCTGCCTTTTTTCACACCTCTACATTTCCCACAGAAAAGACATCAGGAACAGGAGGGGAAAGAATGTTTTATAGAATCCAGAATTGTCTGTTCTGAATTTCCATCCTGTATTTAAAGTAACAACTTTTGTAACCACCATTTGCAGGGTATTAGAAGGGGAGGATCTGCAGCAGGGAAGCTCAAAACAAACATTACGTCAAAATTTGACAGATTCAACCTGAAGAATCAATAGTGTAAATGTGGGGACTGGATCCGGATTCAGTTGCCCGTCTGAGGTGATAACACATCAGGGAGAGGCCGTTTATCAGCTGAGTGTGGAAAGAGATTCACTCGCTCATCTCACCAAATGACACTCTGGCATGTTCATAATGAGCAGAATCCATTCACTGCTCTGTACGTGGAAAACGATGCAATCGACTACACCCATTTGCTGACACACCAACAGAGTCACACCGGGAAGAGACCGTTTAGATATTTCACATGTGGGAAGGTAGTCACTCCGTTGTCCCAACTGTTTACACTCCAGATTATCCACATTGAGAACATTTGCTTTAAATACTCTGTGTGAGAAAAACTTTCAAAGTTCAAAGCAGCTGATGCACGATCACCGCACTGATACTGGAGAGAAGCTGTTTCAATATCCACTGTATGGAAATAAATTCACCCCACCTGCTGAGACGCTAGTGGCTGGAGGGGTTATTAATCACATCCAGAACTGACCCGTGGCAGAGTGCCCGTTCACTTGGGGTTTTTTGTGTATGATTTATAAATTTTCACTCAATCAGATCACAGAAAATCAATTCCCATTCACTAACTGGGGTTTTCAATGGCGGGACTGTGACCCAGCATAGCCCGCGGGGGAGAATGTGCCCTATTCGCACTGCACAGGCACAGGACCAGGTGGTTTTTGGAGCATGCCGGACGAAGAATGGAAACGGGAAGAGCCGGAGACGCAGGTGAGTAGCTCACACGGCGGTTATGCTTCATGAAGACCTGGTACAGGCCGCAAACCCTGACTAAGAACTTCCAGGTCCCGCGTTAGCAGCTCCGGGGATTTATTCCTGGTGACAGGCCCAGGCTGACGGCCGCCATCTTTGTAAAGCACAGCGGAAGGTTTCTGCACCACCATAGTGATGCACTGAGTAGCAGAGCGCATATGCGGCCATGTTTGTACAGGGACCATTAGTAGGCAGGGCTTCAGCGTCCCAGTGAATGTGGAACTGAACCTAGCCACCGTTCGGGGAGGAAAGAGAAGGAAACCAGTGAGTATAGAACTGAAATTCACTGCCACTTCTCTTCCAGTTAATTCACTGGCACTTCTCTTCTAGTTGCTTAGTGTAATTTCAGGGGTGGAAGTGAGGGGAACCAGTGAGTGTAGAACTGAACCCAGCCAGAGTCAATACCTTCACGGGAGGAGAGGGAGGGGATTCAGTTCATGCAGAATTGAAGCCAGCCAAGGTTAGCATTTCCAGGGGAGAGAGGGAGGGAACCAGTGAGTGTAGAACTGCACCCAGCCAGAGTCAGCAATTTCAGGGGTGGACAGTGAGGGGAACCAGTGAGTGTAGAACGGAACCCAGCCAGAGTCAGCATCTTCAGGGGTGGAGAGTTAGGGGAACCAGTGATTGTAGCACTGAACCCAGCCAGAGTTGGTGCAGGATAAACAGTCTTGAGCTGTGCGATGTGTTTGGATTTCAGCACAGGGAGGAGGGACAATGTGTGGGATGGTGATTTACAGGTTTAGAGAAACAGGAAAGAATGATACATAGAAATTAGAATGGTCTGTTCTGAATTTCTGTCCTTTACTTACAGTGATGAGTTTTGTCATCTCCTTTTACAAAGTATTAGAAGGGGAGATTTACAGACGGGAAACTCAAACCAAACATCACGTCAAGATCTGACAGAGTCTCTCGATTCCTCAGGACCTGAATTTTATCGGCCTTTGACTGTGGAAGGAGAATTGTTTGTTCTGTCTGTGGGAAAAGATTTCAAACATCATTGTGACTGGAAAAGCATTGCTACGCACACGCCCGACTGAGAGTGTTCCAGTGCACTGACTGAAAAGAGCTTTAACCAGTTACACAGCCTGAAAAACATCACACCATTCATAGCGGGGAGAAACCATACATGCGTTCTGTGTGTGGACGAGGCTTCAACTGATCGTCCAACCTGGAGGGACACAAGGACACCCGCACCATGGAGAATCCGTGGAAATGTGAGGACTGTGGGAAGGGATTCAATTACCCATCTGAACTGGAAATTCATCAGCGCATTCACACTGGGGAGTGGCCGTTCACCTGCTCTGAGTGTGGGAAGGGATTCACTTGTTCATCCAACCTCCTGATACACGAGTGAGTTCACACTGGGAAGAGGCCGTTCATCTGTGCTGAGTGTGGGAAGGGATTCACTTGTTCATCCACCCTGTTGACACACCAGCGAGTTCACACTGGAGAGAGGCCATTCACCTGCTCTGAGTGTGGGAAGGAATTCACTAAATCATCCAATCTGCTGATACACCAGCGAGTTCACACTGGGGAGAAGCCGTTCACCTGCTTTGAGTGTGGGAAGGGATTCAATTCTTCATCCCACCTTCTAAATCACCAGCGAGTTCACACTGGGGAGAGACCGTGCACTTGCTCTGAGTGTGGGAAGGGATTCACTCAGTCATCTGACCTGCGGAAACACCAGCGAGTGCACACTGGGGAGAGGCCGTTCATATGCTCCGTGTGTGAGAAGGGATTCACTCAATCATCCCACCTGCTGAAACATCAGTGAGTTCACACCGGGAGAGGCTGTTCACCTGCTCTGAGTGTGGGAAGTTATTCACTCAGTTATCCAACCTGCTGATTCACCAGTGAATTCAGACTGGGGAGAAGTTATTTACCTGCTCTAAGTGTGGAAAGGGATTTGCTCAGTCACCCTACCTGCTGAGACACCAACAAGTTCACAAGTGATTGCAAGGGTTACATTCTGCTGTTATTGCTGCTGTTAATCTCATCCCGACTGAATCATCTTCATTCTGACAGTGGATTTTGTTTCTGCTGATATTAATAACCCCTATAACTGGGCTGGAGTTTAATATTTTGATATTTCAAATAACAGTCTGTTGATATTTGATGTCTCCATGATGAGAGGAGACAAATTGTTGTCCTGTTACCGACTGCTCCATTTTGGGGCCTTTTCTCCTTCCTAACTAGATTATTTCAGTTCTCATACCTTTGGTTACTCTTATGGACAAGTTCCAGCTCCCCATACCTTCCAGTGTGCCTCTCCTAGCCTTGGTATCCAGGGAAGGTCTCAGTAACAAGCCTAGGATCACAAAACCCAGTTCTATCTGCACAGGAGAAAGTCTGTTATCTAACTCCTCGAATAGGCAAAATAGAGAATGATCCCAACTCTAAGAACATCTAGAATCTGTTGTAAATATCTTCCAAATCCTTACTGGTACAATCTGTCAATTGAAGTGAATGGAAGATGAGAGCGGTGAGGGAACTTGGATTTTTTCATCATAGAATGTTTAGATTCAAAATATTACATTAGGATAAGAAAAGACTAAAGACCAGTGGTTTGTGCTTGCCACAGGAAGGCCACAGTGTTTTTTATGTGCTTCTAACGTTGTTGATGTATGTTGAAGAAAATGTAGACTTGTGTCTCTGGACTATGCCGTATCCAGAGACTACCATATTGGGTAATGCCCAATTATTGGGATCAATTATTATAAAATTGAATTGTTATAGAATGGAAAAATAGTGAAGTTATGCTAAGCTTACATCAAACCTTGGTTAGAACACAGAGGGTGCAAAGAAGATTTACAAGTATGATACCAGAAATGAGAGTGTATACCTATCAGGAAAGGATAGACAAGCTGGGTCTCTTTTCTCTTGAAAAAAGACGGCTGAGTGGTGACCTAATAGAGGGCTTTAACATTATGAATGATTTTGATAGACTAAATACAGAGAGAGTGTTTCCACTTATGGGAAAGAGCATAATTAGAGACCATCAATATAAGATAGTCACCAAGAAATCAAATAGGGAATTCAGAAGAAACTTCTTTACCCAGAGAGTAGTGAGAATGTGGAATTCACGAGCACAGGGAGTCGTTGAAGTGAATAGTATAGATGCATTTAAGGGGAGGCTAGACAAGCATATGAGGGAACAGGGAATAGAGGATTGTGCTGATAGAGTTAGATGAGGAAAGACAGGAGGAGGCTCGAGTGGAGTGTAAATGCCGGCATGAACTGGTTGGGCTGAATGGTATGTTTCTGTGCCGTATATCCTACGTAATCCTAAAGTAAAATACTGCAGATGCTGAAATCTGGAATAAAAACAAAATACTGGCTATCTCAGCAGGTCAGGCAGCATCTGTGGCGAGAAAGCAGAGTCTCGGGTCGATGACCCTTCATCAGAACTGGAGAGTGTTTGGAAAGAACAGACTCTTAACAAGCACTGAAAGGAGGAGGGGAAGAAAGAAAAAAGGGAAGGCCTGTGATAGGTTGGAAAACAGGAGAGATTAGAGAAACAGAATGGATGATGGCCCAAATTCAAATGGCAATGCCAGGAGTTAGAAAAACACTAGTCAAGATAGGGTGTGAATGGCAGGATAATGACCAACTGCCATTAGAGACAAGGAGGACAAAAAGAAACAGGCTGAGCGGGGGGCAGGGGGCGGGGGGAGGGGTGGGTGCCCGGAAAGAAAGCCAAAGGTTGGCTCTGAAATTTTTGAACTCGATGTTGAGTCCAGAAGGCTGTAAAGTGCCTAAACGAAAGATGAGGTGCTGTTCCTCGAGTTTGCATTGAGCTTCATTGGAACAGTGTAGGAACCGAGTATTGAGAGGTCAGAGTGGGAATGGAGTGGAGAATTAAAGTGACAGGCGACCGGAAGCTTGGTCACACTTGCGGTCTGAACAGAGGTGCTCCGCAAAGCAGTCACCCAATCTACGCTGTAGGGAAGACCACATCGTGAGCAGCGAATACAGTACACTAAATTGAAAGAAGTGCAAGTAAATCGCTGTTTCACCTGGAAGGAGTGTTTGGGTCCCTGGATAGTGGAAAGGGAGGAGGTAAAAGGGCAGGTGTTGCATCTCCTGTGGTTGCATTGAAAGGTGCCGTGGGAAGGGGAGGAGTGCTAGGTGTGCCTGTGGAATGGACCAGGGTGTCGCGGGGGGAGCAGTCCCTTCGGAATGCTGAGAGGGGAGGGGAGGGGAAGATGTGATTGGTGGTGGGACCTATCACAGACCTTCCCTTTTGTTCTTTCCTCCCCTCCCCCTTTCAGTGCTGGTTAAGAATCTGTTCTTTCCGAACACTCTCCAGTTCTGATGAAGGGTCATCGAACCGAAACGTTAACTCTGCTTCCTCTCCTATGTAATCCTATTATTCAAGACACGTTGCTCGAAGGGGAAGGTAAATGGCTTGCATCCAAATGTAATTGTTACTTTTGTCTTCTTTGTAAAATCACAAAGTCTGGGCATAATTTGTTTGTGAAATTAAAATTGATGTTATAAATTGATAAGAGTTGCTGGTCAAGCACATGGGAAGGGAAATTTAGCTGAAATTTAAGGGGATAATCATGTTTTATTTTTGAAAAGGTCTAGTCTATGTGGTTCCGTCCAAACTATGTATTCAGGAAGAAGTTTTGGGGAGGAAGGTTGTTGTGTTAAAGGTAACTAACGTCCTTCATCTTGCAGACTGACATGCTCTCTAGCATATTTTGGGGAATAAAAGGTCCAAGAAGAGGTTCATTTAAATAAAATTAAACAAACAAAATGGGTTGAAACTTGGAGCAAGTGGGAATGTTTGATCTATGTTTTAAGATATTATGATAATATTGTATTAGACAGTAAAGTTTCTCTGGGGCTCAGTGACCACTCCATAAAATTGAATGAGAGGACATGAGTGAGGATATAAGATGAAACCAGGAAAATTACACCATCAAATGGGAATTTTTTAAAATCATTGTTATTTGGTGAATTGGCAAAAATCACCTGGGTGCAATCTAATGTTAATGTAAATTCTTGTGAAAGTCAGAGAAGTGTAGTAAATTCACAAGTTTCTCTTGGGGTGTTTGTCTCATTGCCTATACTCAACAATAAGGAAACTGAATTTGATAGCTTGGCCATTACCTGAGACATTGGGACCATGCAAAGGGAGATGAGCAAAGATCTCCAGACACCCTACGATCTTTTGATAAGATCACCTGAAAGCCCGAGAATGGCTTGGATCAGATGTTATGGCATGATATTAAGATACTCGTGTGTGTGTGTGTGTGTGTGTGAACAAATGAGTCTCAGACGTGCTCAGTTATCAACAACAGCACAACATGAAATAGCTACTGTGGCTCAGGTGAGACAGATTTTTAAACCATCAAGGCTATGACACATTCTCCATAGAGAAACCAACTTTGAAATAATCAGGGTAGAGTTAAACACACTGCTACCTGCCAGAGGCATTAATATTAAAAGTAAAGAGCATGCTGATCAAATTAGGATTTCCTTACAGCGAGAATGGTCATCAGTTTCAAGGCCTCCACTAAGTACTGAACAAAGAAAGCTTGTAGGGAGGCCAAAAACAAAAAAAAGTCAGTCTGTCTTTGTCTGAACAAGGTGGCCATGGCTGTAAAAAAATCAGCTACAAGCTGAAGGTGGGAGACAAGGAGGCCATACCTAACAGGTTCCATATCAAAGCATGGATCCAAGTGAGTGGTGTATTTGGACTTCCACAAGGCATTTGTTAAGGCGCCACATAAAAGGTTATTGCACAAGATAAAAGTTCATGGGGTTGGGGGTAATATATTAGCATGGATAGAGGATTGGTTAACTAACAGAAAACAGAGAGTTAGGATAAATGGTTCATTCTCAGGTTGGCAAACAGTGACTAGTGGGATACCGCAGGGATCAGTGCTGGGACACCAACTATTTACAATCTATATTAACGACCTGAATGAAGGGACCGAGTGTAATGTAACCAAGTTTTGTGGTGATACAAAGATGGGAGGAAAAGCAATCTGCAAAAGGACATAGATAGGCTAAGTGAGTGGGCAAAAATTTGGCAGATGGGGTATAATGTTGGAAAGTGTGAGGTCATGTACTTTGGCAGAAAAAAATCAAAGAGCAAGTTTATTATTTAAATGGAGAAAAATTGCAAAGTGCTGCAGTACAGCGGGACCTGGGGATACTTGTGCATGAAACACAAAAGGTTAGTATGTAGGTACAGCAAGTGATCAGGAAGGCCAATGGAATCTTGGCCTTTATTGCAAAGGGGATGGAGTATAAAAGCAGGGAAGTCTTGCTACAGTTATACAGGGTATTGGCGAGGCCACACCTGGAATACTGCGTACACTTTTGGTTTCCATATTTACGAAAGGATATACTTGCTTTGGAGGCAGTTCAGAGAAGGTTCACTAGGTTGATTCCGGAGATGAGGGAGTTGACTTATGAGGAAAGGTTGAGTAGGTTGGTCCTCTACTCATTGGAATTCAAAGAATGAGAGGTGATCTTATCGAAACGTATAGATTATGAGGGGGCTTGACAAGGTGGATGCAGAGAGGATGTTTCCACTGATAGGGGAGAATAAAACTAGAGGGCATAATCTTAGAATAAGGGGCCACCCATTTAAAACTGTGCTGAGGAAGAATTTCTTCTCTCAGAGGGTTGTAAAATAATATGGTAGAATTCTTTATTAAATTGGAGAGTGACACAGTTAATTCAGAGACTAGGGTCTTGAACTTAAAGAAAGGTAGCTTCGATGGTATGAGACGTGAATTGGCTTGGATAGACTGGCGAATGATACTCAAAGAGTTTACGGTGGATAGGCAATTGAAGACATTTAAAGATCACATGGATGAACTCCAACAATTGTACATTCCTGTCTGGCATAAAAATAAAACGGGGAAGGTGGCTCAACCGTGGCTAACCAGGGAAATTAGGGATAGTGCTAAATCCAAGGAAGAGACATATACATTGGCCAGAAAAAGCAGCAAACCTGAGGACTGGGAGAAATTTAGTATTCAGCAGAGGAGGACAAAGGTTTAATTAGAAGGGGGAAGATAGAGTATGAGAGTAAGCTTGCAGGGAACATAAAAACTGACTGCAAAAGCTTCTAAAAATATGTAAAGAGAAAAAGATTAGTGAAGGCAAATGTAGGTCCTTTGCAGTCAGAATCAGGGGAATTTATAATGGGGAACAAAGAAATGGCAGACCAATTGAACAAATACTTTGGTTCTGTCTTCACTAAGGAAGACACAAATAATCTTCCAGAAATACTAGGGGACCGAGGGTCTAGCGAGAAGGAGGAACTGGGAGAAATCCTTATTAGTCAGGAAATTGTGTTCGGGAAATTGATGGGATTGAAGGCCGATAAATCCCCCAGGGCCCGATAGTCTGTATCCCAGAGTACTTAAGGAAGTGGCCCTAGAAATAGTGGATGAATTCGTGGTCATTTTCCAACATTCTATAGACTCTGGATCAGTTCCTATGGATTGGAGGGTAGCTAATGTAACCCCACTCCCAAAGGAGGGAGAGAGAAAACAGGAAATTATAGACCAGTTAGCCTGACATTAGTGGTTGGGAAAATGTTGGAATCAATTATTAAAGATGAAATGCAGCACATTTGGAAAGCAGTGACAGAATCAGTCCAAGTCAGCAAGGATTTATGAAAGGGGAATCATGCTTGACAAACTTTCTAGAATTTTTTGACGATATAACTAGTAGAGTGGACAAGGGAGCACCAGTGGATGTGGTGTATTTGGACTTTCAAAAGGCTTTTGACATGGTCCCACACAAGAGATTAGTGTGCAAAATTAAAGCACATGGTATTGGGGGTAATGTATTGATGTGTATATATGTAATATATGATATGGCGAGAAAGCAGGAATGGGGTACTGAGGTTGCATGTTCAGCCATGAACTCATTGAATGTTGGTGCAGGCTCGAAGGGCCGAATGGCCTACTCCTGCACCTATTTTCTATGTTTCTATGTGGATAGAGAACTGGTTGGCAGACAGGAAGCAAAGAGTAGGAATAAACGGGTCCTTTTCAGAATGGCAGGCAGTGACTAGTGGGGTACCGTAAGGTTCAGTGCGGGGACCCCAGCTACTTACAAAATACATTAATGATTTAGACGAAGGAATTGAATGTAATACCTCCAAATTTGCAGATGACACTAAGCAGGGTGGCAGTGTGAGCTGTGAGGAGGATGCTAAGAGGCTGCAGGGTGACTTGGACAGGTTAGCTGAGTGGGAAAATACATGACAAATGCGGTATAATGTAGATAAATGTGAGGTTATCCACTTTGGTGGCAAAAACAGGAAGGCAGAATATTATCTGAATGGTGACAGATTAGGAAAAGGGGAGGTGCAACGAGACCTGAGTGTCATGGTACATCAGTCATTGAAAGTTGGCATGCAGGTACAGCAGGCGGTGAAGAAGGCAAATGGCATGTTGGCCTTCATAGCGAGAGAATTTGAGTATAGGAGCAGGCAGGTCTTATTGCAGTTGTACAGGGCCTTGGTGAGGCCACACCTGGAATATTGTGTGCAGTTTTGGTCTCCTAATCTGAGGAAGGACATTCTTGCTATTGAGCGAGTGCAGCGAAGGTTCACCAGACTGATTCCCAGGATGGCAGGACTGACATATGAGGAAAAACTGGATTGATTAGGCTTATGTTCACTGGAATTTAGAAGAATGAGAAGGGATCTCATCGAAACATATAAAATTCTGACGGGATTGGACAGGTTAGATGCAGGAAGAATGTTCCTGATGTTGTGGAAGTCCAGAACCAGGGGTCACAGTCTAAGGATAAGAGGTAAGCCATTTAGGACCGAGATGAGAACCTTCTTCACTCAGAGAATTGTGAACCTGTGGAATTCTCTGCCACAAAAAGTTGTTGAGGCCTGTTCGTTATATTCAAAAGGGAGTTAGATGTGGCCCTTACGGCTAAAGGGATTAAGGGATGTGGAGAGAAAGCAGGAATGTGGCACTGAAGTTGCATGATCAGCCATGATCATATTGAATGGTAGTGCAGGCTAGAAGGACGGAATGGCCTACTCCTGCACCTATATTCTATGTTTCTATCTATCGTGTGTAGCCTCTGTGTGACCTTTGTGATGAATGTGGTACAGAATGGACTGGGCAACATAGAGGGTAGTCAAACCCCTTTGTTTATTCATGAAGAACAAATGCTTTAAAGGAACCAAGACATAGACTATGATGTGATGCAGAAAATGAGAATGGGGTTTTTGGCCCCCAGGGAACGGGAAAGAAATGAAGATATTAGACTAGTGGGTTTGGTCTTGTCTTTGTTCAGGAAAAATGGAAATGAAACGACACATTGGAAGGTGTATAGGGTAGAATCGGTTGCAATGCTGATAGACTCTGAGCTAGGTCTGATCCATAAACAGTATGAGGAGTATCCAAGATATCTGATTAAGAAGGGAGGAACTTGGATAGCACCAGATATGCAGTGGTGTACTCTGAAAGGGATAACATGGGTTTGTAGTTGTGACGAAGTCCATCAACACACTGTTCCAGCTTGTGGGTTCACCCTCAACAAAGAATCATCAAAATGCCAGATTGGAATAATTAAATGGGGCGAAGACCAAACTAATACCACGTATAAAGGAAAAGGACAGTTTTGTGTGACTACTGCTGACACGTATATGATTGTGGGTTCAACCCGAAGCCCCATGCTAAAACATCAATTTTGCTTGATTTCACTGAAGAACATGCCTATCAGTGCTAAAACATTGGTACTGGTACATCACCATAGTGCCACTAGTCTGTAGACAAGACAGCCTCTGGAGGATGAAGCCATTCGAGCCATTCCGCATCTGGGACACTATACACCTCCCCTGTCGATGACTTTAAAGCTCATAATTGAGTGAATTAAGATACCCCAGAAACACATAGTGCAAATGATACAGACAAATATCGAGACAGAAAAGGCAATCCTGAGACTTGGGAATCATAAATGGTGTGAAGTAGGATCTAATGTTGAACTACATCCTTGGGCTAGACTGTTCCAGGTGGGATTGGTGAGTAGTGGTGCTACCGAGCCAATCTTAGTGATGGACTTTGGACAAATAAAGTTATGCACCAAACTTATGTATCTTTGTGAGTTTGTTGAGTCGATTGACGTGCCACCTGGTGAGCGTGATAACGTCAAATCAATCAGCATTAAGAAAGAAAAAGAGCATGTTTCATGGCCACAGGATGTCCCAAAGTGCTTTACAGTCAATTAAGTTTAGAAGTGTAGGCACTGTTGTAATGTAGGAAATATGACAGACAATTTGTGCTCACAGCAAGCTCCCACAAACAGCAATGTGATAATATACAGATCATCTGTTATTTAGTGGTATTGGTTGTCATTTTGCTGTCATTCTTTGAAACAGACGGCAATTCAGGATTTAGCGCATCTGCAGCATAATGCGGAAATACTAAAGTTGTGGTCTGTCATTCACTGCTCCTCCACAGGATGTGATGTTCCCCCCAGCGCACAGATTTGGCAATCAGGGACATCTCTCAACTCTGGGAAACTGATGAAAACCATGGCTCTTCCGCAGAAATACCGCTGTTAAATTCTCCATTAAAAGTTAGGCCCAAAGGAATTAGGTGTAACTGGGATTTTAACAGCGCGCTGACTGCTTAACAAAGGTTATGAGCCTGAAAAACTATTTTATACACCCAACTGAAGTGCCTTTGAGAGTTTGTTGAATCGATTCACATGGCACCTGGTGAGTGCAGTAACATCAAATAAGTCAACGTTAAGAAAGGAAAAGGTTGGGCAGTGTCAAATTTATCCATTTTAATAAAAAAATAAAATTGTTAAGTACCTTTTTAAAAAAAAGTTAGTTCACCTTTATTTCAGGTTTGTCGTTTCCCCATGTGCAAGCCACAATCTTTGTTTTGCTCTAACATTTTTAAGTTAGAATTTGAAGAGCTTAGCCACCTCCTTGTTCACGGCCTGTGAAAATTCTGCATTTAGATTGGATGTTTAGACAGCTTGTTGACATTGCAGCAGCTCGCGCTAGGAGATCCCCACTGTACGCTCTTGATTTGAATTACATGTCAGAAAACCCGAACTTCTTGACACAGAGATTGCCACATCTTTGTGCGAAGCTTACTTCGAGGCTGGGGGCGAAAGTCTTCGCTTCGCCACTGGCCGCAAATTCCGGGCCATTTTGGAACAGTTTTTGCAGAGTGACCGAGGCTGCCTTTGAAACTGCAGGCAATTAGTATTTAAATAAGCTTGTGTGGTGAAGCTGCTATCCCTTTGGCCCTCCGAAAAGCTGCTCATTGTGGCCCCTCTCCCAGATTCCAGTCCCAGCTCAGTGCTCACTGTGGCATCTATCCCAGATTCCAGCCCCAGCTCTGTGCTCACTGTGGCCTCTCTCCCAGATTCCAGCCTCAGCTCTGTGCTCACTGTGACCCCTGTCCCAGATTCCAGCCTCAGCTCTGTGCTCACTGTGGCCCCTGTCCCAGATTTCAGCCCCAGCTCTGTGCTCACTGTGGCCCCTGTCCCAGATTCCAACCTCATCTCTGTGCTCACTGTGGCCCCTGTCCCAGATTCCAACCTCATCTCTGAGCTCACTGTGGCCCCTGTCCCAGATTCCAACCTCATCTCTGAGCTCACTGTGGCCCCTGTCCCAGATTTCAGCCCCAGCTCTGTGCTCACTGTGGCCCCTGTCCCAGATTTCAGCCCCAGCTCTGTGCTCACTGTGGCCCCTCTCCCAGATTCCAACCTCATCTCTGAGCTCACTGTGGCTCCTGTCCCAGATTCCAACCTCATCTCTGAGCTCACTGTGGCCCCTCTCCCCAGCCCTGTGCCCCCTCTCCCCAGCCCTGTGCTCACTCAACTGCTCTCACCTGTGCACAGCACGTCACAATCGGCACCTGAGCATGACACCAGGCCCCGGCCCCTTGCCGCATCGCCATTGGTTGGAGGACCCGCCGCCAGCTCGCTCCGCCCATCTTCGCCGGGGCTCTTCCTATTGGTTCGAGCTCCCGTCCGTCAGGCCGGGCCCATGTGGTGCTGGGCGGGCAGTTTGAGGCGGTTTTTTTTTTTTTTTTTGGGCACTAAAATCACAATTTCTCCGGTGCCCCCTATAAAAGGGAAGGGGACACTAAAAGCACCGGCAATTAAAACAAATTAAACTTTAAAACGTAAAATCAAATTAAAATTTGGTTGCCGGGCGTGATGATGCACTCCAGTCCCTCCGGTGCCCACCTCTCGCGGAAGGCCGCGAGCGTACCGGTGGACACCGCGTGCTCCATCTCCAAGGACACCCTGGACCGGATGTAAGAGCAGAAGAGAGGCAGGCAGTCAGGTTGAACGACCCCCTCGACCGCCCGCTGCCTGGACCGGCTGATGGCACCCTTGGCCGTGCCCAGGAGCAGTCCTACGAGGAGGCCTTCGGACCTACCCGCTCCCCTCCGCACAGGGTGCCCAAAGATCAGGAGAGTGGGACTGAAGTGCAGCCAGAATTTCAGGAGCAGCCCCTTCAAATAGTGGAACTTGAGGCGGTTTGTTCTGGAACTTTCCTTCAGCAGGATGATGAGATTGACGGATGGGACAAGGATCCCGCAGCCTCTGCTGTTCAGGGCTGAATCATTGGGCCGGTTAGCAGCTTATTGAGAGCCCGCGGCCGGGGAGTGACGCCTTGTGGCGCCGCCCAGGTCCGTCAGTCTGGTCATTGGCGGCAACACCCGGGCTCCTCCCCGCCCACAACCAGGCTCAGCTCCGCCTCTCGCACACTCCGATTGGTTGGAGGACTAACTGCCCGCTCGGTCCTCCAGACCCGCCCCCGCTCTTCCTATTGGTCCAGAGCCGCTGTCAATCAACTGAGCAGTGTGAGCTGAGTATGCGCGGTGGGGCGGCTGTGTCTGAGGCAGCAGGTGAGAGATGGGCGGAGTTAATAAACCCTGGGGGACCACGGGCTTCACACACACCGAGTGCGGGCCCAGGCCCCGCCCGTCCGAGAGACAACATTCCGCATTATCCGCTTCACACACACCCACTGTGGGCCTCAGGCCCCGAACAACAACCTGCGGCTGCGGCTCCGGCTCCGGCTCCGGCTCAGGGAGGTTGGTTGCTCGGCACTGCAGTGATGTCATAAAGCAGGGCCATTCAGCCCAGCGGGTCCTCTCCGTGTCCCTTTAAAGGAGGAGAGCTGGGACATCCTGTCTCAACATACATCCCCCTGTTCACACTGAGAATCCCTGGGGAAGGGCCAAGGCCCAGAGTGTGGAACACAACCAAGGGGGAAAGAGGAGGAGAGCTGGGACATCCTGTCTCAACACACATCCCCCTGTTCATACTGAGAATCCCCGGGGAAGGGCCAGGGCCCAAAGTGTGGAACACAACCAAGGGGGAAAGAGGAGGCGAGACGGTGCAGTGTAGGAGATGCAGGAGGAGTCTGCTCATTCCTAGGGGCAGATCGGACAAAGTGCTTTGAGTGGTGGGTCCAGCAATGAAACTGAAAACAAACCAGAGGGAACAAATAAAAATGCAATCCAAGGGAACGGGAAGCGGGAAAGAACCACAACCGGCCCAAAAGTTGGACTAATCGCTCTAAAAGGTCACTCTAGACAGTTAGAAACTTCTCCTGGTGACTGTGTGTCTGCAGGACTCTGCTTCACTCCAGTGTTTAACGGCATAGAGTGCTGGCCTCACACCCATGGGTTAACGTGTTAGAATTCTAGGGGCAGTGTTAACAAGCTTGGAAATATCCCGGAGAACATAAGAAATAGGAGCGGGTGTAGGCCGTTTGGCCCCTCGAGCCTGCTCCGCCATTCATGGCTGATCTGATCCTGGCCTCAACTCCACTTCCCTGCCCGCTCCCCAAAGCCCTTAACTCTGTTCTCATTCAAAAATCTGTATCAGCACCTTAAATATGTTCAAAGACCCATCCTCCACAGCTCTCTGGGGTGGAGAATTCCAAAGATTCACGAACCTCAGAGAAGAAATTCCTTCTAATTTCTGTTTTAAATGGGCGACCCCTTATTCTGAAACTATGCCCCCTAGTTCTAGATTCACCTATGAGGGGAAACATCCTCTCTGCATCTACCCTGTCAGGAGCAGTGAAAGCTCACTGGGCCCCAGCATATGCTCATCGCAAAACCCCGGGAAAGGGAAAAGTCAGCTCTGAAGCAAGTTTGCTGCTCCTTCTGCCCAGCACTGCCTGCACCCCCGACACACGGAGGGGGAATTTTATCCTCGGTATTACAGGTTTTATTTACAGGCTGGTGAGAGAAATAGTTTATACTGACACCAAGCTGTGTGATTGGTTCAGTCTGTCTATGACTGATGGGCTCTTTTAAATTTGAGTGGTCATGTATTCGAATTCCCCGTAACTCTAATGGTGGATATAAAAGAGAGATCTGTGTTCAAATCAGAGAGTCTCCTTGGAGATTCTCAGAGAAGGAACGGGTCAGCTTGAAACTCTGAAAAAGAGAACATTTTTTAGAAGTTTCCAATCAGCAGTTTTTGACCGATATTGATTCCCACAAGGACGGAGAATTCTACAATAAGAAAGAACTGGTCACGATTTGAAAGGTATTAAAGGATTCGAGGGGATCTTACATTTGGGCTCTTTATTTTGTTCACTCGAGGAGTTAGACAACAGACTTCCTGTTGTCAATAAGGAGTTGGATTAATGGACCGTGATGTATTTACTTGTTCATATTTTGTTAAATACATTTGCTGAGTGGATTTAAATTCAAGACGAGGTTTGCAGGCGTGATGCTCTATTCACACATCGAAGGTGAGAGAGATGCTGTGGGGCACACGCTAAGTCCAGTAGCTGAACATGATTAACAAACTGTGTTTTGTGTTTAGTGATCCTGGGCATGTTACCGAGACCGTCCCTGGATACCAAGGCAAGGAGAGGCACTCTGGAAGGTAGGGGGAGCTGGGACTTGTCCATGAGAGTAACAAACAGGTTTGAGAACTGAAATAACCTAGAATTAGAAAGGAGAAAAGGCCCAAAATGGAGCAGTCAGTAACAGGACATCAATTAGTCTCCTCTTATCTTGGAACATTAAATACCGACACTGTTTTATTTGAAATATCAAAATATTAAACAACAGCCCAGTTATAGGGTTATTAACATCAGCAGAAACAAACCCCAACTGTCAGAATGAACATGGTTCAGCCGGGATGTGATTAACAGCAGCAATAACAGTAGACTCCCACCCCTGCAGTCACTTGTGAACTTGCTGGTGTGTCAGCAGGATGGATGAATGAGTGAATCCCTTCCCACACTCAGAGCAGGTGAACAGCCTCTCCCCAGTGTGAATACTCTGGTGCGTTAGAAGGTTGGATGAACTAGTAAATCCCTTCCCACACTCCAAACAGGTGAACGACCTCTCCCCAGTGTGAACTCGCTGGTGTGTTAACAGGCTGCATGACTGAGTGAATCCCTTCCCATACACAGAGCAGGTGAACGGTCTCTCCCCAGTGTGAACTCGCTGGTGCTTTAGCAGATCGGATGACAAAGTGATTCCCTTCCCACACACACAGGTGAACTGTCTCTCTGTAGTGTGAGCTCCCTGGTTTGTCAGCAGGTGGGATAACTGAGTGAATCCCTTCCCACACTAAGAGCAGGTGAACGGCCTCTCCCCAGTGTGAACTCGCTTGTGTGTCAGCAGGCTGGATGACTGAGTGAATCGCTTCCCACAGACAGAGCAGGTGAATGGTCTCTCCCCAGCGTGAACTCGCTGGTGTGTCAGCAGGGTTGATGATGAAGGGAATACCTTTCCACACATGGAGCAAGTGAATGGGCTCGCCCCAGTGTGAACTTGCTGGTGTGTCAGCAGGTTGGATGACTGAGTGAAATGCTTCCCACAGTCAGAGCAGATGAACGGCCTCTCCCCAGTGTGAACTCGCTGGTGCCTCAGCAGATGGGATGACCGAGTGAATCCCTTCCCACACATGGGGCAGGTGAATGGTCTCTCCCCGGTGTGACTGCGTCGATGAGTTTCCAGCTCAGACGGGTAACTGAATCCCTTTCCACAGTCCCCACATTTCCACAGTTTCTCCATGGTGCTGGTGTCCTTGTGACTGTCCATGGTTGGATGATCAGTTGAAGCCTCGTCCACACACAGAACACGTGTAATGGTTTCTCTGCGCTGTGAATGGTCTGATGTTTTTTCAGGTTGTGTAACTGGTTAAAGCTATTTCCACAGTCAGTGCACTGGAACACTCACGCGGATGTGTGTGTCTCGGTGCTTTTCCAGTCACACCGATTTGTGAAATCTTTTCCCAAAGACAGAACAAGCAAATAATTCTCCTGCCACATTCAAAGGCCGCTGATGTTCAGGTCCTGAGGAATCAAGTGACTCTGTCAGATCTTGACGTGATGTTTGGTTTCTGTTTCCAGTCTGAAAATCTCCCCTTCTAATACCCTGTAAAAGGAGATTACAGAACTCATCACTAAGTACAGAACAGACAATTCTAGTTTCTATGGAATATTCTTTCCTCTCTCGTTCCCCCAGAGCTGTAAATCCCCATCCCACTCTCTCCCTCCTCCCTGTGCTGAAAGCCAAATACATTGCACGTCTCAAGACAGTTTGTCCTCCGCTCCCAGTTTTCACTACCAACTCTGGCTGGGTTCAGTTCTACACTCACTGGTTCCCCTCCCTCTCCTCCCCTGAAGGTGCTGACTCTGGCTGGGTTCAGTTCTACACTCACTGGTTCCCCTCCCTCTCCTTCCCTGAAGGTGCTGACTCTGGCAGGTTTCAGTTCTACACTCACTGGTAACCTGAAATACAACAGAAAATAATGGAAATATTTAGGCAACATCTGTAGAGATAGAAACAGAGTTAGCGTATCAGGTCACTTTCCTTTCATCAGAACTGGAAAATAGGAGCAGGGGTCGGCCCTCCGGCCCCTCGAGCCTGCTCCACCATTCAATAAGATCATGGCTGATCATCGACCTCAACTCCACTTTCCCGCCACATCTCCCTATCTCTTGATTCCCCGAGACTCCAAAAATCTATCTATCTCAGTCTTGAATATAAGTTTTAAGTAAGTGCAGAGGCAGGGAAAGAGGGGAGGAAAGACAGGAGTGATTAAATGACAAAAGGGATGATGGAGCAAGGCAAAAGGAAATGGTGATGGGACAAGAAACAAAAGATGGGTCTGGAGGAGGTGTAAATGGAGATCATTACCAACAGCTGCTGTACTAAACAATGGGAGCGGTGGTTATGGTGAAATTGTGGAACTCAATGTTGAGTCTGGAAGGTGAAATTCTGTGCCTCGAGCGTTATTAGAACAATGGAGGAGGCCGAGGACAGCGAGGTCAGAGTGGGAGTGGTCCGGAGAATTTCAATGACAAGCGATCGGAAACTCAGAGTCACGCTTGCGACTGAACGGAGGTGTTCTGCGATGCGATCACCCAATCTGCATTTGGTCTCTCCAATGTAGAGGACACTGCATCGTGAGCAGCGAATACAGTATACTAAATTCAAAGTAGTACAATAAATCGCTGTTTCACCTGGAAGGAGTGTCTGTGGCCCTGGACGGTGGGAAGGGAGGAGGTGAAAGGGCAGGTGTTGTATTTCCTATTTTAATGTAGGAAATGTGGCAGTTAATTTGTGCACAGAAAGCTCCCACAAATAGCAATGAACAGATAACGTATTTTAGTGATATTGATTGAGGGATATATATTGGCCAGGACGCCGAGGTAACTCCCCTGCTCTTCTTCAATATAGTGCCATGGGATCTTTTAAATCCACTCGAGTTGCAGCCGGGTCCTCGGTTTAACGTCGCATCACAAGAAACGACATCTGACAGTGCAGTGCTCCCCTGGAGTGCCAGCCTGGACTTTTGTGCTCAAGTCTCTGGAGTGGGATTTGAGCAGCTCTGAGAACAGGGGATCTAAATCTGGGCCCATCTGTTACAATTCTGTGGGCTGTAAACCGACTCCCCGGCACTTACCAGCACCTTCAGGAGAGATGCTGAGAAAGTCCCTGTGTGCAGAGTGAGAACAAAATCAATGAGTCAATGATTTTCTCTCCCGGTCACTGGGACCCTGAAGCCCTGCCCACTCTTTGTTGCTTTATAAATATGGACAAAAGTTCCTTTGAACCATCCCATTACATAACTATATCACATAAGATGTGAAATCAGTTATTTTCTGTATAATTTATCTTTTTTGATCAGTTTTCATAAAAATCCTCCACACATATTGCATATGACAGGGGACAAGAGAGAGCGGGAAACCAGTCTCCATTTCTCCTTCATTTACAGACCCTCCCTGGTCTGTCACCAATTCTCCTTCATTTACAGACTCTCCCTGGCCTGTCACCATTTATCCTTCATTTATAGACGCTCCCTGACCGCTCCACGTTTCTGCTTCATTTACAGGCACCCCCTGACCACTCCATGTTTCTGCTTCATTTATAGACGCTCCCTGACCACTCCATGTTTCTGCTTCATTTATAGACGCTCCCTGACCACTCCATGTTTCTGCTTCATTTACAAACGCTCCCTGACCACTCCATGTTTCTGCTTCATTTATAGATGCTCCCTGACCACTCCATGTTTCTGCTTCATTTGCAGACGCTCCCTGACCACTCCATGTTTCTGCTTCATTTACAGACGCTCCCTGACCACTCCATGTTTCTGCTTCATTTGCAGACGCTCCCTGACCACTCCATGTTTCTGCTTCATTTGCAGACACTCCCTGATGAGTCACTGCTTTGTGGATCTTTCTGTTGTGGCTTTCAACAGAAGAAACCCTGTGGGGTGGAGCAAACATTGCAATGTTTGGTAGTGAAATGGATTAGTTCAGGACAGACAGCAGGGATTAT
Organism: Pristiophorus japonicus; assembly: GCF_044704955.1. Taxonomy (NCBI): domain Eukaryota; kingdom Metazoa; phylum Chordata; class Chondrichthyes; family Pristiophoridae; genus Pristiophorus; species Pristiophorus japonicus. The sequence goes on along the minus strand of NW_027254439.1, from coordinate 238,223 downwards.
TTGAGGAAATAACACAGTGCAGTGAGAAAGGAAATGCAGTGTAGATGGATTGTCAAAAGGTGTTTGATAAGGTGACGGACAGGAGGCTTGTTGATCAAATTAAGGCTCACGGTATTAAAGGGAGTGGGACAGCGTGGAGAGGAAGTTGGGTATAAGACAGAAAACAGAATAGTGGTTAATGGATGCTCTTCAGATTGGAGAAATGTAAACAGTGGTGTCCCCCAGGGTCAGTGTTGGGACCATTGCTCTGCTCAATATAGAGAAATGATCTGGGCTTGGGTATATAGGGCACACGATCAAAATCTCCAGAGGAGACCAAAACAGGCCCATGGCCAACTGAAAGGACTGTACATAGTTTCAGTGTGAATACACAGGTTAGTAAATGGGGCAGGTAGATGTCAGCTGAAATGTAACAGAGAGAAATGTGAGGTGATACATTTTGGGACAAAGAAATGTTTGGAAAAGTACATTAAATGGTAAAAATGTAAAAGCAGTAGAGAAGCAGAATAGGAAATGGGTGTTAGATTCTAGCTAATGCCTTGTCCTGTTAATTAGCAAGTCCAGTGTCAGAAACTATTACCTTAGCAAATAAATATAAGATGAGCAGATTCTCTGTCCTCTACCATGCCTTATACTGACCCATCAATCAGAGTAAACATGCAAGTCCCGCGTGTCCACAGTAACTGACACGAGGTCAGCCTGCTGGATGGAACCACGGGTGCCCTGAGTTTGATCTCCGGTGTCTCCAGTCCCGACTGCCCCCTTACATCAGTCTCCCCTCACTTTTATACCCTGCAGTGATCATCTCTGGCACCGGACTCTTCTTTGTCTTCTCTGCTGGGTTTGGGCAGGAAGCGGGGAAAAGACAGCTGGAACTTCTCTAATCTGTGATTTACAAGGACACTTTCCCTGGTTCCCACCAGTTACTTTTCTTCAGTGATTTTCTCATTATCCTTAAACTCCCCTGCCTGCTGTTAGTTGTTATTTCTTATAGTTTCACAATTATAGGTATAACCATCACATTATAATCTAATCTATTGTGTCACTCACTCTGGTTTGAGCTTACATTGAGGTTACTAACAGACAAACCCTGTTCTTTCCCCTGATTTGATTACAGATTCTAACAGTGGGTTCAGTGAATGGAATATCTTATCAGTGTTGCCATGGCGACCTGTCTGCAGCGAATCAATTGTTTGAGTTTCTAACTCAGACTAAGCTTCTCTTTCACGCTATACACATTATATCAGCCAGTTTATGTCATAGAATCCATAGAAATTTACAGCACGGAGGGAGGCCATTTCGGCCCATCGTGTCCATGCCGGCCGACCAAGAGCTATCCAGACTAATCCCACCTTCTAGCTCTAGGTTACGGCACTTCAAGTGCACATCCAAGTATTTTTAAATGTGGTGAGGGTTTGTGCCTCTACCATCTTTTCAGGCAGTGAGTTCCAGACTTCCACCAACCTTTGGGTAAATAAATTTCCCCTCATGTCTCCTCTATACCTCCATCCAATTACTTTAAATCTAGGCCCCCTGGTTGTTGACCCATCTGCCAAGGGAAACAGGTCTTTCCTATCTACTCTATCCAGGCCCCTCATAATCTTATACACCTCAATCAGGTCTCCCCTCAGCCTCCTCTGTTCTAAAGAAAACAGACCTAGACTATCCAATCTTTCCTCATAGCCAAAGTTCTACAGACCAGGCAACATTCTTGTAAATCTCCTCTGCACCCTTTCCAGTGCAATCACATCTTTCCTGTAATATGGTGACCAGAACTGCAGACAGTATTCCAGCTGCAGCCTAATCAGTGTTTTTACAGTTCAAGCATAATGTCCTTGGCTCTTGTATTCCATGCCTCGACTAATAAAGGTAAGTATTCCATATGCCTTCTTAACCACCTTATCTACCTAGCCTGCTACCTTCAGGGATCTGTGGACCTGCACTCCAAGGTCCATTTGTTCCTCGACACTTTTCAATGTACCATTTAATGAGTATTCCTTTGCCTTGTTAGACCTCCCCAAAAGCATTACCTCACATTTCTCTGGATTGAATTCCATTTGTCATTGTTTTGCAGCTTTCTTCATTATCAACCACACAGCCTATTTAAGTGTCATCTGCAAACTTCTTAATCATACCCCCAACATTCAAGTCCAAGTCATTGATTATATATAGCATAAAAAGCAAGGGACCATGCACTGAGCCCTGAAGAACCCCACTGAATACAGCCTTCCAGTCACAAAAACACCCATCAACCATTACCCTTTGCTTCCTTCCTCTAAGCCAATTTTGGATCCAACTTGCCCCTTTACCTTGGATCCCATGGGATTTTACTTTCGTGACCAGTCTGCCATGTGGGACCTTATCAAAAGCTTTGCTAAAATCCATGTACACTGCATCATACGCACTGACCTCATCGACCCTTCTGGTTACCTCCTTGAAAAACTCAATCACGTTAGTCAGGCACGACCTTCCCTTAAAAAATCCATGCTGACTGTCCTTGATTAATCCATGTCTTTCCAAATGAAGATTTATTCTTTCCGTCAGGATTTTTTGCAATACTTTTCCCACCACTGAGGTTAGCTGACTGGCCTGTAATTACTTGGTCTATCCCTTTCTCCCTTTTTAAGCAAAGTTCTTGGTCGGCTGGTGCGGACACGATGGGCTGAAATGACCTCCTTCCATGCTGTACATTTCTATGATTCTATGAAAATGTCCCGTTTATTCCTACTCTGTTTTCTGTCCATTAACCAATCCTCAATCCATGCTAATATATTACCCCCAATCCCATGAGATGTATTTTAGCCATGTTATGTTAATATCTCTAAAACCTAGAAGGGCTTCAGATACACAAACCTTTAAAAGTGGGAGGACAAGTTGATAAAGTGGTTAAAAAGCACATGGGATCCTAGGTTTATAAATAGGGATGTGGTATACAAAAGGGCAGAGGTCATGTAAACCTGTACGAATCATTGGTTAGGCTGCAGTTTGAATATTGTGTCAGGTTTTGAGGATCTTACACCAGGAAGGATGTCGAGGCCATGGAGAGGATGCAGAGAGATTCACTGAAGAGAGATTCAGGGAAGAGAGAAACATAGAAAATAGGTGCAGGAGTAGGCCATTCGGCCCTTCTAGCCTGCACCGCCATTCAATGAGTTCATGGCTGAACATGCAAATTCAGTACCCCCTTCCTGCTTTCTCGCCATACCCCTTGATCCCCCTAGTAGTAAGGACTTTATCTAACTCCCTTTTGAATATATTTAGTGAATTGGCCTCAACTACTTTCTGTGGTAGAGAATTCCACAGGTTCACCACTCTCTAGGTGAAGAAGTTTCTCCTCATCTCGGTCCTAAATGGCTTACCCCTTATCCTTAGACTGTGACCCCTGATTCTGGACTTCCCCAACATTGGGAACATTCTTCCTGCATCCAACCTGTCTAAACCCGTCAGAATTTTAAACGTTTCTATGAGATCCCCTCTCATTCTTCTGAACTCCAGTGAATACAAGCCCAGTTGATCCAGTCTTTCTTGATAGGTCAGTCCCATCATCCCGGGAATCAGTCTGGTGAACCTTCGCTGCACTCCCTCAATAGCAAGAATGTCCTTCCTCAAGTTAGGAGACCAAAACTGTACACAATACTCCAGGTGTGGCCTCACCAAGGCCCTGTACAACTGTAGCAACACCTCCCTGCCCCTGTACTCAAATCCCCTCGCTATGAAGGCCAACATGCCATTTGCTTTCTTAACCGCCTGCTGTACCTGCATGCCAACCTTCAATGACTGATGTACCATGACACCCAGGTCTCGTTGCACCTCCTTTTCCTAATCTGTCACCATTCAGATAATAGTCTGTCTCTCTGTTTTTACCACCAAAGTGGATAACCTCACATTTATCCACATTATACTTCATCTGCCATGCATTTGCCTACTCACCTAACCTATCCAAGTCACTCTACAGCCTCATAGCATCCTCCTCGCAGCTCACACTGCCACCCAACTTAGTGTCATCCGCAAATTTGGAGATACTACATTTAATCCCTTCGTCTAAATCATTAATGTACAGTGTAAACAGCTGGGGCCCCAGCACAGAACCTTGCGGTACCCCACTAGTCACTGCCTGCCATTCTGAAAAGTACCCATTTACTCCTACTCTTTGCTTCCTGTCTGACAACCAGTTCTCAATCCATGTCAGCACACTACCCCCAATCCCATGTGCTTTAACTTTGCACATTAATCTCTTGTGTTAGTTATCAGGGGAGATTGGAGAAACAGGGGCTCTTTTCATTCGAACAAAGGGGAATTGGAGATCTGAGGGAGGTGTTCAAAATTTGATCAGGTAAATGAGGAAAAACTACTTCCACCAGTCGGTGAGTCAGTAACTCGAGGACATCAAATTCAAATCATCACCAAAAGGCTCAGACCCAGGGAGGAACTATCGAGTACACTGTACAACAATGTTCGGGACACTCACTGTCCCTCCGGATCTGTGTCCGGGGAGAAACTGATGGGTTTCTCTTATCTTTGTGTTAAATTATGTTCTCATCGAGGTGACGGATGTCAGTGCTGGGGAATGGGGTATTCTGAGATCATATGGTCTGCCTGAAGCTCTCTGCAATCAGGTACAGCATGGGTTAGATACAGAGTAAAGCTCCCTCTACACGGTCTCATCAAACACTCCCAGGGCAGATACAGCACGGGTTAGATACAGAGTAAAGCTCCCTCTACACTGTCCCATCAAACACTCCCAGGGCAGGTACAGCACGGGTTAGATACAGAGTAAAGCTCCCTCTACACTGTTCCATCAAAAACTTCCAGGGGAGGTACAGCACGGGTTAGATACAGAGTAAAGCTCCCTCTACACTGTCCCATCAAAGACTTCCAGGGCAGGTACAGCACAGGTTAGATACAGAGTACAGCTCCCTCTACACTGTCCCATCAACCACTCCCAGGGCAGGTACAGCATGGGTTAGATACAGAGTAAAGTTTCCTCTACACTGTCCCATCAAACAGGGCTCAGGCAGGTTGGTTGCTAGGCACTGCAGTGATGTCATAAAACAGGCCATTCAGTGAGCTGGTCCTCTCCGTGTCCCTTTAAAGGAGGAGAGCTGGGACATCCTGTCTCAACATACATCCCCCCTGTTCATACTGAGAATCCCCGGGGAAGGCCCAAGGCCCAGAGTGTGCAACACAACCAAGGGGGAAAGAGGAGGAGAGAAGGGGAGGTAAATTAAGGAGTCGGGACTGAGGGGCACCAAGCTGAAGTTTTAGAGGAAGAGTGAGTTCAGTAGTTTAAGATCCAGGGAGAGAACAAAGCATATTGCACAAATTGCTACTATTTTACCCTTCTCTCCCTCTCCACCCCTGAAGGTGCTGACTCTGGCTGGGTTCAGTACTACACTCACTGGTTCCCCTCCTTCTCCACCCCTGAAGGTGCTGACTCTGGCTAGGTTCAGTTCTACACTCTCCAATACATGACCCATGTGCCCAATGTCCATGTGTGAACCTCGACAGTGAGTGTCGACAGGCTATTCCACTGTCCTCACCTGAGGCCTCACATGTGTATTTTCCAGCAGGGTCACAGGACCCTCCTCCCAATGGCTCAGTGGGTAAAGGTAACGCCCAGTGTGACTCAATGATAGGAACAGGAGGGACCTAGGTTTAATCCTGTCTGCATATCCTCTCCTTCTAATCCCCTGTAAAAGGAGTTTACAAATGTCATCACTGTCAGAACATAGGAACAGGAAAAGGCCATTCGGCCCCTTGAGCCTGTTCCGCCATTCAATTAAATCATGGCTGATCAGCATTTTAACTCCGTCTTCCTGCCTTGATTCCATCGCCCTTAATACCCTTGCCTAAGAATAATCTATCAATCTCAGTTTTGTAATTTTCTATTATCCCCCAGCCTCAGTTTTATTGGGAACAGATTTCTAGATTTCCACTATCCTTGAAGAACATAAGAGGATAAGAAATAGGAGCAGGAGTGGGCCATGCGGTCCCTCGAGCCTGCTCCGCCATTCAATAAGATCAAGGCTTAAACGGAGTGCACTTAAACAGAATAGTTTATTTGGGAACTTGGAAAGAGTGGGAATTTGGAGAAGAGGGGGAAGGAGTTGCAGCTTTTTGCCCACACTGTTTGTAGTGCTTTGTGTTACAGGTAGATATTTAATGTCATTATCCATTACTCAATGCAGATCAAGTAAGAAGTCAAAGAACTAAACTGTAAAATAAGTTACTTAAATACAAATGTAATAACATTTAATTAAATAGAACACGGTGATATAGGGCTGGCAGTGCAGGCCGGTGTGTCACAAATGCAGCATGTGGGAGTTTGTGGAGAGCATTGTGATCCCGGACAAACACCTTTGCAGTAAGTGCCTGCGTCCTGAGGAGCTTCAGCTCAGAGTTGTTGAGCTGGAGTCTGAGGTGCAGACATTGTGGGGCATCAGGGAGGGGGAGAGTTACCTGGACACTTTGAAAGGGAATGTAGTTGTGGTGGGGGACAGTATAGTCAGAGGGATAGATACTGTTCTCTGCAGACGTGACCGGGAGTTTCGAAGGTTGTGTTGCCTGCCCGGTGCCGGGGTTAAAGAATCTCCTCACGGCTGGAGAAGAACTTGGAGTGAGAAGGGGAGGATCCAGTTGTCGTGGTCCATGTAGGAACCAATAACATAGGTAGAACTAGGAATGAGGTTCTGCTGAAGGGGTTTGAGGAGTTGGGATCGAAATTAAAAAGCAGAACCTCAAAGGTAATAATCTCTGGATTGTTACATGAGGCACGCAGCAATTGGTACAGGGATAAGCAGATTGGGAAATTAAAAGTGTGAGTCAAAGAGTGATGTGGGAGGCAAGGGTTTTGCTTCATGGACACTGGCACCAGTACTAGGGAAAGACGGAGCTGTTCCATTGGGACAGGCTCCACTTAAAACGGGCTTGAGGCTAGAACCAGGGTCAAAGTCCGAGGTCCCATGGAGGGACAAAGCCGGCGTAAGCAGGATGGGGCCAGCACAGAGCATCGATGAACCGCTGTCCAAATTCAGAGACAGGTGTAGCAGGCGAGTGAAGTCCAGAGGCTATTTGAGGGGCAGAGAGTTCGAGGAGGGAGGTTGTTGCCATAGGAATCAGAGTCGGTGGCGGGAAAGGAAGCTGATGGCGAAATAGATGCAAGTTGGAGGTCACTGTAGATCAAAGCGGCGGAGAAAAAGTAAAATCACAAGCCAGCGCAGCAAAGCTGGAAACTGGTCGAACGAGTCACCAGACAGCGAGTGAAACAGTAGGTGTTAGTTATAGGCCAACAGCGCTGAAATACTACTGGAACCAGTTCAGTACACACGGCTGCAGTTTCAATTATTTAAAACTTTTTTTTGAGCAGCAGAGATAGAGACACAGCAGGTAAATCTTACAGTGCAATCCAGTGTAGTCCAGTGCAGACACGTAGTCTAGACTGAAGCCCAGCAGTTCGGAAACCGATGTGAGAAATGAATTCAGCAGCTGAAGACATTGAAGCGACTCAATAGCAGAGCAGAGACACAGCCGCTGAGTCACACAGTGTGGTCAGTAGAACAGCGTAGTCCTGTTGACGAGGAATCCAGGTGATGGAATCAAGTTTTAGCAGAGTTCCGGCAGGTGAATGAGCTCAGTGAGAACAGAGACACGCTGGGTCGGGGGATGGGCGGCAGACTCAGCAGGGACAGCTTTAAACCTGTAGTTTGGCCTGAAATGCCTTCACCATCAGAGCCAGGGTATCTTAAGCAACGGAAAAAATGTGATTGAGGGAAGAAAGGGCAAAGGATGGCCAAGGATACCGTTGAAGAGAAGAGCAGCTCAGTAAGGAGCTATCAGCCCAGGAGACATATTGAATCCAATATTAACCAATCACAGTCACTGACATCAATCTCCTCCTGTCTGATATAAACTAATCATAGTCACTGACACCAATCTCCTCCTGTCTGATATAAACCATCATCATCATCATAGGCAGTCCCTCTAAACGAGGATGACTTGCTTTACGTCAAAAAAGGGATGAGTTCTCAGGTGTTTCAATGAAGGACCTAATATTCCGGATCCCGAACTACATACTGAAGGGTGGAAGGTGCCTGTGCGTGGATTTTTTTAACGTGTGGTGACTGTTGCACACCAGCCACCACACGGACTTGACAGAGGTAGGTCTTGGTCCAGTGGCAAGGATTAACCAAGATGACTGGAGACCAGCTCTGCTGCACGGACCTAGTGCGCACCCATACCGCAATGTAGGCTGGCTCATGCTGCCCCTGAACTCGTGCTTCTCCTGGGCCCCGGCCACGTCCCTCTACGAACTCTCGCCGCTCCTTCGCCCTGACCTCACCGCCCCAGCTGTACCTGCCCGCACTCCAATCAGTGACCTGGATTTGGGTGATGTCAAATCCAGTTGCCCTCTTCACAGCCATAGCCTTCCTGCAGCAGCACACAATGCTCCCTCTAATGGCCCCGCCTGCTGATGGTCTTACAGGCTGGGACCGCGCCGGGTCGTCGCACGTTGCTCCCTCTAATGGCCCCGGCCCGCAAGACCATCAACAGGCTGGGGCCACCAGAGGGAGCAACGTGCAGTGGCCTGGCCCAGAAATCGGCGTGGTCCTGGCCTGCAAGACAATCAGCAGGAGTAGAGATACAGCAGAACCATTGAGAGCAGATTGAAACCTCCGCGACAGTCACGGCCCCAAGGTACAATCTGCGCTGCCCACGAGAGAAAAAATATGGGACACCCCAGCTTTAAAATATACCACCATTAAATCTATAACTATGCTGCTGCCATGCCACTCGCTTACCCTTTACAATAGGAATCCTGTGGGGGAACTGATGAGATGATATAAACCAATCCCACAGTCACTGACACCAATCTCCTCCTGTCTGATATAAACCAACCCCACAGTCACTGACACCAATCTCCTCCTGTCTGATATAAACCAACCCCACAGTCACTGACACCAATCTCCTCCTGTCTGATATCAACCAATCCCACAGTCACTGACACCAATCTCCTCCTGTCTGATATAAACCAACCCCATAGGCCCAGAAAGTTTAAACTCAGCCCGTTACTTGGTCTGGACTTGTCTCCATTCCCGTGCCGAGGAGATTGCTGTGATTAACAGCAGATTCCAACCCCTGCGGCCACTTGTGAACTCGCTGGTGTCTCAGCAGGTCGGATAACTGAGTGAATCCCTTCCCACACACAGAGCAGGTGAACGGCCTCTCCCCTGTGTGAACTCGCTGGTATCTCAGCAGGTCGAATAACTGAGTGACTCCCTTCCCACACATGGAGCAGGTGAACGGCCTCTCCCCGGTGTGAACTCGCTGGTGTCTCAGCAGGTCAGATGACTGAGTGACTCCCTTCCCACACACAGAACAGGTGAACGGCCTCTCCCCAGTGTGAACTTGCTGGTGTCTCAGCAAGTCGGATGAATGAGTGACTCCCTTCCCACTCACAGAGCAGGTGAATGGCCTCTCACCAGTGTGAACTCGCTGGTGTCTCAGCAGGTCGGATAACTGAGTGACTCCCTTCCCACACACAGAGCAGGTGAACGGCCTCTCCCTGGTGTGATTGCGTCGATGAGCTTCCATCCAGGAGGGGGATCTGAATCCCTTCCCACAGTCCCCACATTTCCACAGTTTCTCCATGGTGCGGGTGTCCTTGTGACTCTCCAGGCTGAATGATCAGTTGAAGCCTCGTCCACACACAGAACACATGTACGGTTTCTCCCCACTGTGAATGGTGCGATTTTTTTCAGGCTGTATAACTGGTTAAAGCTCTTTCCACAGTCAGTGCACTGGAACACTCTCACTCGATTGTGTGTCTCGGTGCTTTTCCAGTCACACTGATGTTTGAAATCTTTTCCCATAGACAGAACAGAGAAACATTTCTCCTTCCACATTCAAAGGCTGATGATATTCGAGTCCTGAGGAATCGAATGACTACATCAGATCTTGACGTGATGTTTCATTTGAGTTTCCTGTCTGCAAATCTCACCTTCTAATACCCTGGAAAAGGAGATTTCAAAACTCATCACTGTAAGTATAGGACAGAAATTCAGAATAGGCATATGTAGTTTCCATGGAACATTCTTTCCTTTCTTGTTCCCCTAAAGCTGTAAATCCCTGTCCCACACATTGTCCCTCCTGCTGTGCTGAAATTCAAGCACATCGCACATCTCTAGACTGTTTCTCCTCCACTCCCAGTTTTCACTACCAATTCTGGCTGGATTCAGTTCTACACTCACTGGTTCCCCTCCCTCTCCTCCCCTGAAGGTGCTGACTCGGGCTGGATTCAGTTCAACACTCACTGGTTTCCCTCCCTCTCCTCTCCTGAAGGTGCTGGTTCTGGCTGGGTTCAGTTCTACACTCACTGGTTCCCCTCCCTCTCCTCTCCTGAAGGTGCTGGCTTAGGCTGGGTTCAGTTCTACACTCACTGGTTTCTCTCCACTATGTGACCCATGTGCCCAATCTCCATGTGGCACAATGTAGTCTAAATAGCAGGATCCCGTCCAATTCTGGGGCAGCCAAGGGTAGGTCTTGTGACCACACACCCAATAGGTGCCATTATAGGCAATGAATGTTAGCTGTTTCTTTGTCAGCAACACTCCGGGGCCTGTCCAGGCTTTTCCATCTGTTTTATTCAGAATCCCCGTTATGTTAAGAATTCCCACATCGGCCCAGTTTGGACAGTTCTGTGGCTTGATTACATTATAATTCCGGGAGCAGTTACTATACCCCATATTTTGGCCTCCTTTGATGTTTCTATGTTGTATTAGTGATAACAAAAAATGGGGGCCGTTTAGAATTATTGTAGCCTTGTTGGTACCCCCCTTCAAGGTTAGCCAGATTGTAACCTGCTGACTTCCATTTACGTGCCCAGTTTTCCGTATCCTGAAACGCATTGCCTGTTTTGTTTTGATTAATTATCCACTCAGGTAAATCAATAGTTCCTGGCAGTGACATGGGTCTTCCTGTTATAATTTCAAAAGGGCTTAGAACGGTAGTTCTATTTGGGGTTACCCTAATGCTACATAGCACTATTGGTAGTGCCTAAGGCCATGATGTTCCTTCTTGGTGATATTTGGCAAGCCGTTGTTTCAGAGTTCAATTCATTCGCTCTACTTGTCCTGATGATTGTGGGTGATAAGGATAGTGTAAATCCCACGTAATGTTCAGTAACCTACAGACTTCTTGGCAGACAGCACCTGTGAAGTGGGTTCCCTGATCTGAGTCAATGCTACTCGGGACTCCCCACCCGAGAATGTAATCCTTACACAAGATCTTTGTAGTGTGATTGGCTGTGGCTCTTTTAGTTGGGACAGCTTCTACACATCTAGAGAATCTGTCGACCATAACAAGAATGTTAGTGTATCCTTGGCATGGAGAGAGAGATATATAATCGACCTGCAGATGCTGGAATGGTCCGACAGGGGCAAGGGGCCTCAGTTGGGGCATTACCATGATGGGTCCAGAATTGTTTTTCTGCTACCAGCTGGGCGTGTTTTTTAAATCCCCGACCCCACCAGCTTTTCTGGAACTGTACCATCATCTGTTATGAGGCCAAGTGTCCCCACGAGTGGATCTGTTGGGCTAAAAAAGACATAAGGGCTTGTGGCGCGACTGGCTTGTCGGTAACTCTTTGTCTCCAGACACCATCTTGGCTTAGCTTAATTCCTGCCTCAATCCATGTCCATTTTTCCTCAGGAGCACTCGCCTTGCATTGTTTGAAGGTCTCGTGTCAGAGTCCTGAGTGCTTTTAATCTGCACATCTGTGTTGGTTCTTCTGGGGGAGCGCCCTGTGAGGTGGCATCTTTAGCTGCCTGGTTGGCTAGGGCATTTCCCTGTGCTTCCGTGGTATTTTCCTTGGTATGGGCCTTACACTTCAGGATGGACACTTCCTGAGGTAATTGTATGGCCTCTAGTAAGTCTCGGACTTCTTTTCCATTTCGGATAGGTGTACCAGCAGCAGCGAGGAATCCTCTTTTCTGCCCTAACAGACCGAAGTCGTGAGCGACTCCAAAAGCATAACACAAATCTGTGTAGACATTAGCTGTCTGTCCTTCTGCTATTCGATATGCTTCTGACAGGGCCAGTAACTCAGCCTGTTGTGCTGACGTTCCTGAGGGTAAACATCCTTTTGCCACTACCTCATAAGGTTGTAACTGCACATCCTGTTTTTCTGGTACCATTGTCAACAAAGGAGGAACCATCTGTAAACAGGATGAGGTCTGGGTTGTGTAGAGGCTGCTCTGCTGCTAAGACTACTTCTTCTGTTTCTTTTAAAATCTCCACGCAGTGATGCTCTCCACATTCTCCCCCCTCTTGCTCCCACGATTCTGACATCGGGAGCATAGTTGTGAGATTAACTGGGCTGGCCCGGACGATAGAGATTAGGAGCTTCCAAAACTGCTGTCCAGCGAGTCCATCTAGCTGCTGTCACCTGAGACATTCTATTCATAGACAGCAAAGTGTATACGGTGTGGGGACACTTGACAATTAGCTTTTGGTCGAGGACTAGACCCGCAGTGATCATTACCGCTCGACATGTAGCTTCCATGGCCCTTAGGCAACTTCCCCATCCGAGGGCTACCGCATCCAGTTTTACTGAATAATAGCCAATAGGTCTTTGCCGATCCCCATGTTCTTGTGTCAGTATAGCTGTCATGTATCCTTCTTTCTCATGGACAAACAGGGTAAATGGCTTACCACTGTCGGGGATTCCCAGAGGCGTGCTGAACACAAGGCCTTTTTCAAACTCAGGAAGGCCTCTTGCTGTTCCTTAGTGAGGGTGATGGCTTCTTTAGAGGTACATTTCCCTTTTAAGATATCATTCAATGGCTGAGCAAGCTTTGTGAAGGAGTCAATCCAATTTCTGTTAAAGTTACACGATCCCAAAAAGGACCTTAGTTCCTGAATAGTGGTGGTTTTTTTTAGCAGCCCGAATGGCTGCAGTTCTATACTGGGTAAGTTTTCTCTTTCCTTGTGAAATCTTTTGTCCCAGGTATACAACCTCTTCTTGGGATATTTGTGCTTTGTCGATGCTGGCTTTATGTCCTTTCAGCCAAAGGTGGTCCAGCAGAGTTCGTAGATCTTGTTCATGCTGTTCTTCCGTGTTTGAAGCTAGCTGGATATCGTCTACATATTGGATGACTGTGGATGACAGGGGAGGTAATTCTTGCAAATAGCTTTGTAAAGCCACGTGGAATACCGTAGGACTGTTGTGGAGACCCTGCGGTAATCGGGTCCAAGTATACTGTTGTCCTTGGACAGTGAAAGCAAACCACTGTCGAACCTCTGGTGCCAGAGGCACCGACCAAAATCCATTGGGCATATCTATAACCGAGAAATATTTATGTTCCGGTTTGAGGGCATTAAAAATGGTGGAGGGATCTGCGACCAAAGGAGCTTTTTGATCAATACACTGGTTAGCTTTCCTATAATCGACGGTCAAACGCCAAGTTTCATTAGATTTCTGTACCGGCCACACGGGGCTATTGGAGGAGCTATGCGTTTTAATAAGCACCCCTTGTTTCCTCCAATTGCTGAAGAACAGGTAGGATTCCCGCAATGGCAGTTGGACTGATGGAATACTGTTTAGTGCATGGAGGCTTGGTCCCAGTAAATGACGCAGGTTCCATCTGGAGTAGGCTACAATCGTTATTATCTTTAGCCCATATCAGGTGTTCCTTCAATTTGTCTTTCTTCAAAGTTCTAATTGACCATGTCACCCAACCATCCTCGAAATGCAACGATGAATCTACTTGGATTAGAACGTCCATTCCCAAAAGGGGTTGATCTACTGGGCCTATCCAGACCGGCGTGGTTAGTTCATGTGGACCCAGCCCTATAAGTACCGGTGTTGTCCTTTTAATTTCCATTTTATGGCCCCCAACTCCATAGGCTGTACGTGCCCTACCATCCAACAGCAAAAAGTCTCCATATTGTAGGGGTAAGCTTGTTAATTCCACCAGTGTCTAAAAGACAGTCCACATCCTTATCGCCCACCCTCACAGTTATATATAGCCCATCTCCCCTCTGTTGTATTAGTGCGAGGAGGGGGACCAGGGCGGGCTCTAATCGTTTTTTGCTATCCCAAGTAACTCTTTCTGTTGTTGTATTGTCAGTCGCTTAAATGCTTCTATGAGGTCGTTATCTTGTGACAAGCCTGGTTTGTTGGCTGAATTGTATCCCTGGCTGCGTCCTCTTCCCCGGCCATGACCTTGCTGTTTCGCCCTGCACGTCTTGGCCCAGTGATCTTCTTTCCCACATTAATGATATTTTCCGGGTAATTTTCCTAATAACTGTTTATCGGAATCCTGGGATTTCCATCCCATAGCCTGCACAGCTCGGACTTTAGCTCTCATATCCCTGTCTAATTGGTTACATCGATCCACCAACGCTACAAAGGTAGTTCCTCTACCTTCCCAGTCCAGTAACACTACCTTAAGCATTTTGGACAGTTCTGGCTTTCAACCTGCCACGAAAGCTGCTTTCAGGGGTCCAAACAATCCATTTCCTCATACGTATTATTCATAACCGAATGTTCTAGCCACGTGCATCTAAACCTCTCGTCATACTCCAGGACCTCCTTTGTTTCTTTCTGTTGGCAGGCTGCAATTTTCCCCCAGTCTGTCTTAGCTGGACTGAAGGCTTGCAGCCAATGTTTAATCGCATCCCACCCTGCGTCTAATTCTTGTTCATCCCGCCCCAAAGCTTCTTCTACCTTGTCGTACAATTTTCTTCATTGTGTTTTTGGCACCATTATGGTCAAAATTTGCACTCCGCCCCAGGGATGAAGTTGCTATATATTTCTTAAGCGGTCCAATTGGTCCCATGTTTTCACTCCCCCTTTCTTTGGATTGGGCAATTCCTTGGACCATTTATCAATTTTCTCTGGGTCTGCCGGATCATGAACTAAGTGTTTTTCATACAGCCTTTTCTTCATTTTTTTGGTTCCGCCCTCATCCGCAGTTTCTTCTGATTTGACTACAACTTGTCTTTTTTTAAACGGGGCAAAGCGCACCCCTAATTCTTCATCCTCCGACCCTGTATCGTCGGAAGACTCAGAATCCGTATCTATTCCTTGGTCGTGTCTTCGGGTTTGCGCTTTTAATTTATCCAAACATGGGTACCCTGGGAATTGACCGATACATTTCCCTTTTCCTATTACTGTCTCTTGACCTAATGATTTTTTCCATTCTTTAATTTCACCTTTAAGATCTTTAACTTCCACTTCCAACTTTTCAAGTCTCGGTTGTTCACAAACTGCTTGCAATTGAACTGGTCAGGTCCCTATCATGTTGGGACAGCATCATAATCTCATTCCGCTGTTGGATCTGTCCCATAACGGCTAGGGACCATCTGGTTCGTTCTTTATTTTTCATACAGGTCGTTTTTCCCAAGACCCTTTTGATCTCATCCAAGGACCATTGTCCTTTGGAGGTACCGTACTTTCATTCGATCTTAATACAGGTTTTGGATGAGTCGAATTGTTGCTCTATGTATTCTTTCAACTGTTCGAAGATTTCGTCTATCGAAACCTCAGGTGGTGCCCGCCCGCCTTTAACAGTTGTAGGCAATTCTTTGCTCTTATCTTCTGCTGCCATAGTACTAATTTCTTTACTGGAGTCGCAAGTCGTAGGCTTTCCAGCCGATCAGTGGGTCGGTGATGAATTAACTAACACACCGCCGAAGTTTAAACGTCTACGGGACCTCGAGCTGATTACCAACTGGAGGGTTCACAAACCGGAGGCTTTCGGAATCGCGTAGAAGGGGAGGTGAATTTAGACAATTGACCGAGGATTTTTATAAAGTGGAGTCCTTACCTCAGTATGTAGGTCCGATGTCCAAAATTCAGTTTCTTCCCTCAGCGATTCTGTTCGTGACGCCAAAATTGTTAGATCTCTTAATTTTCAATGAGATGCGAAATCCGCTTGTAGATTAAAAATAACTTTATTCCAGCTATAGCAACAGAGTTCTTGCTGAGTTACATCTCTTTATTACACTGCAACACATGGCAAAAAATGTCTGTACTTATCCTGGATCAATTTACAATTGTGAGCTCACCCTCTTTGACCTTATTGGCTCAATTGATCCAGCAGTCTGTGTTGTTAGCCCATAATTGGCTCTCTGCCCAAAGTCCTGAAATGTCAAGTTGATTTATGGCTCAATGCAATGTGCTGGCTCTCACGTAGGCAGAGGTCTGTGACTGGGGTCTGTGTTTTCTCAACTTTGCAGCATGCTTGAATTTTCTATCAAAGAGCATAAGAAACAGGGACAGTAGTAGATCATACGGCCCCTCTAGCCTGCCGCGCCATTCAATAAGATCAAGGTTGATCTTGTACTTCAACTCCACATTCCCCGTATCCCTGGATTCCTTTAGTGACCAAACATCTATCGATCTCAGCCCTGAATATACTCAACGACTGAGCATCCACAGCTCTTTGGGGCAGAAAATTCCAAAGATTCATAACCCTTTGAGTGAAGACATTTCTCCTCAACTCAGTCCTAAATGGCCGTCCGTTATCCTGAGACTATGACCCCTAGTTCTAGACTCTCCAGACAAGAGAAACAGCCAATCAGCATTTGTGTGAGGAAGTGCTTCCTGACATTAGCCCTGAACGGCCGAGCTCTGATTTTAAGGTTGTGTCCCCTTGTTGTGGACTCCCTCACCAGAGGAAATAGTTTCTCTCCATCCACCCCATCAACTCCTTTAATCATCTTAAACACCTCAATTACATCACCCCTTAATCTTCTATATTTCTCATAATTTACAAACTTCATCACTGTAAGTACAGGATCATAGAATCACTGAAGTTTACAGCATTGAAGGAGGCCATTCAGCCCATCGTGTCTGTGCCGGCCGACAAAGAGCTATCCAGCCTAATCCCACTTTTCAGCTCTTGGTCCGTGGCCTTGTAGGTCACGGCACTTCAAGTGCACATCCAAGTTCGTTTTAAATGCTACCAGCCTTTCAGGTAGTGCGTTCCAGACCCCCACCATCCTCTGGGTGAAGAGATTTCCCCTCTAAACATCCTACCACTTTATAATCTATGCCCTCTGGTTGTTGACCCTTTGCAAAGGGAAATAGGTCCTTCCTATCCACTCTATCTAGGCCCCTCATAATTTTATACATCTCAATTAGGCCTCCCCTCAGCCTCCTCTATTCCACAAAAAAACAACCACAGCCTATCCCATCTTTCCTCATAGCTAAATTCTCTAGTCCAGGTAACATCCTCCTAAATCTCCTCTGTTCCCTCTCTAGTGCAATGACATCTTTCTTGTAATGTGGTGACCAGAACTGCATACAGTACTCTCGCTGTGACCTAAGTAGTGTTTTATACAGTTCAAGCATAACCTCCCTACTCTTGTATTCTGTGCCGTGGCTAATAAAGGCAAGTATTCTGTATGCCTTCTTAACCACCTTATCTACTTCATGCTACCTTCAGAGATATGTGGACATGCCCTCTAAGGTCCCTTTGTTCTTCTACACTTCTCATTGTCCTACCATTTATTGTGTATTCCCTTGCCTTGTTAGCCCTCCACAAATGCATTACCTCACACTTCTCCGGATTGAGTTCCATTTGCCACTGTTCTGTCCACCTGACCAGTCCATTAATATCTTCCTGCAGTCTATAGCTTTTCACTATCAACCACACAGTCAACTTTTGTATCATCTTCCTTGCATTGAAGTATATACTATTTAGCATTGCCAAACCATGGAAGAGAGCGGCTGGGACACATTTCTGACACAGCTCAAGATTAACCCGCATGGCGACTTTGTTGTCGGTGATGATAGACGAGAAAGACCAAAGTGCCGTTTGGCCCTCTCAGTGTGGCCCTGAAGGACTGTGTCCAGGCTGAAGTTCTGTTCTCACCGTACAATCCTCCCCCCAGATTGTCCTCTCTGAGTTCGCCAGGTGATGCTAAACACTCAGGTGGGAAAGACAAAAATCCACAGCAATGTGTGAAAAGCAAAGCTGATTTATTTCCCATTCATCCAGAATATTAAACTCCAGCCCAGTTATAGGAGTTATCAGCAGAAAAAAAAACAACTGTCAGAATGAACATGGTTCAGTCCGGGATGTGATTAACAGCAGCAAGAACAGCAGAATCCCACCTCTGCAGTCACTTGTGAACTCGCTGGTGTTTCAGCAGGATCGAAGACTGAGTGAATCCCTTACCATACTCTGAGCAGGTGAACGGCCTCTACCCAGTGTGAATGCGCTGGTGTTCAGTGAGGAAGGATGACCGAGTGAATCCCTTCCCACACTCTGAGCAGGTGAACGGCCTCTCCTCAGTGTGAGTGCGCTGGTGTCTCAGAAGGTCGGATGACTGAACGAATCCCTTCCCAAACTCGGAGCAGGTGAACAGCCTCTCTGCAGTGTGAACTCGCTGGTGTCTCAGAAGGTCGGATGACCGAATGAATCCCTTTCCACACACGGAGCACCTGAACGGTCTCTCCCCAGTGTGAACATATTGATGGCAGCTCAGTTCCGCTGAACTTTTATAGCACTTGTCAGTGTGAATACGCTGGTGTCTCAGAAGGTTGGATGACTGAGTGAATCCCATCTCACACTCAGAGCAGGTGAAGGGCCTCTCCACGGTGTGCACTCGGTGTTTCAGCAGGTCAGATGACCGAGTGAATCCCTTCCCACACTCAGAGCAGGTGAACGGCCTCTCCCCAGTGTGAACTCGTTGGTGTCTCAGCAGGTTGCATGAATCAGTGAATCCCTTCCCACACTCAGAGCAGGTGAACGGTCTCTCCCCGGTGTGAACTCGCTGGTGTCTCAGCAGGCTACCTGACCGACTGAATCCTTTCCCACACACAGAGCAGGTGAACGGCCTCTCCCCAGTGTGAACTCGCTGGTGTCTCAGCAGGCTACCTGACCGACTGAATCCCTTCCCACACACAGAGCAGGTGAACGGTCTCTCCCCGGTGTGAACTCGCTGCTTTCTCAGCAGGCTGCCTGACCGACTGAATCCTTTCCCACACACAGAGCAGGTGAACGGCCTCTCCCCAGTGTGAGTGCACTGGTGTATAGCGAGTTTAGATGATCGACTGAACCCAGTCCCGCAGTGAGAGCACCTGAACGGTCTCTCCCCACTGTGAACACGTTGATGGTACGTCAGTTCCCCGGAATGTTTATAGCTCTTCCCACAGTCCGGGCACTTAAAAAGTCTCTCGTCAGTGTGAACTCGCTGGTGTATCAGAAGGTGGGATGAACGAGCAAATCCCTTCCCACACTCGGAGCAGGTGAACGGCCTCTCCCCATTTGTGTCTCAATAGGCCAGAGATTTGGCTGAAGTCTTGTCCACACACAGAACACGTGTACACTTTCTCCCCATTGTCAACGGTGCTTTTTGCTTCCATATTGAGAGGCCAATGATATTCGGGTCCCGACGACTCGAGTGACGCTGTCAGATCTTGATGCGGTCTGCGATTTGAGTTTCCCGTCTGCAAATCCTCCCCTTCTAATACCCTGTAAAATTAATTTGAAACAGTAAAAAGGGAGTGTGAGAGAGAAAACAAAGAGGCAGATTAGTAATTTGAACTTAATGAGCCTGCTAATTTGTGGGGCTGGCACTAGAACAAAGTGACCATGAAAGCGATCGAATTGTCGTAAAAACCCAACTGGTTCACTAATGTCTGATTCTGGCTGGGTTCAGTTCTACACTCACTGGTTCCCCTCCCCTGAAGGTGCTGACTCTGGCTGGGTTCAGTTCTACACTCACCAGTTTCTCTCCAATATGTGACCCATGTGCCCAATGTCCACGTGTGAACCTCGACAATGAGTGTCGACAAGCTATTCCCCTGTCCTCACCTGAGGCCTCACACGTGTATTTTCCAGCAGGGTCACTGGAGCCTCCTCCCAATGGCTCAGTGGGTAAAGGCACCGACCAGTGTGACTGAGTCACATTAACAGGAGGGGTCCAGGTTTAATCCCCTCGACGTATCCTCCCCTTCTAAACCCCTGTAAAAGCTGTTTACAAAAGTCGTCACTGTAAGTAGGAACACAGGGCCCAAGTTTCCACATGATTTGCGCCTGATTTTTAGGAGCAACTGGTGGAGAACGGACTATCTTAGAAATCGCAATTCTCCACATTTTTTTTTCTGCAGTTCTAGTCAGGTAGAACAGTTCTACTTTGGAACAGAATTTTTTCTTCAAAAGGGGGCATGTCCGGCCACTGACGCCGAATTTGAAAGTTTCCACAGTGAAAACGTACTCCAAACTAAAGTAGAATGGAGCAAGTAAAGATTTTTGTAGAACTGAAAAAACCTGTTCTACACATTAAAAAATCAGGCGCAGGTTACAAATTAGGCGTCCAGAACGAGGTGGGGGGGGGGGAAGGGAAGTCATTAAATTCTATAATAAATCCTTATTTATACTTCTACAAATATTATACAAATAAATCCAACCTGAATAAACATTTATAAGCAAAGAAAAGATTAAATAAACCATCTTCCTACCTGTGTGAAAGTGCTTCAGCAGGCCTTTCAGTACCGAAGGCTGAACGGGCCGGCCCGAGACTTCGGGCAGGGCCCGTCCCCAGCACCAGATTTACAGGTAGGTGGCGTTGGGTTGGGTCGGGTCGGGGAGGTTCGGTTCGGGTCGGGGGACGGGGAGAGGGAGAGAGAGAGAGAGGGAGGGATAGAGGGAGGAGGGGGGGGGGAGGGAGAGAGAGAGAGAGAGAGAGAGGGGGAGGGAGGGATGGAGGGAGGGAGAGAGAGAGAGAGAGAGAGAGAGAGGGGGAGGGAGGGAGAGAGGGAGGGAGGTCAGGTTGGATCCAGTCCGGGAGCGGGAGTCGGGTCGGGTCGGGTCCAGTGGGGTCGGGTCAGGTTGGGGGGCGGGAGCGCGGGTCGGGTCGGGTCCAGTAGGGGGGGGCGGGGAGCGGGAACAGGAGGTCGGGTCGGGTCCAGTCGGGGAGGTGGGGAGCGGGAACAGGAGCGCGGGTCGGGTCGGGTCCAGTCGGGGGGGCGGGGAGCGGGAACAGGAGCGCGGGTCGGGTCGGGTCGAGGCAGGGAGCGGGAACAGGAGCGCAGGTCGGGTCGGGCCCAGTCGGGGGGGCGGAGCGGGAACAGGAGCGCGGGTCAGGTCCAGTCGGGGGGCGGAGCGGGAACAGGAGCGTGGGTCGGGTCAGGTCAAGTCGGGGAACGGGAACAGGAGCTCGGGTCGTGTCGGGTCCAGTCGGGGGGGGGGGCGGAGCGGGAACAGGAGCGCGGGTCGGGTCCAGTTGGGGAGCAGGAACAGGAGGGCGGGTCGGGTCGGGTCCAGTCGGGGGTGGGGGGAGCGGGTGTCGGGTCTGGTCCGGAGGCGGGGGAGAGCGGGTGTCTGGTCTAGTCGGGGGAGGGGGGGAGCAGTAGCTGGCCGTGGGAGGAGCCTTATTCACATAGCCCCAGTGAGGCCATTCGGCCAGGGCTAGGGGCTGAATGCTTCGGGCCCCTCCCACACAGTTCGGCGCCTGGAGCTACTACATTTGCGTGCCCACTGTAGCGCGCATGTACAGAGGTCCCGGCACTGTTTTCAGCGCAGGGACCGGGCTCCGCTCCCCTACAGCTCATGCTGCGCTGCGCCGAGGGCCAGAGGACCTGCAGGGAGGTGGAGAATACGGAGGATTTTTTTTAGGCGCACTTTGTGGCGCGAAAAACGGGCGTCCAGGTCGGGACTGCGCCGTTCTAGGCGCGTGTGGAAACTTGGGCCCATAGAAACAGGAATAGGCCATTCGGCCCCTTGAGCCTGATCAATTGGCCCCCAGCCTCATTATATGGGAAACATCGAGTTCTGCATTTCCATTACCCTTTAAGAACACAAGAAATTGGAGCAGGATTAGGCCCATTGGCCCCATGAGCCTGCTCCACCATTCAGTAAGATCATGGCTGATCTTCTACCTCAACTTCACTCTTGTTACCGACCCTTCTGACACTGAAAATTATTACTCCTTATTAAGAGGGTTGGCGGGCTGAAGGAGGTTACAGAGATAGGGAGGGGCGAGGCCTTGGAGGGTGTCATGTATGTAACCACAATGTAACACCACTGTATGAATGTATACACTCAACCTAGATGCACACCTTGACCACAAGGGGTGAACTTGTGGGAGACACTCTTTTTATCTTTGTGTGATCAGGTAAGGAGTGTCTCCCACACAGGGTCATCATCTTTGGAGTCCTGTAAATAAAGAGAGCAGGTCACAGAGTGACCTTGTCCCCAGAATGTGCCTCGTGTGGTTTCATGCTGTAGAGTAAGGACTTTACATTGGCGACAAGAAACGGGAATTCACGGCCCACGAGAATGGCCACCAGTAGCACAGAGGAACGGTACTATGCTGGGGAAGACTGGGACGATTTTGTCGAGAGGCTTTAGCAAAGCTTCATTACGAAAGAATGGCTAGATGATGCAGCGGCCGACAAGCTAAGGGCTCATCTTTTGACCAGCTGCAGACCAAAGACTTACACGCTCATGAAGGACTTACTAGCACCCGAAAAGCTGGCGGACAAAACCTTTGAAGAACTTACTGAATTGATCGGGGAGCACCTCAAACCGTCGAGTAGCATACATGTGGCCTGACACAGATTCTACACCCACTGACGTCATGAAGGATAGAGCATACCGGACTTCGTAGCAGACCTCTGGCGTTTGGCCAGCCTCTAAGTTCACAGACGCCTGCAGCGGGGATTTGCTAAGGGACTTCTTTATCGAGGGCATCGGTCATGCGGGAATTTTCCACAAATTAATTGAGACCAAGGATTTGACCTTAGAAGCGACGGCGTTGATGGCTCAAACTTTCATGGCGGGGGAGGAAGACACGAAAATAATATACGCGCGCAACTCTGCCTCTAACGCGGTGATGGATCAGGGAGTCAACATCATCAATGCGACTCAGAGCCCTGCAGGCAGGCAGGGGCAGTCCAACATTCCCCAGGCAGCAATAGACCCCAGAGTAGGACTGTAACAGAGACAATGGCAGGCTGAACAGACATTCACGCCATCACAGTGGACAATGTGGCCCGGGACGGGGCCATTGACACCCACTAATAGGATACTTAACAGCAGTCAAAGGGACAGTCAGCGAGGAATGCCTGGCCATAGTCCCTTTGTTCCCAACAATAGAAACTTTAACTCATGCTGGAGGTGTGGGGGAAAACACTCAGCTAGATCTTGCAGATTTCAACAGTTTGTCTGCAGGAACTGCAATCTCAGTGGCCATTTAGCTCGAATGTGCAGGAAGCCTGCAACCAGACTAATATATGAGGCGGATGGACCAGAAGAGGGTTCTTTGAGGCAGGATGACTTTTGGGGCAAATCGATGGATGCCGAGGCTTAGCGGGTCCATGTGGCGAATATTCACAGCTCATACACCAGAACGCCATCAATGACGACGAGCGTTTTATTAAACGGCATCCCTGTACGCATGGAGCTGGACACTGGGGCCAGCCAGTCACTCATGGGCGTTCAGCAATTTAAGAAGCTATGGCCACTTAAAGCCAATAGACCCAAATTAGCACATAGAGACACAATTACGGACTTACACCAAAGAAATCATTCCGGTACTAGGCAGCGCAATGTTGGCTGTCACACACAATGGGATAGTGAATCGGCTGCCGCTCTGGATTGTCCCGGGCAATGGTCCAGCACTGTTGGGGAGGAGCTGGTTAGCCGAGATGAATTGGAAATGGGGGGATGTTCACGCAATGTCATCTGTGGAGCGAAGTTCGTGCTCACAAGTCCTACAACAATTCGATTCACTATTCCAACCGGGCTTCGGGACTTTCAAAGGCACTAAGGTAGCGATACACATCACCCCAGACGCCAGGCCAGTGCACCACAAAGCCAGAGCGGTGCCATATGTGATGCAGGAAAAGATCGAGAGTGAATTGGACCGGTTGTTGAGAGAGGGCATCATCTCGCCTGTTGAATTCAGCGACTGGGCGAGCCCCATCATGCCCGTCCTAAAAGAGGATGGCTCTGTCAGGATCTGTGGAGACTACAAGGCCACCATCAATCTGGTGTCCCTACAAGATCAATACCCGCTCCCGACAGCAGAGGACCTCTTCGCCACGCTGGCAGGCTGCAAGCTGTTCACCAAGTTTGACCTCACTTCAGCCTATATGACTGAGGAACTGGCCGACGAATCTAAACTACTGACCACCATCACCACGCACAAGGGACTGTTCGTTTATAACAGGTGCCCGTTTGGCATTCGATCAACGGCCGCAATTTTTCAATGACACATGGAAAGCCTGCTTAAATCCATTCCTGGAATGATCGTATTCCAGGACGACATCCTCATCACGGATCGAGACACCGAGGAACATCTCCACAACCTGGAGGAGGTGCTATGCCGACTAGACCGGGTAGGCCTGCGACTCAAGAAGTCTAAATGTCTGTTCTTAGCTCCTGAGGTTGAGTTTCTGGGCAGGAGGGTTGCTGCAGATGGGATTCGGCCCACCGAATCCAAAACAGAGGCGATTCGACGAGCACCCAGGCCCTGCAACACATTGGAGTTGCGTTCATTCTTGGGACTCGAACTATTTCGGGAACTTTCTGTCGAACTTGAGCATGTTGTTGGAGCCGCTACACGTGCTCCTGCATAAGGGTTGCGATTGGTTTTGGGGGGACTGTCAGGAACGGGCTTATGATCAGGCGCGAAACCTACTTTGTTCAAACAAGTTGTTGACCCTGTACGACCCCTGTAGAAAATTGGTTCTGACATGTGATGCATCGTCCTATGGGGTTGGGTGCGTGTAGCAGCAGGGCAATGCTGAGGGTCAACTACAACCTGTGGCTTATGCCTCCAGGTCGCGTTCTCAAGCAGAACGGGGATTATGGGATGGTCGAGAAGGAAGCGCTTGCATGTGTCTATGGTGTAAAAAAAATGCATCAGTACCTCTTTGGTAGGAAGTTTGAATTAGAGACGGACCACAAGCCATTAACATCCCTGTTGTCAGACAGCAAGGCCACCAATGCCAACACATCAGCTCGCATACAGCGATGGGCTCTCACGCTGGCTGCCTCCGACTACTCCATCCGGCACCGGCCCAGCACTGAAAATTGCACTGATGCGCTCAGCAGCTTCCACTGGCCACCACTGAGGGGACAGCGGAGCAAAGTGCCGAGATGGTCATGGCTGTCGATGCCTTTGACAGCGCAGGCTCCCCCATCACAGCCTGCCAGATCAAAATCTGGACAAACAGAGATCCCCTCCTATCCCTGATTAAGAAATGTGTCCTGACTGGGGATTGGGCACCCGCACACGGAGCATGCCCTGAGGAGGTCAGACCGTTCCACAGACGGATGGATGAACTTTCCATCCAAGCCGACTATGGGGCAGCCGGGTAGTTATGCCCCAGAAGGGCAGGGAGGCATTCATCAGGGAACTCCACATCGAGCACCCAGGCATTGTGCTGATGAAGGCTATTGCCGGTCACATGTTTGGTGGCCTGGAATTGATTCGGACCTGGAACATTGTGTTCACAGGCACACATGTGCCCAGCTGGGCAATGCTCCCAGGGAGGCCCCGCCCAGCCCGTGGCCCTGGCCCACCAGGCCATGGTCAAGCATTCATGTTGACTATGTGGGCCCGTTCATGTGTAAGATGTTCCTTATTGTGGTAGATGCATATTCGAAATGGTTCGAGTGCATCATTCTGAATTCATGCACGTCATCCACCACTGTGGAAAGCCTATATGCGATCTTTGCAACCCATGGCTTGCCGGACATCCTGGTTAGTGATAACGGACCATGTTTCACAAGCTACGAATTCCGAGAGTTTATGTCGGGCAATGGCATCAACCACGTCAGGACTGCGCCGTTCAAGCCGGCCTCCAGTGGCCAGGTGGAACGTGCGGTCCAAATCATTAAGCAAGGGTTGCTCAGGATTCAAGGACCCTCCCTACAATGCTGCCTGTCGCGCCTCCTGCTGGCCTATAGATCCCGTCCGCACTCGCTCACGGGGGTCCCGCCCGCAGAGCTACTAATGAAACGGACACTCAAAACTCGGTTGTCCCTCATTCACCCAGTCCTGACCGACATAGTTGAGGGCAAGCACAAGTCTCAAAATGAGTACCATGACCGTAATTCGAAGGGGAGGTGTATAGAAATAAATGATCCTGTATTCGTCCTCAATCACGCCATGGGGCCCAAATGGCTTGAGGGCACTGTAATTGACAAAGAGGGGAATAGGGTCATCGTGGTAAAACTCAACAATGGTCAGATATGCCGTAAGCATCTGGACCAAGTAAAAAAAAATGTTCAGCACCGACACGGAGGAACCTGAAGAAGACCATGAGATGGATTTCACAACACCGCCAGTGAACGAGCAACAAGAGCAATCAGAAGAATGCACAGTCCCTGCGGTCAGCCCGGACAGGCCAGAATCACCACAGGTGACAGACACTCACGTCAGTGTCCAACAACCAGAGCCCCAACTGCAGCGCTCCACGAGTGAGCGTAGACCACCTGAAAGACTAGACCTATGATCCCGATATGACTTTGGGGGTGGATGGGGGGGCGGAGGTGATGTCATGTATGTAACCACAATGTAACACCACTGTATTACTGTATACACTCAACCTAGATGCACATTTTGACCACATGGGGTGAACTTGTGAGAGACACTCCTTACCTGATCACACAGGTATAAAAAGGGAGGTCCCACACAGGGTCATCGTCTTTGGAGTCCTGTAAATAAAGAGAGCAGATCACAGAGTGACCTTGTCGCCAGAATGTGCCTCGTATGGTTTCATGCTGTAGAGTAAGGACTTTACATTCTTTACACAGGGATTTGAACAAGAGGAGGAGTATTTTAAAGGCTGAAGTCACCAGCCATCTCTCCCAGTGCAGAGTGTGACTCACTACGAACAGGAAGGATTTTTGTTTAACTACTAAAGATGCATAATGAGGGGGAAATCAATCTCTGTACCCTTAACTAACAGCAACATGGAAAGAGGGAAATGAATGACCTTTAAACACCTGGTCCACTTGGCACTGAAGTTTCTGAAATTCATAATAGGAACTCCAGGGAAACAAAATAGTTGTGTTGATAAAGGATGAAATCACTGCAATAGTGAGAGACAACATTGGCTCAAATGTTGAAACAGTTTGGGTGGAGATAAGGAATAATAAGGGGGAAAAAGTCACTGGTGGCCGTAGTCTATAGGCCCCCTAACAGTAGCAACTCTGTTGGTCAGAGTATAAACCAAGCAATAGTGGGTGCTTGTAAAAAGGGAACAGCAATAACCATGGGTGATTTTAACCTCCGTATTGATTGGACAAATCAAATTGGTCAGGGTAGCCTTGAGGAAGAGTTCATAGAGTGCATAAGGGATGGGTTCCTTGAGCAGTATGTAACGGAACCAACCAGGGGGCTGGCTATCTTAGATCTAGTCCTGTGTAATGAGACAGGATTAATAAACAATCTCCTAGTAAAGGATCCCCTTGGAATGAGTGACCATAGCTTGGTTGAATTTCAAATTCAGATGGAGGGTGAGAAAGTTGGATCTCAAACCAGCGTACGAAGCTTAAATAAAGGAGACTACAAAGGTATGAGGGCAGAGTTGTCTCAAGTGGACTGGGAAAATAGATTAAAGTGTCGGACGATTGATGAACAGTGGTGTACATTTAAGGAGCTATTTCATAACTCTCAAGAAAAATATATTCCAGTGAGGAGGAAAGGGTTAAAAGGAAAAATAGCCATCCGTGGCTAACTAAAGAAATAAAGGATGGTATCCAATTAAAAACAAGGGCATGCAAAGTGGCCAAAACTAATGGGAGGACAGAAGATTGGGAAGCTTTTAAAAACCAGCAAAGAATGACTAAAAAAATGATTAAGAAAGGGAAGATAGACTATGAAAGTAAACTAGCACGAAATATAAAAACAGATAGCAAAACTAAGACAGCGCTAAAAAATATAACAGAACCAACCTCTAAACAATAACAAAACATTTTTTTTTCATTTTTAAAAATTATTTAAATCTAAAAAACAAATATTTATGAAAAGTAAGGGAAAATGAGATATACGGCAGAAAGGAAACAAACAAACCACTAAGAAATTAAAACATTAGACCCCCCTAACAAAAAATCCCCACCCCAAACCATGGACATTCAACTAGGTGAGGCATCACATACTACACACTAACAAAGATAAGGCGGACTCTACATTTCTACCTAACAAACAGGTAGGACAACAGCCCACACAGAGAGAACACATCAGAAGGAGAAAGAAGAACCAGAAGACCAGACAAAGCAAACAATTAACACCTGATCATTGAGAGAAACAAAGGTTTAAATAGTTCTTTTCCCTCCTCACAGCCCTTCTCGTTTTGACTGACCCAGTGGAAGATAAGGAGCTCTAAATTCTGCATAACCTCTCACTGTACGTTTTTCGATCGAAAACTCTCTGACTCTTGAACCCCCAACCACACTACCCCCCACCCCCGCACCCGTTTGCTTTTCCTGGCCTCAGATGAAGCCCCAGTAAATGTGAAACGTTAGGCCTATAGACTACAATCAGCCACCTCGATGACGGATCGTGAAATGAGTATAAATCCTCCCCCCAAAAATCCCCCTCTGACCTTTTTCTCCCCCCTCCCTGGTGGATTTCTCTCTCACTCTATCCAGATTTCAGATCCACGGTGCTGTCTTTAAAAAAAACCTCTCTCATTTTTCTCCGCTTCTAAAAAAATCTTTCCTGTACCAGCTCTAATTGTACTACTAACTAGAACTAAATAAGATAATTGTCTGCTGCGGTACCGTGATTTCTCTGTTCCCCCTTGTTGTCCCCCTGTCCTCACCCACCCCCAGTCCTCACCCACCCCACTACGTCGAACCGTAGTGTACACATACGAAAATAAATTGAAAAACAAGAAAAAAGTGCTTCCTAAATTCCCCCCACCTCCCCACACAGTCAGTCAACACGGCACGGATCCTGATCAACCTGCCAAATCAGTCACAATTTAAGGGCCATAATCCCCCTTCCCCATCCTACAGCCCAGTCATTGATAATCCCCTTCCCCACCCTACAGCCCAATCATTCATAAAAAGAACCCTCACCTAAAACTAGTTACAACAATGTAATTTTTTAAATTATTAAATAATTAAATTAAAAATCCAAAAATAAAAATCAGTCCACCAAAGTACAAAACTAAATCTCCCCAAAGAACGTAACAACGATTTAAAATCAACCCCCTAAAAAACCCAGAGACTGATCCCTTCCCCGGGAACAACAGGACCTCTCCTCCAACCCGCCTCCCTCCCGAGCCACACAGAAATCCAGCCGAGGCTGATCATCAGCACTAGGCCCAAACACACAAACCACCGATTGACCCAAGACACCATCCCACCAATCACAACAATTAACCCCAGCCACCAACGCCCCCCGACCACTGCCCAAAACACGGTAACATCCCCCCCCCCACTCTCAAAACATGGTAACACCACCCCCCTGTGAATGTTTAAAAATGTATAGAGACATTTAAGTTGAGAACGTGGGAATTGTATAGGGACAGTATAAGCTAACAAAGAATTCATGGAGGAATAGCCATGACATCTCAGACTCGAGACTGCAAAATGTTACAACACTAACACAGTTTGAAACAAAACCCACAGCTTGCAAAACAAACCTCAAGGTCGTACTAACTCACATTGCTAACCTGAAACATTAATAGTAAGAGAATAATGGGCCTTTGTGTAAAATCAGACCATTCTTAGATCGGCTTATGAGTGGACAAAGGGAAAGAGGGATCAAAGAGGATAGGCTGAACTAGGATGTCACTCATATTGTATCTTGTTATCTTTTTCCGAAAATGTATAACCGTCGTGCCTTTACAATGTAATGTCACTTTGTCTGTAGGAAGTGAGTGCGATCTATCAGAGTTGCATTCCTTCTGTCTGGTAAAGTCCCCGATCGGGATTTGCTTTTGAAATAAAAGCTTGCTTTGTTTAAAGCAGAATCGGTATTTGACTCAGTGATTTCGCTGTACCAGATTGAGGGAAAAGAATCCACATTTACACCCCCACTGCCCCAAACACGGTAACCCCACCCCTCACTGCCGAGAACATAGCAACACCCCCCACACCCCGCCTCCGCCACTGCCCAAAACACGGTAACACCCACCCCTAAAAACCTAAGCACAACCCAAACAACCGATGAATGAAAACCAAGCCCTAAAACCCAACCCTGAACTGAACTTTGTACTGGTTTCACCTCTGGGGGAGGTGGGACCAGTACAAACTGGACGGTCTGCACCTGGGCAGGACCAGAACCAATATCCTAGGGGGAGTGTTTGATAGTGCTGTTGGGGAGGAGTTAAACTAATATGGCAGGGAGATGGGAACCTGTGCAGGGAAACAGAGGGAAATAAAAAGGAGGCAGAAGCAAAATATAGAAAGGAGAAAAGTAAAAGTGGAGGGCAGGGAAACCCAAGGCAAAAAACAAAAAGGGCCACATTACAGCAAAATTCTAAAGGGGCAAAGTGTGTTAAAAAAAACAAGCCTGAAGGCTCTGTGCCTCAATGCGAGGAGTTTCGGAATAAGGTGGATGAATTAACTGCACAGATAGCAGTTAACGGATACGATGTGATTGGCATCATGGAGACATGGCCCCAGGCAGGTGGACCAAGGCTGGGAACTCAACATCCAAGGGTATTCAGCATTGAGGAAGGATAGACAGAAAGGAAAAGGAGGTGGGGTGGCGTTGCTGGGTAAAGATTAAATCTATGCAATTGTAAGGAAGGACATTAGCCTGGATGATGTGGAATCGGTATGGGTGGAGCTGCGGAATTCCAAAGGGCAGAAAACGCTAGTGGGAGTTGTGTACAGACCACCAAATAGTAGTAGTGAGGTTGGGGACAGCATCAAACAAGAAATAAGGGAGGTGTGCAATAAAGGTACAGCAGTAATCATGGGCGACTTTAATCTACACATTGATTGGGCTAACCTAACTGGTAGCAATGAAGTGGAGGAGGATTTCCTGGAGTGTATTAGGGATGGTTTTCTAGACCAATATGTCGAGGACCAACCAGGGAGCTGGCCATCCTAGACTGGGTATTGTGTAATGAGAAGGGACTAATTAGCAATCTTGTTGTGCGAGGCCCCTTGGGGAAAAGTGACCATAATATGATAGAATTCCTTATTAAGATGGAGAGTGACAAAGTTAATTTGGAAACTAGGGTCCTGAACTTAAGGAAAGGTAACTTCGACGGTAGGAGGTGTGACGTGGCTAGAATAGACTGGCAAACGATACTTAAAGGGTTGACGGTGGATAAGCAATGGGAAACATTTAAAGATTACATGGATAAACTTCAGCAAATGTCCATCCCTGTCTGGAGTAAAAATAAAACTTGGAAGGTGGCTCAACCATGGCTAACAAAGGAAATTAAGGATGGTGTTAAAGCCAAGGAAGAGACATATAAATTGGCTAGAAAAAGCAACAAACCTGAGGACTGGGAGAAATTTAGAATTCAACAGAGGAGGACTAAGGGTTTAATTAAGAGGGGGAAAATAGAGTACGAGAGGAAGCTTGCAGGGAACATAAAAACTGACTGCAAAAGCTTCGATAAATATGTGAAGAGAAAAAGATTAGTAAAGACAAACGTAGGTCCCTTCCAGTCGGATTCAGGTGAAATTATAATGGGAACAAAGAAATGGCAGACCAATTAAACCAATACTTCGGTTCTCTCTTCACTAAGGAAGATACAAATAACCTTCCGAAGGTAGTAGGGGACAGTGGGTCTAAAGAGAAGGAGGAACTGAGGGATATCCTTATTAGGCGGGAAATTGTGTTAGGGAAATTGATGGGATTGAAGGCCGATAAATCCCCGGGGCCTGATAGTCTGCATCCCAGGGTGCTCAAGGACGTGGCCCTAGAAATAGTGGATGCATTGGTGATCATTTTCGAACAGTCTATTGACTCTGGATCAGTTCCCATGGACTGGAGGTTAGCTAATGTAATACCACTTTTTAAAAAAGGATGGAGAGAGAAAACGGGTAATTATAGACCAGTTAGCTTGACATCAGTAGTGGGGAAAATGTTGGAATCGATCATGAAGGACGAAATAGCAGCGCATTTGGAAAGCGGTGACAGGATCGGATCAAGTCAGCATGGATTTATGAAAGGGAAATCATGCTTGACGAATCTTCTGGAATTTTTTGAGGATGTAACTAGCAGAGTGGACAAGGGAGAACCAGTGGATGTGGTGTATTTGGACTTTCAGAAGGCTTTTGACAAAATCCCGCACAAGAGATTGTTGTGCAAAATCAAAGCACATGGTATTAAGGGTAATATACTGACATAGATAAGGAGCTGGTTGGCAGACAGGAAGCAGAGAGTCGGGATAAACGGGTCCTTTTCAGAATGGCAGGCAGTGACTAGTGGAGAGCTGGGATCCCAGCTCTTTACAATATACATTAACGATTTGGATGAAGGAATAGAGTGTAATATCTCCAAGTTTGCAGATGACACTAAACTGGGTGGCGGTGTAAGCTGTGAGGAGGACGCTAAGAGGCTGCAGGGTGACTTGGACAGGTTAGGTGAGTGGCCAAATGCATGACAGATGCAGTATAATGTGGATAAATGTGAGATTATCAATTTTGGGGGCAAAAACACAAAGGCAGAATATTATCTGAATGGCGGCAGACTAGAAAAAGGGGAGGTGCAACGAGACCTGGGTGTCATGGTTCATCATGCACTGGAAGTGGGCACGCAGGTACAGCAGGCGGTAAAGAAGGCAAATGGTATGTTGGCCTTCATAGCTAGGGGATTTGAATATAGAAGCAAGGAGGTCTTGCTGCAGTTGTACAGGGCCTTAGTGAGGCCTCACCTGGAATATTGTCTTCAGTTTTTGTCTCCTAGTCTGAGGAAGGACGTTTTTGCTACTGAGGGAGTGCAGCGAAGGTTCACCAGACTGATTCCAGGGATGAGGAGAGACTGGATCAACTGGGCCTTTATTCACTGGAGTTTAGAAGGATGAGAGGGGATCTCATAGAAACATATAAGATTCTGACAGGACTGGACAGGTTAGATGCAGGAAGAATGTTCCCGATGTTGCGGAAGTCCAGAACCAGGGGACACAGTCTTAGGATAAGGGGTAGGCCATTTAGGACTGAGATGAGGAGAAACTTCTTCACTCAGAGAGTTGTTAACCTGTGGAATTCCCTGCCGCAGAGAGTTGTTGATGCCAGTTCACTGGATATATTCAAGAGGGAGTTAGATATGGCTCTTACGGTTCAGGGGATCAAGGGGTATAGAGAGCAAGCAGGAAAGAGGTACTGAAGGAATGATCAGCCATAATCTTATTGAATGGCGGTGCAGGCTCGAAGGGCCAAATGGTCTACTCTTGCACCTATTTTTCTATGTTTCTATGTTTCTAAAACAGATCCCTACCCGGAAACATATTAACCAAATCGTAGCCCCAATACCAAACCCTAACCCAGAACCAGACAGCCAACCAACCCTAATCTAAAACATAACCCCACAAGGATTAGTCAAGACCCAAACACCACAAAACCTAAGCCGTCAGGGCCCAAGACCTAACCAACACAGATCTAAAACCTAAAGATACTAAATTGCATCAGTGTCCAGAACGACACACATATGTATAGCAAGGTAGGAATAATAAAATAAAAAATCTTAACTTAGAAATGAGAGACAAAACACCACTCCCTAGAAAATCCAGGAATAAACCGCCCCCCCCGCCCCCCCCCCCCGACACACACAATTCCGAAGGAACAACATTGCCCCAGGGTCCAGAATGACACACAGAGGCAGAGCGATTATAACAGAGAACACCAGAACATAAGCAACAAGAGATAACTCAATTAAAGGAAGGGATAAGACTAAGAACAAGAAAGATCGAGTAGCATAATTTCTAAAAAAATAGCTAAACTGATTTACAGGGGACAGTAAGGAATACAAAACTCCAAAGGGGCATTACCCCTCTGTCCAAAACACCAAAAGCCGAGCGATGTCACGGAGGTGGTTTTAGTTATGCTAGAGAGGGAGAGAGATATGGACAGAGGGAAAGACAGAGGGAGACAGAAAGAGACAGAGACAGCAAGACAGATGGAGTGAGCGACAGAGAGAGAGAGAGCGACAGTGGAAGACTAGAGAGAGACAGAGAGATAGATGTAGGAGAGAGACAGAGGAACAGACAGCGAGGGAGAGGGGGAGCTCGACCGAGGGAGACAGTGAAATCAAAATAGAGGAAAAGAGACAGATGGAGATACACTGGAAGAGAGAGAGTGACTGACCGAGAGAGGCAGACAGACAGAGAGACTGACAGAGAGGGTGGGGGCGGGGGACACAGCGAGACACTAAGTTGGGACCCATGGGATTGGGGGCAATATATTACACGGATTGACAATCATTTTCGGGTTGTCAGGCTGTAACCAGTGGGGTACCACAAGGATGGGTGCTTGGGCCTCAGCTATTCACAATCTGTATCAATAACTTAGATGAGGGGGCCGAGTGTGATGTATCCAAGTTGACTGATGATACAAAGCTCGGTGGGAAAGTAATTTGTGAGGTTAATGCAAAGAGGCTGCAAAGGGACACAGACAGGTTAAAGTAGTGGCCAAGAACATGGCAGATGGAATGTAATGTGGAGAAATGTGAAGTTACCCACTTTGTTCAGCAAAATAGAAAAGCAAAGTATTTTTTAAATGGAGAGAGATTGGGAAATGTTGGTGTTCAGAGGGATCTGGGTGTCCTTGTACAAGAATCATAAAGTTAACATGCAGGTACAGCAAGCAATTAGAAAAGCAAATGGTATTTTGGCCTTTACTACAAGAGGATTTGGGTACAAGAATAAAGATGTCCTACTGCAATTATATAGGGCCCTGGTGAGACCACACCTGGAGTATTGTGTACAGTCTGTCTGGGGAATCTAGAACTAGGACTCACAGTCTCAGAATAAGGGGTCAGCCATTTAGAACTGAGATGAGGAGACATTTCTTCACTCAAAGGGTTGTGGCTCTTTGGAATGCTCTACCCCAGGGGGTCTTATGCTTTTTTGCTTTTATGTTCAAATGACTGGCAGAGAGTGGGGCAGAGAGTGGGAGCGATACAGTTGAAGCAAGCGAGACAGAGAGAGAGGGAGACAGAGAGAGAGGAAAGAGTGACAGAGAGGGAGAGAGATCGCGAGAAGGCCAGACTGTGTGAGAGAGTCAGCGTGAGAGAGAGACATAGAGAGAGAGAGAGAGAGAGACAGACAGACAGGCAGACACCGAGAGACTGAAAAACCAAGAGACAGAGCAACAGAGAGACACACACACACAGAAACACGGAGAGAGGGACAGAGAGTGAGGGGCAGAGGGAAAAGGAAGGGAGGGACAGAGAGACTGACAGAGGGAGAGAGGGGGGAGAGAGAGACAGACAGAGACACACAGAGCGACAGACAGAGAGAGAGACAGAGTCAGAGAGCGAGGGAACAGAGAGAGAAAGGAGAGTGATTGAGAGACCCAGAGATAGAGAAACTGAGAGACTGAGAGGGAGACAGGAAGACTGAAAGGGAGACAGAGGGAGAGGGGAGGGAGACAGGGAGCAAGCCAATGTAGATCAGAGGTGAGCAGGACTTTGTGTGAATTAGGACACAGGCAGACGAGTTTTGGATCACCTCTGGTTCACACAGGGTAGAGTGTGGGAGGCCAGCCAGGAGTGTGTTGGAATAGTCAAGTCTGGAGGTAACAAAGGCATGGATGAGGGCTTCAGCAGCGGGTGAGCTGAGGCCAGGGCGGAGACGGGCGATGTTACGGAGGTGGAAGTAGGTGGGCTTAGTTATGCTAGAGAGGGAGAGAGATATGGACATAGGGAGACAGACACAGAGGGAAACAGAGAAAGATGGAGTGAGCGACGGGGAGAAAGGGGCTGACGGGGAGAAAGGTGGCAACGGGGGGGGGGGGGGAAGAAGACTGGGGGGAGGGAGAGAGACGGGGGAGGGAGAGAGAGAGACAGGGGGAAGGGAGAGAGACGGGGGGGGGAGAGAGACGGGGGGAGGGAGAGAGACGGGGGGGACGGAGGGAGACGCGGGGGGAGGGAGGGAGACGGGGGGGGAGGGAGGGAGACGGGGGGGAGGGAGGGAGACGGGGGAGGGAGGGAAGGAGACGGGGGGGAGGGAGGGAGTCGGGGGTGGAGGGAGAGAGACGGGGGAGGGAGAGAGACGGGGGGGAGGGAGAGAGACGGAGGGGGAGGGAGAGAGACGGGGGCCGGGGGAGGGAGGGAGACGGGGGGGGAGGGAGGGAGACGGGGGGGGAGGGAGGGAGACGGGGGGGGAAGGAGGGAGACGGGGGGAGGGAGGGAGCGAGACGGGGGGGGGAGGGAGGGAGTCGGGGTGGGAGGGAGGGAGACGGGGGGGGGAGGAGAGAGACGGGGGTGAGGGAGAGAGATGGGGGGGAGAGAGACGGGGGGGAGGGAGAGAGACGGGGGCGGGGGGATGGAGAGAGACGGGGGAGGGAGAGAGATGGGGGGAGGGAGAGAGACGGTGGGGAGGGAGAGAGACGGGGGGGAAGAGAGACGGGGGGGGGAGGGAGAGAGACGGGGGGGGAGAGACGGGGGGGAGGGAGGGAGACGGGGGGGAGGGAGGGAGACGGGGGAGGGAGGGAAGGAGACGGGGGGGAGGGAGGGAGTCGGGGGTGGAGGGAGAGAGACGGGGGGAGGGAGAGAGACGGGGGGGGAGGGAGAGAGACGGAGGGGGAGGGAGAGAGACGGGGGCCGGGGGAGGGAGGGCGACGGGGGGGGAGGGAGGGAGACGGGGGGGGAGGGAGGGAGACGGGGGGGAGGGAGGGAGACGGGGGGGGGAAGGAGGGAGACGGGGGGAGGGAGGGAGCGAGACGGGGGGGGAGGGAGGGAGTCGGGGTGGGAGGGAGGGAGACGGGGGGGGGGAGGAGAGAGACGGGGGTGAGGGAGAGAGATGGGGGGGAGAGAGACGGGGGGGAGGGAGAGAGACGGGGGCGGGGGGATGGAGAGAGACGGGGGAGGGAGAGAGATGGGGGGAGGGAGAGAGACGGGGGGGAGGGAGAGAGACGGGGGGGAAGAGAGACGGGGGGGGGAGGGAGAGAGACGGGGGGGGAGAGACGGGGGGGGAGGGAGGGAGACGGGGGGGGAGGGAAGGAGACGGGGGGGGAGGGAGGGAGATGGGGGTGGAGGGAGGGAGATGGGGGGAGGGAGGGAGACGGGGGAGAGGGAGGGAGTGGAGGGGAGGGAGCGAGACGGGGGGAGGGAGGGAGACGGGGGGGGAGGGAGACGGGGTGGAGGGAGATGGGGGGGCGGGAGACGGGGGGGAGGGAGACGGGTGGGGAGGGAGATGGGGGGGCGGGAGACGGGGGGAGGGAGACGGGGGGGAGGGAGACGCGGGACGGGGGGAGGGAGAGCTAGAATGAGGGAGACAGTGAGATCAAAATCGAAGAAAAGAGACAGATGGAGATACACTGGGAGAGGGAGCGAGACAGGGAGAGAAAGCGAGACACATTTTAGAGGAAACTGTTTGATCTCTTTGTTTCGCCGTACACTGTCCCATCAAACACTCCCAGTGCAGTTACAGTACAGATTAGATACAGATTTAAGCTCCCTCTACATTGTCGCTTCCAAGACTCTCGGGGGCAGATGCAGCCTGGGATAGATACAGATTTAAGCTCCCTCTACACTGTCCCATCAAACACTTCCAGGGCATGTACAGCAGATGTTAGTTACAGAGTAAAGCTCCTTCTACACTGTTCCATCAAACACTCCCAGGGCAGATACAGCACAGGTTAGATTCAGAGTAAAGCTCCATCAAACATGTAAAAAGTGAGTTTGAAGGACAGAGGAAACAAGCAGGAAAAAGGGTAAAAAAAACAAATTTAAAAGCTCTTTGTCTAAATTCACGTAACATTCGTAACAAAATAGATAAGTTGAAGGCACAAATAGATACAAATGGGTATGATCTGATACCCATTACAGAGACATGGTTGCAAGGTGACCAGGACTGGGAACAAAATATTCAGGGGTATTTGACAATTCGGAAGGACAGACAGAAAGGAAAAGGAGGTGGAGTAGCATTGTTAATAAAGGATGGGATCAGTGCGTTAGAGAGAAATGATATTGGCTCAGAGGATCTAGAGGTTGAATCAGTTTGGGTGGTGATAAGGAATAATAAAGGGAAAAAGTTGCTGGTGGGCATAGTCTGTAGGCCCCCTAATAGTAGCTACACGATTGGATGGAGTATAAATCAAGAAGTAATGGAGACTTGTAAAAAAGGAATGACAATAATCATGGGTGATTTTAACCTTCACATGTTTTGGTCTCCGTATCTAAGGAAGGAAATACTTGCATTGGAGGCTGTTCAGAGAAGGTTCACTAGGTTGATTCTGGAGATGAGGGAGTTGACTCATGAGAATAAGTTGAGCAGGTTAGGCCTATACACGTTGGAGTTCAGAAGAATGAGAGGTGATCTTATTGAAACTTATAAGATAATGAGGGAACTCGACATGGTGGATGCCGAGAGATTATTTCCACTCGGGGGGAAACTAAAACTCGGGGACATAGTCTGAAAATAAGGGGCCGCTGATTTAAAACTGAGATGAGGAGAAATTTCTTCTCTCAAAGGGTTATAAATCTGTGGAATTCTCTGCCCCAGAGAGCCGTGGAGGCTGGGTCATTGAATATATTTAGGCGGAGATAGACAGATTTTTGAGCGATAAGGGAGTAAAGAGTTATGGGAGCGGGCAGGGATGTAGAGCTGAGTCCATGATCAGATCAGCCATGTTCTTATTGAATGGCAGAGCAGGCTCGAAATGGCCTCCTCCTGCTCCTATTTCTTATGTTCTTAAACATTCCCAGGGCAGGTACAGCAGGTTAGATACAGAGTAAAGCTCCTTCTACATTGTCCCATAAACCACTCCCAGGGCAGGTACAGCACGGGTTCGATACAGAGTAAAACTCCCTCTACACTGTCCCATCAAATGCTAAACCCAGCCCATAATGAGCAGGGCTCAGGGAGGTTGGTTGCTAGGTACTAAAGTGATCTCATAAAGCAGGGCCATTCAGCCCAGCGGGTCCTCTCCTTGTCCCTTTAAAGGTGGAGAGCTTGGACATCCTGTCTCAACACACATCCCCCTGTTCATACTGAGAATCCCCGGGGAAGGCCCAAGGCCCAGAGTGTGGAACACAACCGAGGGGGAAACAGGAGGAGAGAAGGGGAGGTAAATCAAGGAGTCGGGACTGAGGGCCACCAAGCTTCAGCTTTAGAGCCTGTAGACTTCAGACGGGGAAGAGCGAGTTCAGTAGTTTTAGGATCAGGGAGAGAGCAAGGCACATTGCACAAATTCCTACTATGTTATCCTTCTCTCCTCTCCTCGCCTGAAGGTGCTGACTCTGGCTGGGTTCAGTTCTACACTCACTGGTTCCCCTCCCCTGAAGGTGCTGACTCTGGCTGGGTTCAGTTCTGCACTCACTGGTTCCCCTCCCTCTCCTCCGCTGAAGGTGCTGACTCTGGCTGGGTTCAGCTCTACACTCACCAGTTTCTCTCCCTCTTCTCCCCTGAAGGTGCTGACTCTGGCTGGGTTCAGCTCTCCACTCACCAGTTTCTCTCCAATATGTGACCCATGTGCCCAATGTCCATGTGTGAACCTCGACAGTGAGTGTCGATAGGCTATTAGTAGGAACATAGGGACAGGAATAGGCCATTCAGCCCCTTGAGCCTGTTCCGCCATTCAATTAGATCAGTATTTTAACTCCGTCTACCTGCCTTGGTTCCATCGCTCTTAATACCCTTGCCTAAGAAGAATTTATCAATCTCAGTTTTGGAATTTTCAATTGGCCCCCAGCCTCCGTTTTATGGGGAACAGAGTTCCGGATTTCCACTATGCTTTAAGAGCATAAGAAATAGGTACAGGAGTAGGTTAAACAGTCCCTCTAGCCTGCTCCGCCATTCAATAAGATCAAGGCTGATCTTCTACCTCAACTCCACTTTCCCGCACTATCCCCGTATCCCTGGATTCCTTTAGTATCCAAACATCTATCGATCTTGGCCCTGAATATACTCAACGACTGAGCATCCACAGCTCTTTGGGGCAGAGAATTCCAAAGATTCACAACCCTTTGAGTGAAGACATTTCTCCACATCTCAGTCCTAAATGGCCGTCCGTTATCCTGAGACTATGACCCCTAGTTCTAGACTCTCCAGACAAGAGAACATCCAATCAGCATTTGTGTAAGGAAGTGCCTCCTGACATTAGCCCTGAATGGCCGAGCTCTGATTTGAAGGTTGTGTCTCCTTGTTGTGGATTCGTCACCAGAGGAAATAGTTTCTCTCCATCCACCCCATCAACTCCTTTAATCATCTTAAACACCTCAATTACATCACCCCTTAATCTTCTATATTTCTCATAATTTACAAACCTCATCACTGTAAGTACAGGATCATAGAATCACAGAAGTTTACAGCATTGAAGGAGGCCATTCAGCTGTGGAAATGTATTTTTATCTAAGCTGATACCATACGGTATTTGTGTGCCCTTTGCAATATATATATATCAAAATGGAGTCCTGGTCCTTCCAGAACTTTCTGCACAAAATCAGTCAGCTTGCATAAACAGCTAAACCTGGTTTGAGATGGCTGATGGCCATCAGACAGCTAGGAGACAAGTCATGCTGAGACAAGTACCCCCCATGGTGCTCTCCTATTGTCTACATGACAAGAGTTCTATGCCACCCAACCCTTTTCTTTGTACTCAAACCACCAGCCATGATCTCTTGTAGAGACCTCATCCATTTGATGCAAACAGATAACTGACTAGGAAACTGAATAATCCTGACACAATGCAAGACAGGTAATAGCTCATTACCACACTCTCATGGAGTAATGGCCGGCTGGCCAACTAATAACCCTGACAAAAGGAAATATCTGGAAACCATGTCAGGACAAGGATGTAGTAATTAACTCTTTATCTGTATTCACTGACTGCGAGACAGAGCCAATACACAGGGAGAGGCCATAACTTGGGTTTTACTGTATAAATATCTTGTGAAATTGTACCATTTCGGAGGTGTTCACTTAGCCCTTGACTGAGTGTGACCTGCCCCTTGCTAGCAAGTAAATTAAAGAAACTTCTGCCGGAGCTGTAAGTGTTGGAGTCATTCTTTTCGGAGGTCGTGATTTCGACAGTTACTTCTTGGAGGTTCCACCGAGATGCATACTCTCTGTCCTGTGAGTAAAACGGACAAAGGCATAGTGCCTCTCCAGTGAAAGGCTTCAGTGGCCAAAACAAGGTGAGCCTTTTGCTCACAAGAGGTTTCTTCACTGTTGAATCGCATATGTAATCTGTTGTCCACAGGGGAGGTACTGCAATCTACAAGAATCGACATTTAAAAGCTAAAGTTATTTTTTATAACCACTTCTTTCTCAGCTCGCAAACAGAAGAGAACGGGTTCTGAAAAAAATCTCGAAACAGCCCTGGGAAGGTTTCAGTAGGTAAGGTAGAAACAGCGCTAGTCGATCGAAAAAGGTTCCTGAAGGTTCTTATGTGATAAGATTAGGGAAAAAAAGCGCTAATCGATCGAAGGTTCTTATGTGATGAGTTTTATTGTTTTTAATTAGGAAAACGTTTTTAATGTGATAAGAGTAGGAAAAAAAAGAGAAGCGCAATCGATCAAAGGTTCTTATGTGATAAGAGTTAGGGTATGGAACCATAAGTTTTATCAGTTTTATAAGTTTTATTAGGTTAAGGACTCGGTCTGTAGTGGCGTACAACGCAGACTGAGAATTGATTATTTGTTTTGATAGAGTGTAAGGTTATGATTTGTATACTCGCGTGAATATTGTTTGTCCTAGCTGTCCTTGTTATACTGTCGTGTGCAATACCTTTGTGCGACATTGCCATTAGAGAAACGGCAAGAGTCACTGGGGAAAATTGTGATTCGAAAAAAAAACAAGGATTGATTAAGAAAAGAAACAGTAACTGATTGATCAACTACGGTTGGTTCGTGCCAACATATCTCACACACCCAGACTGAGCCCGAATTAAGAGCCTTTTCAGGCCACGTAATGGCCAGGAGAAGTGGGCGTAGAGAACTCGGTTGGCCGAAAGGATTGTGAGATCAGAAACTGTGGAAAATCTTAATCATCCAGAATGGGGGCTGGAGCAAGTAAACCACCACCAAAAGGGACCCCAGCCAATTTTATGCTCCAGAATTGTGGTCAGTCTTCAATTGACCACCTAAGAGAATGGGTAAAATGGACTAAGGGTGAAAATAGGCCATTTCCACCCGATGGTTCATTTAATTTAGAGAGAATAACCTGTCTAGAAGAATGCCTTATAGACAGAGACCCAGGTAGAAGAGGGAAAAAAAAGGTGAATTGGTCGGCGTTTGGAGATTGGAAAAGGGAAGCTGAGGAACGACACGAGAAGAGCCTAAGAGTTAGCAAGCAGTGTACTAGAGGGAGAAAGCAGGGGGATGAACGGGTAGAACAGGTGAATCGCCCTCGACATAGCAAACATCCATCTGTTATGGTTGCTAAAGAGACAAAGGCACACTCACCAAGTGCCCCTAAGGGTTGGGAAAAAGATGAGGATGAGGAATGGGACGATGATTGGACTCCCTACAGCCATCGACCACCGCCGTATGTTC
Source organism: Pristiophorus japonicus (assembly GCF_044704955.1). Classification (NCBI taxonomy): domain Eukaryota; kingdom Metazoa; phylum Chordata; class Chondrichthyes; family Pristiophoridae; genus Pristiophorus; species Pristiophorus japonicus. The sequence goes on along the minus strand of NW_027254439.1, from coordinate 195,623 downwards.
CACCCCCGGGGGGTGCTCCAGGCCAACAAGGAGGAGACGACCCTCGGGCCGGAGCACAGGGAAATGGGTAACACCCGCTCCCAACAATGCAGGTGCGGCTGCAGGAAAAATAGATCAGTCACAAGGGAATCAATACCATGACGGCCCTGCAGGTGGCACACGAAGTCTTACCCGTGGACAAGGGCCCGGTGCCCTGGAGCCATCATCATCTGCATACCCAGTAAGACTTTTTCCCAGTCCACTCTCTGGGGGGGCTCCGGTCCCTATTTATCGACCATGGTCACCAAGTGAGTTAAGAATAATTGTGGGAGGATTGGCAGACCCTAAAACCAATACTGAAAAGGCCATAGACCAGTTAAAAGTGATTATCGTGCCACGAATCCAGTATATTAGATGGTCAAATCTTACTGAAAGCATGGCTAAAGGACACGAAATTTGCCGAACTTGAGATAAAATTAAAAAATTTAAAAACCCATCGAGAGGCTCCAGATGCAGATCCCAGCACGAAGCCAGGAGAGGGGTTCTGGGAAAGATGTTGGGAAGCCTTACATTCGGTGTTCCCAAGGAAAACGAATTGGTCCAAAATTATGGAAACTACACAAAGAAAGGAGGAGGATGTTGAGGATTATGTAGAAAGAGTGCGAGAGATCATGAACCAATGTTCAGGCATGAAAATAGAGGAGGTAGAAGCTCCTATGATCGGCGCCGTGGTAAACGGGCTACGACCCGAACTCAGAGATCCCTTTAAACTAGTTTGTCTCGGATGGCGACAGGAATCGCTATCCAAGGTTGTATCTATGTTAAAGGACAAACAAGAGCAAAATAGAGAATCTAAAAGCAAGGTCACCGTGTTTGTGGAACAAGCAGCTCCAACAACACCCACCCCGGTGACACCGTCCTAGGATAGAGGAAGAGGGCAAGGCAGAGGAGGAAATTTCAGGGGAAAAGGGAGAGAAGATGCAGGGCGGGAACAATATACCTGTTACAATTGTGGTCAGATTGGACACTGGGCTAGAAATTGCCGGGCAAAACAGCAACAACCAAATTATGATTGGACTCAACAGGCAGGTAATAGAGCACCCCCTCCCCCTCCAGGACCCAACCCGTATGCGACCCAAGTCCAGGTACATGCTAGACCTCAGACTAATTTCTCTGTTCAAGATCCATTTGGATCACAGAATCAAAAGCAATTCGGCCAACAACCAAATTGCCCGTATAATGATCAATGACGTCCAATCCCAGGCCCGAGTGCTGCGAACAAACAGCTACCCGTCGTTTCGTTAAATGCCATAAGAGAACCTGATAGTGACTTATGGATTAAAAAAAAAAGGAGAAGCTTTATTGAATGGAGAGACACTTTTGTGAATGTCTTGTCTTTGAATGAGAGTGCGTGAATGTCTTGTCTTTGAATGAGAGTGTTTCTGTGTTTTTTTTCTTGTGTCTGGAAACCTGTTTGGAAAGGTTGTGGAGCTGCCTGTTTGTTTTAGCTCCACCCACTTTTTCCAACAAAGTGAAGTTTTTTAACCCTTCGTAGTGTTGTCATGTATGTGGGAAGTTTAAGACATTTTAAGTTAGAAGCGCAGGTGTGGATTTATTCGGATGAGAAGTTACAGAGCTAGGAAATGCACAAAGGATAGGTTTGTTGAGACATGGTCCCGGTGGTTAAAAGTTGTAATGCCTTGGGAAGTTGTAATGCCTTTTTTTTTTAAAAGCCATTGTGAGTCTCTCGAGGTGCAGGCTGGGGGAGTACACTCTCATTGTCCTTGGTGTAAAATCTTGGTACAAAAGCTTCTAGCTCAGTAAGAGGATTTGTTTTTTTTGATAAAGAGTGGCAGTACAATAGTTGAATTGGGATTTTGAGATATTTCAGGTGATCTCCTTGATCAACATTTTGGGTGTATTGGAAAAATCTTGGGTTTGGAAGCCTTTTAATAAGATTAGAAAACAAGTACTTTACATTCTGTGATCTGTGAATCACTATAAGCATAAATGAGAAGTCCGTGTAACACACCAATTCTTCCAGTTCAGAAGCCCACACAAATGGAGGTTTGTCCAAGACCTACGAGCTGTGAATTAATCTACTATATTCTCAAAATGCTTAAAGAAGGATTTGGAATGAAGTATCCCGGAATGCTTTCCAGAGTCTTAAACAGCCCCTCACTTCAGCATCAGCCTTGGGATTACCAGATTACACTAAGCTATTCAACTTATTTGTGCATCACAAAATCGGGTTTTGCACAATCTGTTTTGACTCAGTTACATGAGGACAGGCAGCGACCGGTAGCGTATTTCAGTACCCAACTAGACCCAGTGGCACGCGGACTACCAGGATGTCTTCCTTCGCTGGCAGCAGCTTATTACGCTATGCAACAGGCTCAGACAATAACTCTAAATCATCAGACCATTTTGTACATCCCACACTCTGTCGAGATTTTACTTACTAAATGTGCCACCCAACACCTAACCTCCGCAAGAACCACTAAATATGAAGTTGAACTGTTATCAAATCCGAACCTTATAATTGCTCAGACCCGCCTCCCACTATTAATGACGTGCTGACTTTTCAGACACAGGACAGTACGGAGGTGGTGGTGACCTGGACGAAGGATCAATGTTATAAAAATCCAGAAGGAATATGGGTTCACCACGACGGCCGTGTGGTGGCGCCCAGATCCTTACTTCCATGGATAGCCCGATGTGTTCATACATTCACACATGCAGGCAAAGGGGGATTGGCAGATTATATTTTGGCAACTTGGTATGCACCAGGCATTTCGGCAATTGCAAAACAAATCTGTGAAAATTGTGTTACCTGTCAGACAATGAATCCGGGTAAGACGGAAAAAGTAGAATCTGCCTCCCACCCAAATCCAGTCGGGCCTTTTGTACATTTACAAATGGATTTTATTGAATTACCTATGTGTATGGGATTCAAGTATGTATTAGTTATTGTAGATGTGTTCTCTAGATGGATTGAAGCCTTTCCATGTAAAAAGGCCGATGCCACTACTGTTGCTAAATGTTTGTTAAAGGAAATCGTACCGCGCTTCGGAATCCCTGCTAAGCTTTCTAGTGATAACGGGTCACATTTCACGGGAACTGTTATAAGAGAAATGTGTAAAGATTTGCAGATTAATCAACGTTTTCATTGCAGTTATCATCCACAATCAGCTGGATTTGTTGAAAGATATAATAGAATGCTTAAAAATAAGCTGGCAAAACTATGCAATGACACTGGACTGAAATGGACAGAACTGCTGCCCTTAGCTTTGATGGTAATGCGATCTGCACCACATGAGATAGTTATGGGATGTCCCCAACGACTACATTTTAAAGCACCATTTACTGCAAAACAAATGGACATCCACAAAATGGAGGAACATATGTTGAATTATTGTATTGCACTAACCAAATGTATTTCCAGCTTTCATTCACAGGTAAAGGGAGCTCAAGTCAAGCCAGCGGAAGGGAAGTGTCATAACCTGGAGCCAGGGGAATTCGTTTACATCAAGATTTTTAAAAGAAAAAGCAGTCTACAGCCAAGATTCGAAGGACCATACCAGGTCCTTCTGGCGACCAATACTGCAATCAAGGTAAAGGAAAGACCAACATGAATCCATGCATCCCATTGCAAACGGGCACCCGACCAGGAAGAAGGGAAGAAGGAACCAGAGGAACAGAAAAAGGAAGACTGAAAAATAAACTGTATGGACTATGGGGGCTGATGGTGCTGGGCTTGACATGGTTTTACTTTGCATTATTGATTACACCAGGGGTACAGACCCGCCACCGAAGGGAATTGCAAGTAAATGTATTTATGGCACTGAGTCATAGGTATGCTCAAGAAAGAAACTTGTCGAGTTGTTGGATATGTTCCCATGTACCGGTCCACTCTGAAGGGGGTATTCCCCTGAGGTCTGTCCCCTTTAACGAATCAGAAATGGTAGAATGGTTGATAGTGCAAAATAGGACTAACCTAACCAAGGTGTCAGACATGAAGGAGCAAACAGAATGGAGGTCAGCAGGGTATAAACTTACAGCCTTCCAGGGATGGTACCGGCCCAATTATGATAATAACCGTCAGCCTCCCTTCATAAGCATTACTCCCAGAATAGGAAATCCTGAAGGTATAATATGCCTAGTGAGTAATGAGACTAAAGGACCAGAAATGGGACGCAGCAAGTGTTCCCAAATGACTAAATGGCAAGCCACAACTAATCCCACTGATGGGAGAAAGATAGCAACTGTTGGCTGGACAACGGTCCATAACAAAGCCCCAGGTGAAGGGTGGGCGAAACTATGTTACCTACCGAGACCACGGCTAGAGTTATGGAGAGCGACAACTGCTGAAGGCTCTTGTGTGGAAATGGAAATGGAGAGACTGTACAAGATCAGAATGGATTAAGTTGTCCTTGTGAAGGACAAAATGGGGGAATGTGGAAATGTATTTTTATCTAAGCTGATACCATACGGTATTTGTGTGCCCTTTGCAATATATATATATCAAAATGGAGTCCTGGTCCTTCCAGAACTTTCTGCACAAAATCAGTCAGCTTGCATACAAAGCTAAACCTGGTTTGAGATGGCTGATGGCCATCAGACAGCTAGGAGACAAGTCATGCTGAGACAAGTACCCCCCATGGTGCTCTCCTATTGTCTACACGACAAGAGTTCCATGTCACCCCACCCTTTTCTTTGTACTCAAACCACCAGCCATTATCTCTTGTAGAGACCTCATCCATTTGATGCAAACAGATAACTGACTAGGAAACTGAATAATCCTGACACAATGCAAGACAGGTAATAGCTCATTACCACACTCTCATGGAGTAATGGCCGGCTGGCCAACTAATAACCCTGACAAAAGGAAATATCTGGAAACCATGTCAGGACAAGGATGTAGTAATTAACTCTTTATCTGTATTCACTGACTGCGAGACAGAGCCAATACACAGGGAGAGGCCATAACTTGGGTTTTACTGTATAAATATCTTGTGAAATTGTACCATTTCGGAGGTGTTCACTTAGCCCTTGACTGAGTGTGACCTGCCCCTTGCTAGCAAGTAAATTAAAGAAACTTCTGCCGGAGCTGTAAGTGTCGGAGTCATTCATTTCGGAGGTCGAGATTTCGACATAGCCCATCGTGTCCATGCCAGCCGACAAAGAGCTATCAAGCCAATCCCAAGGCAACGGCAGACATTTAAAGATCACATGGATGAACTACTACAATTGTACATCCCTGTGTGGCATAAGAATAAAATGGGGAAAGTGGCTCAACCGTGGCTAACAAGGGAAATTAAGGATAGTGTTAAATCCAAGGAAGAGGCATATAAATTGGCCAGAAAAAGCAGCAAACCTGAGGACTGGGAGAAATTTAGAATTTAGCAGAGGAGGACTAACAGTTTAATTTGAATGGTGAAAATAGAGTATGAGAGTAAGCTTGCAGGGATCATAAAAACTGACTGCAAAAGCTTCTATAAATATGTGAAGAGAAAAAGATTAGTGAAGACTAGTAGGTCCCTTGCAGCCAGAATCAGGTGAATTCATAATGGGGAACAAGGAAATGGCAGAGCAATTAAACAAATTCTTTGGTTCTGTCTTCACTAAGGAAGACACAAAGAACCTCCCGAAAATACTAGGGGACCGAGGGTCTAGTGAGGAGCGGGAACTGAGGAAAATCCTTATTAGTCAGGAAATGGTGTTAGGGAAATTGATGGGATTGAAGGCCGATAAATCCCCAGGGCCTGATAGCCTGCATCCCAGAGTACCTAAGGAAGTGGTCCTGGAAATAATAGATGCATTGGTGGTCATTTTCCAACATTCCATGGACTCTGGATCAGTTCCTATGGATTGGAGGGTAGCCAATGTAACACCACTTTTTAAAAAAGGAGGGAGAGAGAAAACAGGGACTTATGGACCGGTTAGCCTGACATCAGTAGTGGGGAAAATATTGGAATCAATTATTAAAGGTGTAGTAGCAGCGCATTTGGAAAGCAGTGACAGGATCGGTCCAAGTCAGCATGGATTTATGAAAGGGAAATCATGCTTGACAAATCTTCTGGAATTTTTTGAGGATGTAACAAGTAGAGTCGACAAGGAAGAACCAGTGGATGTGGTGCATTTGGATTTTCAAAAGGCTTTTGACAAGGTCCCACACAAGAGATTAGTGTGCAACATCAAAGCACATGGTATTGGGGGTAATGTATTGACGTGGATAAACAACTGGTTGGCAGACAGGAAGAAAAGAGTGTGAATAAATGGGTCCTTTTCAGAACGGCAGGCAGTGACTCGTGGAGTACTGCAAGGTTCAGTGCTGGGCCCCCAGCTATTTACAATATATATTAATGATTTAGACAAGGAATTGAATGCAATATCTCCAAGTTTGCAGATCACACTATCCAATCTTTCTTCTTAGTAAAATTCTGTAGTCTAGGTAACAGCCTCCTAAATCTCCTCTGTACCCTCTCTAGTGCAATCACATCTTTCCCCTGTATTGTGGTGACCAGAACTGCACACAGTATTCTAGCTGTGACCTAACTAGTGTTTTATACAGTTCAAGCATAACCTAACTGCTCTTGTATTCTATGCCTCGGCTAATAAAGGCAAGTATTCCGTATGCCTTCTTAACCACCTTATCCACCTGGCCTGCTACTTTCAGGGGATCTCTGGACCAATGGTGGAGCTTTGGAGGCGTGGCCTATTCAGTTGGTGCTCTGTTGCTGTGAGAGAAGGAGCTACCTGTTTTTCTCCTGCCTGGAAGGCCTGGAGTGAACCCTGAGACCAGCCCAGGAAGCGGAGGAGAGGGCTGGCTTACTACAATTCAACGTCCAGAGGGAGAGGAGGAGAGCAGAAAATGTAGCATTTTTTACTACTACAGAGAGTTGGAGAGAGGGGGGAAACGAACATCCTGAGAAAACACCATCCAGTGTGGAAGGAGGGAGAGCATTTCTACAATCTTCGACAGGTGGGTGTGTTTTGGTGCATTCCCCGAAAGACTTTGTTGTATCGGTGGGGGGAGGAAAGAAGACCTTTCGAGGGCCGGAACATCGCGGCGGGTGTGTGTGTGTGGAAGTGTGTGTGGAGGTCTTGCTTACAGCTAGGCCCCACACACCACTGAAGCACCCCTCCCCCATTGCCTAGCCTGGGATAGCTGGAGCTACCTGGCTGAAGTAGTACTAATCACCCTATTAAACATCGTTGGGAGTGTGTGCCTGGGTGGCTCCAGCTACCCCAGGTGAAGACATCTTCTCCCCCCACCCGAAGACCATTCTACAAAGACTGTGTTTTTTTTTTGCCATCTGGGGAGTGCACCCCAAGAAACACCTACCCAGCGCTGTGAGGGGAGACCTGCCCTCGCAGCTTCCTTCTTTCCCACCCCCCACCCTCTTTCTCTCTCTCTCTGTCTCTCCCCTCTCTCTCTGACAGCCCTTTCCTCCTAATTGTAAAACAATTAAGACAACTGAGTAGAGGGAGCAAGGCTTCTTCCCAATTGTCAACTAGGGGAGAGGTGTGCCTCTTTTAGAGCTCCCTCTGTTCAAACACCAACGAGGCCATTTAAGACCATTAAGGCCTGTGACTAATTAAGACTAATAACAAAGAAACACGGGGTCAAGAGCTACACTCACCCCACAATGAGCATTGAGTAGTGCGATGGCTGGGGTAGTCGGCCCCTCGGCCATTGTCGCAGCCGCCAAGATGTCTGGGAAGGCTGTATTCTTCCTGGGATCGGAGCGGGCGGTGTCCCTGGCCCTTGAAAAGGGGCTCACGGTGGGTGGGACATTCCTGCCGGTGGACCCCCTCGAGGCCACCACGCAGAGGGTCATCCTTTCAAACGTTTCGCCCTTTGTTCCCGCTGTGCTCCTCCTCCCTCACCTACACCAACTGGGGGAGGTAAGGTCGGGGATCAACCCCATACCGCTCGGCCTCAGGAAGAACAGCCTGCGCCATGTGTTCTCCTTCCGCTGCCAGCTTTTTGTCCGGCTGGCGCGGGAGGAGACGTCAGAGGGCAATTTTAATGTGGTGCACGAGGGAACTGCCTACCACGTCTTCTGGACGTCGGACGGCGTGCGGTGCCATGCCTGTAGGGAGGTGGGGCATGTTCGCAAGAACTGCCCCGCCTCCAGGGCCGCCAAACCACCGAAGGCGGCCAAGGCTGGCGCCGCCGCCACCCCTCCCCCTAGTAGCGTCCGCGTGCCGGGAGCTGTAGGTGTGCGGGCTTCGTCGGGAGCCTTTGTTTTCACGTCTTCCGGCGGGGGGGAGGGAGAGCATCCGATAGGAAGGAAGGCGCGGAGGAAGGCGAAACATCTCGAGGCGGGTCCCCTGAACACCGCACTCAGCCAAACCCTGACACCGGCGAGCGCGGGGTGCCCTGAGCCCGTGCCCGAGCCCTTGATCAATATCACAGAGGGCCTCGGGCGCGGGCAAGAAAAGAAAAATGGGGGGGTGGAGCGGGAGGCCTCGGCAGACATGGAAGTCTCCCTGCCTCCACGCACCCCCAGGAACAAAAGGAGGCGCCGCTCCAATGAGTCGGAGGGGGAACAACATCCCTCCGCGGAGGAATCAGTGCCCGCCGCGTGTCCCACGTCCCCTACCAGCGCCCCCAAACTGCGCTGTAGGCGAGAGGAGTCTGTCCCCGGGGAGGGTGAGACAGTCGAGGCTGCCCAGCCTCTGCCTCCCAGGAATGGCGTGGAAGATCTGCCTGTCGTGGGGGGCGTGGGGCCAGCGGAGGAATGCGTTGCCGCCGGGTCGAGCGTCCCAGGGACTGAGGCGGGCGGGGCCAAAAAGGCCGAATCTAAGCCCGCCCAGCTATTAACCAACTTCCCCCGGGTGTCGCTCGACCCGGCAGAAACTGAAAATGCCAATAATTTTACAGAACATCCACACACTGGGCCGGGGGGTGGCGGCGGGGAGGGGGAAAAACAACAACCTTCGCCCCCTACTTTGGTGCTGGGGTACTTGGAGGACCTGGAACATTACTTTGACCAGGTCTCTCCGTGTTCCCCGGCTCCTGGGGCAGAGGAGGAACCACTTCCGCTGTCGCTTTCTGACCCAGCACCGCTTTTAAAAGAGCCCAGTGGGGACTCCTCTGCCGACGATCCTGGGGGTGGGATCGGGACGGAGCCAGGGCCGGATGGAGCGGCTGGGCCATTTGCTGTACCTCGTGTGGTCGACGGGCCGGCAGCTGGCGGCGACCTCCCGGAGGGGGACGGGGAATCGGTGGGGGACGAGGGAGAAGATCTCGAGTCCATCGCCAGTGAGGCGGTGGATCTCCTCTTGCCCGCCGCTGAGTCCCCCCTCATTCCTGCAAAGGAACTCCGGGACTTTTTGGTCCAGAGCCAGGGTCACCGCAACCGAGCCCATTTGGCCCTGGAAAGATGGTCCGAGCCGGGGCTGCTCGTCGCGTCCGTCCGCGCCGCCGCTAATACCATGGCCGCGGGCGGGCCCTTATCAAAGGCGCAAGGCCTTGAGCTGCGCCGGCTCAAAAGGTTCCTCGCTGGGCTGCTGAAGGAGTGGAGGTCAACAAACGACTCCACACCCCCCCACCACAATAGGTTAGGTAGAGGTTGCACTATGCTTTTGTCATGAAGATAACCATAGCCAGCCTCAACATCAACGGCGGCAGAGAGGCACACCGTAGATTTAACAATTTTTCGCTCCTGCGGGAGGGGAAGTATGCAGTGTGCTTCCTGCAAGAAACCCACACCGTTCCGGGAGACGAAGCCACGTGGCTCCTGGAATGGCAAGGAGAGGTCCGCATGAGCCACCTCACTACCACTTCTTGTAGGGTGGCCATCTTTTTGGCCCCGCATTTTCAGCCGGAGATCTTGGGAGTCGAGGAGCCCATGCCAGGCCGCTTGCTGCATGCCACGGTTTGCCTGGGGGATGTGCCATTCCATCTCGTGAACGTGTATGCCCCTCAGTCCGGCCTGCATCAAACGCGCTTCTTCGAAGAAGTGTCCGCTCTTCTTGGCTCCGTCGACGTCGGTGACTGCATTGTCCTCAGGGGGGATTTGAACTGCACCCTCGAGGCGAGGGACCGCTCCGGTGCCCCGCAGTGCATGACGGCGATGGAGAAGTTGAGGGACCTGGTCGGGTCCTTCGACTTGGTGGACGTCTGGCGAAATCTCCATCCCGACTCCAGCGCCTTTACTTCGGTGAGGCCTGGAGAAGGATGGTCTAAGTCGACCGCATTTACGTGTCTTGGGCGTACATTTCCTGCATCTCGGGGGCCTCCATGCGACCGGTGCCATGTTCGGACCACCACCTGGTGTGGGCGGAGCTCACTTCACTCCGCATGAGGACGGGGTCCGCGTACTGGCATTTTAACAACCAGCTGCTGGAGGACGTGCGGTTCCAGGACTCATTTCGTCGTTTCTGGGCCGACTGGAGAAGGAAGCAGGGGGGCTTCCCCTCCTTGAGGCTATGATGGGACGTGGGCAAGGCTCACGTCCGCGTCTTCTGTCAAGAGTACGCGAGGGGATCGACCAAGAGGCGGGCGGCCAGGGTCGGGCACCTAGAAAAAGAGGTGCTCGAACTGGAGTCCTGTCTCGGTCAAGTCGTCGAGGACCTGGCCCTGCGGATGGTGTACGAAGCGAAGAAGGACGCGCTGAAGGACCTGCAGCTCGTCGGGTCCCGAGGCGCGTTCGTGAGGTCGCGGATCCGGTTCCTGCAGGATCTGGACCGCAGCTCCCCCTTCTTCTACTCACTGGAAAAAAGACAGAGTGTCCGTAAGCAGCTCTTGACGCTACTGGCCGACGACGGCTCTCTCGTCTCAGATCCGGAGGACATCAACAACAGGGCCCGTGAATATTACGGGGCTCTGTTCTCTCCGGAGCCGTCCAGCGAGTAAGCACGTAGAGTTTTGTGGGAGGACCTGCCGAAGGTCAGCCCGGAGGGCGCCGAAAATCTGGAAGCTCGCCCGGCTCTCGAGGGGAAAAGCCCCGGGGCTGGATGGGCTGACCGTGGAGTTCCACGGGGGGTTTTGGGACGTCCTGGGAGGCGACTATGCGCGGGTCCTGGGGGAAAGTCTGGTGACTGGGGAGATGCCCCTCTCTTGGTGCAGGGCAGTCATTGTCCTGCTGCCAAAGAAGGGCAATCTCCGCCTCCTTAACAACTGGCGCCCGGTCTCCCTCCTCAGCACGGACTACGAAATCTTCGCCAGGGTGATGTCTGCTCGCCTTGGCGCCGTGCTGGACCACATGATCCACCCCGACCAGTCCTACACGGTCCCGGACCGGACATTCCATGACAACATCCATCTGGTCCGGGACCTCATCCATCATTCCCAGGAGGCTGGTCTGTCGGTTGCCTTCCTATCTCTCGACCAAGGGAAGGCGTTCGACAGGGTGGATCACGACTATCTGTTCGGAACTCTGCACGCTTTCAGGTTCGGGACGCATTTCGTCGCCCGGATCCGACATTTGTACGCCGCTGCGGAGTGTCTGATAAAGGTTAACGGGCCCTTGAAGGCGCCCCTTTGCTTTGGGAGAGGGGTGCGCCAGGGATGTCCCATGTCCGGCCAGTTATATGCCATCTGCATGGAGCCTTTCCTGCGCCTCCTGTGGACGAGGTTGACGGGACTGGCTCTGCAAGGGCCGGGCGTGGAGGTCGTCCTCTTGCCTCACGCCGATGACGTGCTCCTCGCGGTAGAGGATCCCGCTGACCTGCGGAGGATGCGTGAGTGCCAGGAGATTTACTCGGCCGCATCCTCTGCCAGGATCAACTGGGAGAAATGTTCCGGACTCCTGGTGGGTCAGTGGTGGGTGGACTCCCTGCCGGAGGAGCTCAGGCCTTTTGCCTGGAGCACGACCCATCTCCTCTATCTGGGAGTCTACCTTAGCCCCGACGAGGAAGCCTGGCCGGCGAACTGGCAAGAGGTGGAGGCCAAGGTCGCCACTCGCCTAGGGCGCTGGTCAGGACTGCTCTGAGTGCTGTCCTACAGGGGTCGAGCGCTAGTCATAAACCAGCTGGTGGCCACCATGTTGTGGTACCGGCTGGTCACTTTGACCCCTCCCCCTGCGTTTGTCACCAAGATACAGAAGAAACTGGTGGACTTCTTCTGGAACAACAGGAAGCACTGGGTCTCTGCCGCGGTCTTGAGTCGCCCGCTTGGGGAGGGCGGTTAGTCGTTGGTGTGCGTCAGCACCCAGCTCGTGACTTTCCATCTTCAGACCCTGCAGAGATACCTTTACGTCGAGCCCCCTCCTAGGTGGCATGCTCTGGCGACGTATTTCTTCCGCCAGCAGCACGGCCTCAACTACAACACGCAGCTCCTGTTTGTGAGCTTGGGGGGCGTCAGGACCGCCTTCCAGGAGCTGTCTGTCTTTTACAAGGAACTCACCAGGGTCTGGAACAAAGTCTCCACCAAGCGCAGCTCTCCACCGGCTGGAGTGGCGGCTGTCCTGCAGGAGCCGCTGCTCAGGAATCCGTACCTCCACGACCGAGGTTTTAGGTGTCGGTTGGACGAGTTGGAGTTTGTCTGGTGAGGTGACCAGGGTCAGCGACCTGCTCGATGGCGGAGGAGCGGGCTGGATGGCGCCAGACACGCTGGCGCGGCGCCTAAATTCGGCCGACGTCCGCCGTGCGGCCGATGCCATCGAGTCGCTAAAAACAGCTCTGGGCCCTGACTCCATTAGGTGCATCGAGGAGGCTCAAGCACTTGGAGAGATCCCGTCCGAACTGACCCCCGTCCGGACGGAATTCCTCATCAGCGCCAAACCTCGGAACCTCCTTCGGGAGCCGGAGCATCACAACTTGAGCCGCCTCGGGGAAATCTCCTCCGTGCCTTTCAGTTCCACGCGGAAGGGTTTCCTGTACGGGCTGCTCCTGCACACTCTCAATTTTGCCATCCTCGCCGGCCATCCGGACACGAGATGACGTACCATCTTGCCATCCGGAGGAGGGGGTGTCCCCAATGGAGTGCACTCTACGCGGGAGTCCTCCCAGTATTTATCGGGGACTTGGCCTGGAGGGTGGTGCAAGGAGTAGTGCCATGCAATAAATTTTTAAGCCGGTTCACGGGCTCCCAGGCCGTCTGCAATTTCTGCGGTCTGGAAGAGTCCGTGTTCCATGTTTTTACCGAATGGACGAGGTTGCAGCCCCTGTTTTATTATTTAAAGGGGCTGCTCCTGAAATTCTGGCTGCAATTCAGTCCCACACTCCTGATCTTTGGGCACCCTGTGCGGAGGGGAGCGGGTAGGTCCGAGGGCCTCCTCGTATGACTGCTCCTGGGCACGGCCAAGGGTGCCATCAGCTGGTCCAGGCAGCGGGCGGTCGAGGGGGTCGTTAAGCCTGACTGCCTGCCTCACTTCCGTGCTTACATCCATGCCAGGGTGTCCTTGGAGATGGAGCATGCGGTGTCCACCGGTACGCTCGTGGCCTTCCGCGAGAGGTGGGCGCCAGAGGGACTGGTGTGCATCGTCACACCCGGCAACCAAATTTTAAATTGATTTTATGTTTTAAAGTTTATTTGTTTTAATTGCCGGTGTTTTTAGTGTCCCCCTCCCCTTTTATAGGGGGCACTTGGGGAAAAAATATGATTTTAGTGCCCCAAAAACAAAAAACAAAAACAAAATACAAACACAAAGGAAACCACAAAAAAAACCCAAAAAATCCCTCAGAAAAGGCCTTGTAAATGTTTGGCGCGTCCCCCAGATCGGGGGGCCACAATTTAATGTTTTAGTTGCCTCCCAAAAGAGTTCTGTTGACAGCTGTTGGAGGCGTGGCCTGATCATTTGGAGCCTGGAGCAGTGAGAGAAGGAGCTACCTGCTGTTGCTTCTGCCTGGAAGGCCTTTGTGAGACCTGTGAAACAGCCCAGGAAGAGGAGGAAGGGGCTTACTTCATTACAATCCATCCAGAGGGAGAGGAGGAGAGCAGAAAATTCAACAACTTCATTACTTCTACGGAGAGTTGGAGAGAGGGGAAAAAAGAACAACAACTATCCAGTGTGGAAGGAGGGAGAGACTTCATCATGCAAAGGTGGGTGTACATTGGTGCATTCCCCTAAGGACTTTGTTGTATCGGTGGGGGGAGAAAAGAAGATTTCTTTGAGGCCCGGAACATCGCGGGGATGTGTGTGTGTGGAAGTGTGTGTGGGTGTCTTGCTTACAGCTAGGCCCCACACACCACTGAAGCACCCCTCCCCCATTGCCTAGCCTGGGATAGCTGGAGCTACCTGGCTGAAGAATTATTAATCACCTATTTAACATCGTTGGGAATATGTGCATGGGTGGCTCCAGCTGCCCCAGGTGAAGACCTTTCCCACCCCCCACCCGAAGACCATCTACAAAGACTGTGTTTGTTTTGCCATCATCTGGGGAGTGCACCCCAAGAAAGACACCCACCCATCGCTGTGAGGAGAGACCTGCCCTCGCAGCTTCCCTCTTACCCACCCCCCACACTCTTTCACTCTCTCTCTGTCTCTCCCCTCTCTCTCTGAGAGCACTTTCCTCCTAATTGTAAGAACAATTAAGACAACTGAGCAGAGGGAGCACGGCCCCTCCCCAATTGTCAACTAGGGGAGAGGTGTGCCTCTTTCAGAGCTCCCTCTGTTCAAATACCAACGAGGCCAATTAAGACCATTAAGGCCTGTGACTTTGGGGTGGGTGTGGCCCTTAAAGGGACCCCGTGATGGCGACCCCATCCACGCCGGTGGTAGGGCCAGCAAAGACATATGTGCAGGCGACGTCCACATCCACGGCGCCTCCTGCGCCTCCTGCTGCCCTGCCACCGTTCAGACTAATAACAAAGAAACACGGGGTCAAGAGCTACACTCACCCCACAATGAGCATTGAGGAGTGCGTGCGGGCGATGGCTGGGATAGTCGGCCCCTCGGCCATTGTCGCAGCCTCCAAGATGTCTGGGAAGGCCGTGTTCTTCCTGTGGTCGGAGCGGGCGGTGTCCCTGGCCCTTGAAAAGGGGCTCACGGTGGACAGGACGTTCCTGCCGGTGGACGCTGTCGTGGCCACTGCGCAGAGGGTCATCATTTCTAACGTCCCGCCCTTTGTTCCCGCTGGGCTCCTCCCTCACCTACACCAACTGGGGTAAGTAACGTCAGGGATCAACCCCATACCGCTCGGCCTCAGGGAGAGCAGCCTGCGCCACGTTTTCTCCTTCCGCCGCCAGCTCTTTGTCTGGCTGGCGCGGGAGGAGACGACAGAGGGAAGTTTTAATGTGGTGCTCGAGGGGACTGCCTACCGCGTCTTTTGGACATCGGACGGCGTGCGGTGCCATGCCTGCAGGAAGGTGGGGCACGTTCGCAAGAACTGCCCCGCCTCCAAGGCTGCCAAACCACCGAAGGCGGCCAAGGTTGGCGCCGCCGCCACCCCTCCCCCTAGTAGCGTCCGCATGCCGGGAGCTGTGGGTGCGCGGGCATCGTCGGGGGCCTTTGTTTTCACGGCCTCCGGTAGGGGGGAGGGAGAGCGTCCGATCAGAAAGAAGGCGCGGAGGAAGGCGAAACATCTCGAGGCGGGTCCCCTCAGTGCGCCAGACAATTTGATCCCCGCACTCAACCCAACCCTGTCACCGGCGAGCGCGGGGTGCCCTGAGCCCGTGCCCGAGCCCTTGACCAATAGCACAGAGGGGCTCGGGCGCGGGCAAGATAAGAAAAAGGGGGGAGTGGAGCGGGAGGGCTCGGCAGACACGGAGGTCACTCTGCCTCCGCGCCCCCCCAGGAATAAATGGAGGCGCCGCTCCAATGAGGCGCAGGGGGAACAACATCCCTCCGCGGAGGAGTCGGTGCCTGCGGGACAGTGTCAGAGAGTGAGAGAAACAAGGTCCCACATTTAACCCTCGCTTGCCTGTTGTACTCTCTGTAATCTTGCAGCTCAGGGCCGTTCGGTATTACTCTCAGTGACCGAGTGTTTCACTCTGATTAAATTAATCTGGGACAGTTTCTGTCAGATATTAACTCCTGCACAGTTCCAGCAAACACTCCTACTCCCCCGTCCCTCCGATGTTTCTGCAGGATTGCTTTGTGAGGACGGGCTCACGAAGAGAAAAAAACCCTGCACGGAATGATCACAAATTGAGCATCTCAAAGGGCCAAGGCCCCCAGCTTTAAACATTCTCTGTCCTTGCCCCCCAGGCCCAGTTCCTTTGCTCAGATTCTGATAAAAGTAAATCGAGAAAAGTGCACTTTGCTTTTTGAAGGCTGAATTATTGCAGAGCTGCGCATGCGCGATTAAGCCCCGAACCAGTGAGCAGAAGAGCGCATGCGCCTTCCCCTCCCCCAGCCCAGCCTGTGCGCGCCATTCACTCAGTGAGCGGAAGAAGATGGTTTAAACAGCCGGGAATGGAGATACCGCGGTCTCGGGGTAAGGCAGCGAGCAGCAGCCTCCTTACAGCAGCACATCGCTTTGGGAGCGTGTCATCAGATGGGCTCAGAGATCGGCACTGAGTCCGGGGGAAGTTCAGGGGGAGTCGGGGTCTGTGTGTAACAGGCGGAGTGGAGCAAGAACTGGTCTCAGTGCGTGGAGTGAGTGGGGGAAGGGAGAGGCCATTCTCGGGCTGTGTGTGGACAGCGTGTGTCCCGGGTAAGGGAGACAGAATGGGAAGGATCTGCTGTTTACAATCATTGCTGCTTTCTCCCTGCAAACCAGTAGTGAACGTTCCTGCTTTAGTTCCAGTCTCATCGTGTTTGTTGTCATTGGACAGCGAGCAGTGGAAGCAGAGCCGGACACTGAGGATTTATACAAGGAGCATCTATTGCAGGCACCGGGTGAGAAATGTGAAGGACACGTTTTAAACAGCGGCTCTTTGTTTCTGGTTGAACGGTTAGTGCCCTGGGAGAGGGGAGCAGCAATCTGAGCTGTGTAAAAGTCCGTGCTCCATCGGGTAGTCCCATTCCTGAAGCAGGGGTTGGGTTGTGTCTGGATGTCAGTAAATTGCTGTAAATCTGCCCAACACACTTGGTGTGCAGAAGCTCAGTACTGCAGTGGAGTCAGACTCTGACACTGTTTGTATCGCTGGCTTCCCTTTGTGAATGTTCATAATGAATATTAATTGAACGATTACATTCATCACTTTAGTCTTTTCTACCTCTCCTGTTCTTGAATGATCAGAGGTACCTTATTCTCCTACAGGCAAGGAATTGAAGGAACCAGAACAAATGTGAAGTTTCCTCCACCTGAGACATAAGGAACAGTGCAACCAGCTCCTTCTCACACACAGTAGGTACGGTACCTATCACAATGTGCGGGTACAAAGACAGGTTATCCAAATTAAACATGTATGTGGTGCTGAATGGCCGCCTCCTATTCCTGTGTAACAGGCCCGAGGGGGCTGATAACCGTCTCCTGTTCCTAATTTAACAGACTGGAGATACTGAGTGGCCTTCTCGTGTTCCTAATGTTATAAACACGAGGGGCTTATTGGCCTCCTCCTGTTCATATGTACCACCTCTAGGGGCAGAATGATCTCCTCCTGTACCTATGTATCAGGCTAGAATGGGATGAATGGCCTCCTTTAGTTCTGATGTAACAGGTTCCAGGGGCTGAATAGCCTCCTCCAGTTCCTATGTAACAAGCTTGAGGGGCTGAATGGCCTCCTCCTGTTCCCATGAAACAATCCCATGGGGATGATTGCCTTTGTCCTATTCCTAATGTAACAGACCCAAGGGGCAGAATTGCATCATCCTATTGTTTTTTAAATCCAGTTGCTGAATAGCCCTCTCCAGTTCCTAATATAATCAGCTCGAGGAGCTGAATGGCCCTCTCCAGTTCCTAATGTAATAGGCTCGAGCAACTGAATGACCCGCACCAGTTCCTAATGTAATAGGCTCGAGGAGCTGAATGGCCCTCTCCAGTTCCTAACGTAATAGGCTCGAGGAGCTGAATGGCCCTCTCCAGTTCCTAATGTAATAGGCTCGAGCAACTGAATGACCCGCTCCAGTTCCTAATGTAATAGGCTCGAGGAGCTGAATGACCCTCTCCAGTTCCTAATGTAATAGGCTTGAGGAGCTGAATGGCTTTCTCCAGTTCCTAATATAATAAGCTCGAAGAGCTGAATGGCCTCCTCCTGCTCCTATATAACATGCAGGAGGGGCTGAATGGCCTCCTCCAATTCCTCTGTAACAGGCTTGAGGGGATGAATGGTCACCTCCTGTTCCTGGTTAACAGTTCCGAGGGGTGGAATTGGCTTACTCCTATTCCTATGTAACAGACCCGAGGGACTGAGTGGTCTTCTCCTGTTCCTAATGTAAGAAGCTCGAGGGGATGAAAAATGTCCTGCTGTTCCCATGTCACAGAATCAAAGGCTGAGTGGTTTGCTTGTGTTTCTAATGTTAGAGAGGCTGAATGGACTCTTCTTCTTCCCACATAACAGAATGGAAGGGCTGAATGGCATCCTCCTGATCCAATGTAACAGGCTCAAGGGGAAGAATGGCCTCATCCTGTTCCTGTCTAACAACATTCGGTGCTGAACAGCCACCTCCTGTTCCTGTGTAATAAGTTAGATGGGATGAGTGGCCTCTTCCAGTTCCAATATAACATGTGCGACTGGCTTATTGGCCTCTTCCAGTTCCTATAACATTGCCGGTGGGCTGAATGGCCTCCTCCAGTTCCTACATAACATGCTTGAGGGTCTGAATGGCCTACCCCTGTTCCGAGTGAAAGGCTCCAGAGGATGGATGGCCTCCCTATTCCTGTGTAACAGTATCCAGTCGATGCATCGCCTCCACCAATTCCTTTATAGCAAGGCTGAGGTGCTGAATGCCCACCTCCTGTTACTTATGTAACAGGCTCGAGGGACTGAATGGCCTCCTCTTGTTCCTTATGTAACAGGCTCGAAGGGACTGAATGGCCTCCTCCTGTTCCTTATGTAACAAGCTCGAAGGGACTGAATGGCCTCCTCCTGTTCCTTATGTAACAGGCTCGAAGGTATGATTTGCCTCCAGGTTCCATGTGCTGAAAGGCCTCCTCAAGTTCCCAGATCCAGGGACTGTTCTTCCCCATTGTTTTGGAAATAGCATCGGGCAGTAAACAGGAGCTCACTGCTTCTTGCCCACCAGCTCTCTGATTGGGTTCCTTGTGCTGATTATGTTTTCTCATCTCGCTCAAATGTTGCTTTCTTTTCCATCACCTCTAGAGTTATTAGCCAAGTTTGTATCGAGCACATCGTGATCTCACCAGTAACAGCACTTTCCTGATGGTTATCCACGAGGCTGCTTCTGACATTTTCTTCTGCGTAAATGTTAGCCACCATAAGTAACTGAAAAGCTTCATTTCTACAGCAACAACAAACACTTGCATTTATGACAGATACAGAATGAATCCCACACTCACTCACTGTACCACAGACACATATGGTTTATATTATGTACTAATAGCTCGTCTCTACTCAAAATATTTCTGAATCGCATTCATCCAATATAATGAGAGAAAAAAAATCACAGATATAGGATAAAACACACTCTCACATACCAGAAGCTGACAGATACAGAATAAAACCAACGCACACATACCAGAAACTGACAGATACAGAATAAATCCCACTCAGATACTAGAAAATGACAGGTTCCGAATAAAACCCACACTCACATACCAGAAACTGACAGGTACAGAATAAAACCCACATTCACATCACAGAAACTGACCGGTACAGTATGAAACCCACATCCACGTATCTGAACAATAATATGCAAGTAAAACCCACATCCGCCTATTAGAAACTGACAGGGAAACACTCACACACCAGAGACTGACGGAACGAATAGAACAGGTTAGTCACTCTTACTCCAGTGTCAGGCTCACACAATTGTTTATTCAGTAATTCGGATGATAACTAACATGCTCTCAATGTGGTCCATTTAATGGGCCCAAGTTTCCACACGATAAAAAACGGGGGCCCCTCCGAGCTGGGCGCCCGTTTTTCGCGCCTAAAACGGTGCCTAAAAAAAAATCGCGATTCTGGAGCGTTCTGCAGCTCTTTGTCTGCCTGGCGCGGTGCCCAGGGGGGCGGAGCCTACACTCGCGCCGATTTTGTAAGTGGGAGGGGGCAGGTACTATTTCAATTAGTTTTTTCCCTGCCGGCAATGCTGTGTGTTGGAGCGTTCGCGCACGCGCAGTGTGAAAAAAACATTGGCACTCGGCCATTTTTGTAGTTCTTTGTCGCTGTTTAATTTTTGAACATTTTTTTAAAAAACGCACATTGCCATCAGCACATCAGCACTTGCAGCCTTCTCACTGCCTCCCCCCCCCACCCGCGGGAAGAACGGGCGCCGCCTCCTCCCCCCCCCACGGGAAGAATGGGCGCCTCCTCGCCCCCTGCGGGAAGAACGGGCGCCTCCTCCCCCCGCCCCCCCGTGGGAAAGAACGGGCGCCTCCTCTCCTCCCCCCCCCCCCCCCCCCCGCGGGAAGAACGGGCGCCTCAGGCTGACTGCAGCATTCTCTGTGCCTTCACACAGGTAGGAAGATGGTTTATTTAATCTTTTCTTTGCTTATAAATGTTTATTCAGGTTGGATTTATTTGTATAATATTTGTAGAAGTATAAATAAGGATTTATTGTAGAATTTAATGACTTCCCTTCCCCCCCCCCCCCCACCTCGTTCTGGACGCCTAATTTGTAACCTGCGCCTGATTTTTTAATGTGTAGAACAGATTTTTTCAGTTCTACAAAAATCTTCACTTGCTCCATTCTAACTTAGTTTGGAGTATGTTTTCACTGTGGAAACTTTGAAATCAGGCGTCAGTGGCCGGACACGCCCCCTTTTGAAGAAAAAAATTCTGTTCCAAAGTAGAACTGTTCTACCTGACTAGAACTGCAGAAAAAAAAATGTGGAGAATTGCGATTTCTAAGATAGTCCGTTCTCCACCAGTTGCTCCTAAAAATCAGGTGCAAATCATGTGGAAACTTGGGCCCTATGAGTGATAAAAGCAACTTGTGAAACAATCCCATTTTTCCTAATTTAATTTGTGACAAAAAGATGGTCTGAGCATGCGCTAAATACATGCTGCTCCTCCCCTCCCCACACAGTGTTTAAACCGACGGGAAGGGCCCAGGCGAGCTCCCCTCCTTCAGCTCTGTCAGCGGCTGCCGTTTCCTCTGTGCTCGGCTAATGATCGTTGAACACATCAGGGAGTGCAGATATCCCGGGCCCGAGTAAGGGAGCAAACAGCAGCCTCCTTCCAGCAGCTCATCGCATTGGGACTGTGTCCACAGATGGGCTTTGTGTCGGGGTAAGTTCAGCGGCAGTCGTGGGCTGTTTGTAAGGGGCAGAGTGGAGCAGGAACTAGTTGTGGAACATGGAGTGAGTGGTGGAAGGGGGAGGCCATTCTTGGGCTGAGTGTACAGTGTAAGGTAACAGAGAAAGTAAATCACCTCGCTCTTTCAAATCAGTGCTGCTTTCTTCCCCCAAATTAGTAGTGAATGTTCCTGATTCAGTTCCAATCTCACAGTGTCTGTTCTTGGACAGTGAACAGTGGAAACACAACCTGACTGAGGAGTGTCGCAAAGTGTATCTATTGCAGGCAGCGGGGGAGGAGTGTGAAAGGAGACATTTCAAAAATGGGTTATTTTGTTTCGATGTGTTGAATTCTCCAGAATCCTGTGGCTGGTGATCGAGAGATACATTGTCGCTCGCTCATATACATCAGCATCTGGTCACTGTGACATTCTGTTAATGACACAGGCCCTCAACTCGGTTTCAATGGACTGAGAACAATTGTTGTACAGCCCAGATACCTGTGGTTAGATTCCAGGACGCGATTCAGAGTTTTACAGGTAGTCCCATGGGAGGACTGTGCCAATCGGGTGTTCCCATTCATGGACCAGTGCTGGGTTTGGGTTGTGTCTGGATGCTGATAACTTACTATAGAATCGTCCTACACACCTGGTGTGGGGAATCTGAGTGCCGCTGTAGTTCTTGCATCTCTCTGCAAATTTGCTCCCCCATAATGTTGGAAAGTGTGAGATCATGCACTTTGGCAAGAAAAATCAAAGAGCAAGTTATGATTTAAATGGAGAAAGATTGCAAAGTGCTGCAACAGCGGGACCTGGGGGCACTTGTGCATGAAACACAAAAGGTTAATATGTAGGTACAGCAAGTGATCAGGAAAGCCAATGGAATCTTGGCCTTTATTGCAAAGGGGATGGAGTATAAAAGCAGGGAAGCCTTGCTACAGTTGTACAGAGTATTGGTGAGGCCACACCTAGAATACTGCGTGCAGTTTTGGCTTCCATATTTACAAAAGGATATACTTGCTTTGGAGGCAGTTCAGAGAAGGTTCACAAGGTTGATTCTGGAGAAGAGGGGGTTGACTTATGAGGAAAGGTTGAGTAGGTTGGGCCTCTACTCATTGGAGTTCAGAAGAATGAGAGGTGATCTTATCGAATCATATAAAATTATGAGGGAGCTTGACAAGGTGGATGCAGAGAGGATGTTTCCACTGATAGGGGGAACTAGAACTAGAGGGCATAATCTTAGAATAAGGGGCCACCCATTTAAACCTGAGATGAGGAGAAATTTCTTCTCAGAGGGTTGTGGATCTGTGGAATTCTCTGCCTCAGAGAGCTGTGGAAGCTGGGGCATTGAATAAATTTAAGACAGAAATAGACAGTTTCTTAAATGATAAGGGGTTATGGAGAACGGGCAGGGAAGTGGACCCGAGTCCTTGATCAGATCAGCCATGTTTGTATTAAATGGCGGAGCAGGTTCGAGGGGCCCTATGGCCTACTCCTGCTCCTATTTCTTATGTTTTTATAAACCTTAGAATCTAGAAAAATGACGACACAGAATGGGGCTATCTGTCCTATCGTGTCCGTGCTGGTGTACATCATGTCCCATATTTTTCCCTCTAGTTGGTGGCCTTTACAATACATCTATTGCGTAACCTCTATTATTTCTTAACCATAGCCATATAGATTCTGTCCTTGACCCCTCCAGGACATCCTCTCTCTCCAGCATTGTAACATTCTCCTTAACCAATACTGCCACATCACCTCCTATCTGTCCTTCCCTATCTTTCCTGAACTCCTATATCCAGGAATATTTAATACCCAATCCTGCCCTTTTTGAACCAGGTCTCCGTTATTGCCATGACAGCATATTCCCTGCAGCTCACCAGCCTTGTTTACTATGCTTCATGTGTTTACATACATACACCATAAACCCATCTTAGACCATTCTGTGTTCTCTCTTAGTCTGACCCCACCTAATACCTTACTATTTCTTGCTTTGGTGCTATCCGTCTCTCCCAATCCTTTGTGCCCTTTGTTTTTCCTTTATAATTTTACATCCTGGTGTCCATCCTCCTGCCAACTTAGTTTAAACCCTCCCCAATAGCACTACCAAACCTCCCCGCAGGGATATTGGTGCCGGCTCTGTTGAGGTGCAACCCGTCCGGCCTGTACAAAGTCCCACCTCCCACATAAACGGTCCTAATGCCCCAGGAATCTGAAGCATCTCTCCAGCCATGCATTCATCGGCTCTATCCTACTATTTCAATACTCGCTCGCGCATGGCACCGGCAGTAATCTGGAGATTACTACTTTTGAGGTCCTGCTTTTTAATCTCTTTCCTAACTCCCTATAATGCCTGCAGGATCTCATCCAGTTTCTACCTCTGTCGTTGGTACCAACTTGGACCACGACCTCTGGCTGTTCACCCTCCCTCCTCACAATGTTCTGCAACCATTCAGTGACATACTTAACCCTAACACCAGGGAGGCAACATACCATCCTGGAGTCACATCTGTGGCCGCAGAAACACCTGTCTGCTCCCCTGACTATCGAAGTCCCTACCACTATTGCTTTTCCTATCTTCCTCCTTCCTCCCTCCCCCGCTGTACAGCTGAGCCACTCGTGGTGACATGGATTTGGCCCTGGCTATATTCCTCGCCCTCACCAGTACTCAGAACACAATACTGGTTGGAGAGCGAGATGCAGTAGTGTTTTATATAGATTTAGCATCAATTCCTGGCTTTGTTAACCTGTCCTGCCACCTCCAAAGAATTTTGCACAGGCATCCGCAGATCTCTCTCTTCTTCCATCCTGTTAACATTGTACCATTTGGAATGTATTGTCTCTCATTCTTCCGACCAAAAATGGACCACCTCACTGTATTGAATTTTATCTGCACTCCTTTTACAGGGTTTTAGAAGAGGAGCATTTACCAACTGTAAACTCAAAACAAACATCACGTCAAGATCTGACAGAGTCACACGATTCATCAGGACCTAATTCAATCGGTCCTCGAATCATCTGGCATATTAGCGAGTTCACACTCATGACAGACTTTTTAAATCTGAGTGTGGGAAGGCCTTCAAAATCTACAAGTACCCAAAGAGACACCAGCGCCGAGACACTGGGGGAGCCTATTCACCTGCTTGTGTGAGGGATGGGATTCACTCGATCATCCGCTGCGATTAACACCAGTGAATTTGCAGTAGGGAGGGACCGTTAACCCGCTCCATTAGTGGGAAGGGATTAATTGCACCATCCGTGCTGCTGAGACACCAGCATGTCCACTCTGATGAGGGTCGGTTGACCTGCTTCGTGTTTTTGAAGCGATTCACTTATTCTTCCACCCTCCTGAGACACCAGTTTATGCACAGTGATGAGAAACCAATTAAATGGTCTGACTTTGGAATGAGATTTAAAAGTTCCCAGGATCTGAAGGGACATCAGCTGGAGAGAATAGGAGAGATTCTGTTCACCTGCTCCGTGTGCGGGAAGGAGTTCATTCAGTCATCCCACCTGCTGAGGCACCTGTGAGTTCATGGTGGGGGACATGCCGGTGAAACATTCTGACTGTGGGAAAAGCTTTAAAAGGTCTCAGGAGCTGAAGCAATTCCAGCTGGAGGGAGCTGGACAGAGACCGTTCACCTGCTCCATGTGTGGGAAGGGATTCAAACAGTCATCCAGCCTGCTGACACACCAGAATGTTCACACTGACGAGAGACCATTTAAATGTTCTGACTGTGTCAAGAGCTTTAAAAGCTTCGGGAACCTGCTGACACACCAGCGTGCTCACACTGGGGAGAGGCCATTCACCTGCTCCGTGTGTGAGAAGAGATTCAGTCTCTCCTCCACCCTGCTGACACACCAGCGTGCTCACACTGGGGAGAGGCCGTTCACCTGCTCCGTGTGTGAGAAGAGATTCAGTCTCTCCTCCACCCTGCTGACACACCAGCGTGCTCACACTGGGGAGAGGCCATTCACCTGCTCCGTGTGTGAAAAGAGATTCAGTCTCTCCTCCACCCTGCTGACACACCAGCGTGCTCACACTGGGGAGAGGCCGTTCACCTGATCCGTGTGTGAGAAGAGATTCACTCGGACACCCCACCTGATGACACACCGGTGAACTCATACTGATAAGAGACCATTTACATGTTCTGACTGTGGGAAGAGCTTTAAAAGCTCTGGGGATCTGAAGGGACACCAGCGAGTTCACACTGATGAGGGGCCGTTCACATGTTCTGTTTGTGGGGAGAGCTTTAAAAGCTCCGGGAATCTGAAAGGACACCAGCTTGTTCACACCGATGAGAGACCTTTTAAATGTTCTGACTGTGGGAAGAGCTTTAAAAGCTTTGGGAATCTGATGGTACACAAGCGTGATCACAGTGGGGACAGACTATTTCACTGCTCCGTGTGTGGGAAGGGATTTACTCGATCCTCGACTCTGCTGACACACCAGCGAGTTCACACTGAGGAGAGGCCGTTCACCTGCTCTGTGTGTGGGAAGAGCTTCACTCAGTCCTCGACTCTGCTGACACACCAGCGAGTTCACACTGGGGAGAGGCCGTTCATCTGCTCTGTGTGTGGGAAGTGATTCACTCGGCCGACCCACCTGCGGACACACCAGCGAGTTCACACTGGGAACAGGCCAGTGAAACGTTCGGGCATTGGGAAAAAAGTTTAAACGGTCCCAGGAGCTGAAGAGACACCAGCTGGAGAGAGCGGGAAAGAGACTGTTCACCTGCTCTGTGTGTGGGAAAGAATTCCCTCGGTCCTTGACTCTGCTGACACACCAGCGAGTTCACACTGTTCTGTAACACAGGGCCCTGCAGAAAGCTGGGCCCACATGAACATGGAACGGATGAATGTTTTATAAATTCTTGTACTGCTGATAATCTTTCAAACTGTTGTGCTGATAATTCCCTTTATTTGACTTTTCATGCTATTACATAGAATATACAGCACAGAAACAGGCCATTCGGCCCAACCAGTCTATGCTGGTGTTTATGCTCCACTCGAACCTCTTTTGACCCTACTTTAATTAACCCGATGAAAATAACTTTGTATAGCTTTGTCCCTTGTGTTTATCTGGCTTCCCCTTAAATGCATCTGTGCTATTCACCTCAACGACTCTTTGTGGTAGTGAGTTCCACATTCTAACCACTCTCTGAGTAAAGAAGTTTCTCCTGAGTTTCCTCCTGGATTTATTAGTGACTATCTTATATTTATGGCACCAGAAATATGTTGAGCTTCTGTTAAGCTGAGCAGTATGTCGTTGTGCTTTACTTGTTCTGATGATATTAAATAAATGAAGTTATCGGAGCTGCAAGATAATTGCAGCTTTGGATTAGCAACCAACAGTATAAACAACTTAGCACTGTGTTCCTTCATGGTAATACTTCACGTTAACAAGTTCTGAAACTATTTATAGGGATGAGAAAACAAGAGACGTAAAACACTTCAAATATCTGACCCATGATTACAAATTATTGCCACTAATTTTCACTTTTTTAAAAAAAAGTATGAGCAGGTCCTCTCATTTTAAAACAAAGTTTAAAAAAAAACAGTTGGAGTGAGTTAAGTATCAAAGCTTTAACTACAGCTAACAAGCTAATTTTTTCTTGTTGAGAAATTCATGGTTTGAGATACACAGGAACAAAGGATGGTTAAAAACATTAGAAAGCAAAATAAATCAGGAAGTAATTGGTGCCACCGAGCTTGGGTTTTTTAAAGCCTGGTTGTAAGAGGAAGCTAATGGTTTGAAGTTGTGGAAAGTAATGAGAGTTAGGTCAGGACACTGTGATAGGAGTATTGATTACAACACAATGATATAACCCAGCTGTGTACAGTCCTCAGTTCAACATAGTCATATCTCCCAGAAACCTTGCCTTTTCCTAGAATATAGGGGGCACAGTTCTGATCCACATTAGTGCCAATATCAAGTAAATAAAAACATTGAGCTACAGATTAGCATGTTTAAATTTAAAAGGATTCGATAGGTTAGATATGGAGAAACTATTTTATCATGAAGGGAAATAATCTTAAAATTAGAGCTAGGCCATTTAGGAGGGAAATCAGGAAACACTTTTTCATATAAAAGGCTGTAAAAAAAAAAAAAAAAAAACTGGAATTATCTCCCCAAAAGGCTGTGAATGCTGGGATAATTGGAGCTTTCAAGACTGAGATCGATAATATTGTTAGTTAATGGTATCCAGGGATATAGAGATAGAGATGGGTCCTGTGGGAAGATCCAGGGATATAGAGATAGAGAGGGGCCCTGTGGGAGGATCCAGGGATATAGAGATAGAGAGGGGCACTGTGGAACGATCCCGGGATATAGAGATAGAGAGGGGTCCTGTGGAAAGATCCAGGGATATAGAGATAGAGAGGGGCCCTGTGGAAGGATCCCGGGATATGGAGAGAGAGGGGCCCTGTGGAAAGATCCAGGGATATAGAGATAGAGAGGGGTCCTGTGGAATGATCCAGGGATATAGAGATAGAGAGGGGTCCTGTGGAATGATCCAGGGATACAGAGATAGAGAGGGGTCCTGTGGAAAGATCCAGGGATATAGAGATAGAGAGGGGCCCTGTGGAAGGATCCAGGGATATAGAGATAGAGAGGGGTCCTGAGGAATGATCCAGGGATATAGAGATAGAGAGGGGTCATGTGGAAATATCCACGGATATAGAGATAGAGAGGGGCCCTGTCGAAGGATCCAGGGATATAGAGACAGAGAGGGTTCCTGTGGAAAGATCCAAGGTTATAGAGATCGAGAGGGGTCATGTGGAAGGATCCAGGGATATAGAGATAGAGAGGGACCCTGTGGAATGATCCAGGGATATAGAGATAGAGAGGGGCCCTGTGGAAGGAGGGAGGAAGGAGGACAGTAGGAGTATGTTTGAGATTGTGTGTATTTATTGGCACATGTGGCAGAGCCTGGTCTCCAGTTGTCTTGGATCCCCTTACCACTGGACCAAGACCTTGCTCCGTCCAGTCCGTGTGGTGGCTGGTGTGCAACGACCAGCTCACATTAAAAGAATTCAGGCACAGGCATTTTAAAATGTTTAAACCATTTAAAATGAGTTCATCGGTCACCTGGGTGCTCATTTTTGGTCTGGAAGCAAGTCATCATCGACCCCGAGGGACTGCTTATGATGATGATGATTTTCTGAGGAATGAAACATTACTGAGCCCCTGGACCCATGTTATGGGATGAAGTGCTAGACAAGTAAAGGCCCAGTGTCTGGGTGTGAATCTAATAATAATCTCAGGGACCGTATAGGTGCGATAACCAGACGGGCTTGTGGTTATAGTCTGGTCACAGATGGACAAAACTCCCAGAATTAACAGGAGTTCAGGAGACGGTCAACGGATAGGTCCAAACAATCCCATTCACTGAATTTAAGCCGTTGTCAGTTGGAACAGACTCCAGAAGATCGCCTGTGAAGCCACTGTACTTCTATTCTGCAGACTGAGGGAATTATCACAATCTGTGTTCTTGTGAGCTTGATTACCTGATGTCCAAAACCCTTGGACCCTGGATCATTCAAGTCAACCTCGGTGTGTGGAAAGGGATTCATTGGGGTATCTCACCTGCTGACACACCAGAATTTCCACATCATGACTGCAGTGGTTCAATTGCATTATTTCCAGTGCTTTTAAACACATCCAGGACTGAACACATTCAGGCAACTGGGGCTTGTTAATGTTAAGAGTCCCCAATAAGTGGGCTGGATTTAAAGATTCTTCCATGTTTTCTCCGTGCTAGTGTGCAGAGAGGAGCTGATGTTACAGAATCAGAGCACAGTAGGATGCCTTTCGGCCCATCATGCTGATGCCAGCTCTCTGAAAGAGCTACGCAATTAGTCCCGCTCCCCTGCTCTTTCCTCACAGCCCCGCAAATTTCTGCTTTCAACTATATATCCAATTCCCTTTTGAAAGTTAATATTGAATCTGCTTCTGCCAACCATTCAGGCAGTGCAATCCAAAACATAAAAACTCACTGCGTAAAAACTGTCTCTTCATTCCCCCTCTGGATTCCTTTGCCAATTATCTAAAATCTGTGTCTTCTCATTACCAGCCATCCTTCCACTGACAATATTTTCTCCTTGTTTGCTCTAAAAAAAAAAAAAAGCACCTCTATCACATCTCCACTTAACCGTCTCTGCTCCAAGATACATTGCCATTGTTCTGTGAATTCCTACAGCCTGAGGAATGGGACATGCTATCTTTGTGAGCAACGAGTGTCAGCATCCAGCAATCTCTTGTCAGGGACTGTTTTTTTAAACTGCCTCATGATCATTATATAGAAATTTACGGCACGGAAGGAGGCCATTCAGCCCATCATGTCCGTGCCGGCCGACAAGCAGTTATCCAGCCTAATCCCACTTTCCAGCTCTTGGTCCATATTACTGCACTTCAAGTGCACATCCAAGTACCATTTAGAAGTGAAGAGGGTTTCTGCCTCTACCACCCTTTCAGGCAGTGAGTTCCAGACCCCCACCATCCTCTGGGTGAAAACACTTCCCCTCAAAACTCCTCTAAACCTCCTACCAATTACTTTAAATCTATGCCCCCTGGTTGTTGACGCCTCTGCTAAGGGAAATAGGTCCTTCCTATCCACTCTATCTAGGCCCCTCATAATTTTATACACCTCAATAAGGTCTCTCCTCAGCCTCCTCTGTTCCAAAGAAAACAACCCCAGCCTATCCAATCTTTCCTCGTAGCTAAAATTCTGCAGTCCAGGCAACATCCTCGTAAATCTCCTCTGTACCCAATCTAGTGCAATCACATCGTTCCTGTAATGTGGTGACCAGAACTGCACACAGTACTCTAGCTGTGGCCTAACTAGTGTTTTATACAGTTCAAGTGTAACCTCCCTGGCTCTTGTTGCTACCTCGGCTAATAAAAGCAAGTACCCTGTATGCCTTATCTATCTGTCCTGCTACCTTCAGGGATTTGTGGACATGCCCTCCAAAGTCCCTCTACGCTTCTCAGTGTCCTACCATTTATTATGTATTTCCTTGCCTTGTTAGCCTTCCCCAAATGCATCACCTCACATTTCTCCGGATTGAATTCCATTTGCCACTGTTCTGCCGACCTGACCAGTCCATTGATACCTTCCTGCAGTCTACAATGCTCTTTTTCATTATCAACCACACAGCCAATTTTTTGTATCATCTGCAAACTTCTTAATCATACCCCCTACATTCAATTCTAAATCATTGATATATACCACAAAAAGCAAGGTTCCAGTACTGAGCTTTGCGGAACCCCACTGGAAACAACCTTCCAGTCACAAAAACACCCATCAATCATTACCCTATGCTTCCTGCCTCTGAGCCAATTTTGGATCCAACTTGACACTTTGCCCTGGATCCGACGAGCTTTTACTTCCATGACCAGTCAGCCATGTGGGACCTTATCAAAAGCCTTGCTGAAATCTACATAGACTACATCAAATGCACTGCACTCATTGACCCTGTCTCTGTCTCTGTCTTGTGGTTAATTCCAGGAACACTATTCCAGAGTCATTCTGGAATGTAAAAATAAACTCCGGCTTCTATTGTCCATGGATAACCATCTTCTTAAACCACTCTCCTCAGTCTCCACCCTCTCCTCCGACAATGTGAGAGGAGCTCATGGCCTTCTTTGTCTCAAAGATTGAGACCATCCGTTCAGCCGCCTCTGCCACTTCCCTTCCTCCCCCTAGCCCACTGGGCCAAACTTCCTCTGAACTTCCCTCCTACCCTAGCCCTAAACTCATATCTTTTTCTAGTTTCTCTCCAATTTCCCCTCATGACTTCTCCACGCTCATCTTGTTCATGAGACCCACTTGCTGCTGCCTCGACCCTATTCCCACCAATATGCTGACTACCCAACTTCCTTTTCTGGCTCCCATGTCCGCTGCCATTGTTAATGGTTCTCTCCCCTCACGTACAGTCCCCTTTTCCCTCACATCTGTCATCACCCCGCTCCACAAAAAAACAACCCTTGACTCCTCCATTCTTGCAAACTACCAACCTTCCATTCCTCTCCAAAGTTCGTCAACATGTTGTCACCTCCCAAACCATTCCCATCTTTCCCGCAACTCCATGTTTGAATCCATCAAATTAGGTTTCCAACCCTGCCATAGTACTGAAACAGCTCTCATCAAAGTCACAACTGACATTGTTTGTGACTGTGACTAAGGTAAACTATCCCTTCTCATCCTTCTTGACTTGTCTGCAGCCTTTGATACGGTTGACCACTGCATCCTCCTCCAATGCCTCTCCACCATCATCCTGCTGGGTGGATGTGCACTCGCCTGGTTCCATTCTTATCTAATTGTAGCCAGAGAATCACCTGCAATGGCTTCTCTTCAGAGTCAGGTGACAAGTAGCAGAATGGATAGCTCGCTGGCTTCAAGACAGAAAGCAGAGAGTAGGGGTAAAGGGTAGCTATCCACAGTGAGAGAAGGTGGGTAGTGGTGTTACACAAGGATCAGTGCTGGGACCACATGTTCACAATTTACATTAACAATTTAGACTTTGGAATCAAAAACACAATTTCTAAATTTGCGGATGACACCAAATTGGGAGCAATAGTCAATACTGGGGATGCCTGCAACAAATTAGAGGAGGACATTAATAAACTTGCAGAATGGGAATATAATTGGTAAATGTAGTTCAACACAGATAAATGTGAGGTATTACATTTTGGTGGGAAGAATAGGGAGGTCACTTATTACTGGAAGGGAGCGAGTCTGGGTGAGGTAGAGGAACAAAGAGATCTCAGAGTACAAATACACCAATCACTAAAAGTTACGACACAGGTTAGCAAGGCCATAAAAAGGCAAACTGAGCACTCGGGTTTATTTCTAGAGGTATAGAGTTGAAATGTAGGGAAGTTATGCTGAACCTGTTTTGAACCTTGGTCAGACCACACTTAGAATACTGTATACAGTTCTGGTCACCATATAAAAAGGATATAGACGCATTGGAGAGGGTGCAGAAAAGATTTACAAGGATGATACAAGAAATGTGAGGGTATACATATCAGGAAAGGATGAACAGGCTGGGTCTCTTTTCTATTGAAAAAGGCCAAGGAGTGACCTAATAGAGGTCTTTTAAATTATGAAAGGTTTTGATAGAGTGGTCAGAGAGAGAATGTTTCTACTACTGGGGAAGAGCATAACTAGAGGCTATCAATATAAGATAGTCAACAAGAAATCCAATAGGGAATTCAGAAGAAACTTCTTTACCCAAAGAGTGGTGAGAATGTGGAACTCACTACCACAGGGAGTGGTTGAAGTGAATAGTATAGATACATTTAAGGAGAGACGAGACAAGCATATGAGGGAGAAGGGAATCGAGGGTTATGCAGATAGATTTAGATGAGGAAAGATGGGAGGATTCTCGAGTGGAGCATTAACGCTGCCGGGTCTAGTGGGGCCAAATGACCTGCTTCTGTGTCGTATATCCGATGTAATCCTATGTAATTCCTGCTCCCGCATCGTTACCTATGGTATCCCCCAAGGATCTATCCTTGGCCCCCTAATTCTCATTTATATACTGCCCCTTGGTGATATTATCCAAAACCAAAGCGACAGTTTCCATATGTACACTGATGACATCCAGCTCTACCTCACTACCACTTCTCTCAATCCCTCCATGGCCTCTAAATTGGCAGATTGCTTGTCCTGGATGAGCACAAATTTTCTCCAATTAAATATTGGGAAGACCAAAGCCATTGTTTTCGGTCCCCGTCACAAACTCCGTTCCCTAGCCACTGACTCCATCCCTCTCCCTGGCATCTGTCTGAGGCTGAACCACACTGTTCGCAACCTTGGTGCCATACTTATCCCCGAAATGAGCTGCCGACCACATATCCGCAGTCTAACTAGGACTGCCTATTTCCATCTCTGTAACATCGCCCGTCTCCGCCTTCTTCAGCTCATCCGCTGCTGTAACCTACATGCATGCTTTTGGTACCTCAGGACTTGACTATTCCAATTCACTCTTGGCTGGCCTCCCACTTTCTACCCAATGTAAACTTGTGGTCATCCAAAACTCGGCTGCCCATGTCCGAACTCGCACCAAGTCCCATTCACCTATCTCCCCTGTGCTCGCTGACCGACATTGGCTCCCAGTTAAACAACACCTTGATTTCAAAATTCTCCTCATTTTCAAATCTCTCCATGGCCTCACCCCTCCCTATCTTTGTAATCTCCTCCAGCCCCACAACCTCCTGAGATGTCTCTGCTCCTCTAATTCTGCCCTTTTGAGCATCCCTGATTATAATCACTCAACCATTGGTGGCCATGCCTTCAGCTGCCTGGGCCCTAAGCTCTGGAACTCCCTCCCTAAACCTCTGCTTCTCTACCTCTCTTTCCTGTTTTAAGATGCTTCTTAAAACCTACATCAAATATCCTAATTTCTCCTTGTGTGGCTCAGTGTCAAATTGTTTGTGTTGTAATACTCCTGTAAAATGCCTTGGGACAATTTACTACATTGAAGGCACTATATAAATACAAGTTGTTGTTGTTAAAGGGACAGTGGGATTGTGATACATCTTGATTTCAGTGCAGAGAGGAGGGAGAGCAATTTTGGGCAAAACATAAAGAAAATGTAAGATTGAAAATTGTGTATTCTGAAATTCTCTCCTGCACTTACAGTCATTAGTAATGTCAGGGCATTACATGGAGAGGACGTGCAGAAGCAAAGATCACGTCAAAATCTGACAGAGTCAGGGCCTGAATATTGTCGGCATATGGAAGTGGAAAGCAGCAATCTGAGAACGGACAAACCTTACGCGTGATCCCTTTGTGGACACTCCTTCAGCCGACCATCCAGCCTGGGGAGACACAAGTGCAGCCGTACTGTGGAGAGACCCCATCAATGTGGGGACTGTGGGACGAGAGTAAACTCTGTGTCTCAGCTAAAAACTCATCAACACAGTTACACCAGAAAATGGCCATTCATCTGCTCCGTGTGTGTGAAGGGATTTAACCACTCGTGGAAACTGCTGAGACACCAGCGAGTTCACACCGGGGAGAAACCGTTCGCCTGCTCTCACTGTGAGAAAAGGTTTACACAGTCTTACAATCTGTTGTCACACGAGTTGGTTCACAGCGAAGAGAGACCTTTTCAATGCTCTGACTGTGAGCAGAGCTTTAAATGGTCCAGCAACCCGATACAGCACCAGCGCTGTCACACTGGCCATTCATCTGCTCAGTGTGTGGGAAACGATTCACTCATTCATCCGCCCTGCTGGTACACCCTGCGAGTTCACACTGCAGAAAGGCCGTTCATCTGCTCAGTGTGTGGGAAGCGATTCACGTGTTCATCCGCCCTGCTGGTACACCAGCGAGTTCACACTGGGGAGAGGCCGTTCACCTGCTCCGTGTGTGGGAAGCGATTCACGTGTTCATCCGCCCTGCTGGTACACCAGCGAGTTCACACTGGGGAGAGGCCGTTCACCTACTCCGTGTGTGGAAAGCGATTCACTTGTTCATCCGCGCTGCTGGTACACCAGCGAGTTCACACTGGGGAGAGGCCGTTCACCTGCTCCGTGTGTGGGAAGCGATTCACGTGTTCATCCGCCCTGCTGGTACACCAGCGAGTTCACACTGGGGAGAGGCCGTTCACCTACTCCGTGTGTGGAAAGCGATTCACTTGTTCATCCGCGCTGCTGGTACACCAGCGAGTTCACACTGGGGAGAGGCCGTTCATCTGCTCAGTGTGTGGGAAGCGATTCACTTGTTCATCCCCGCTGCTGGTACACCAGCGAGTTCACACTGGGGAGAGGTCATTCACCTGCTCCGTGTGTGGGAAGCGATTCACGTGTTCATCCACCCTGCTGGTACACCAGCGAGTTCACACTGGGGAGAGGCCGTTCACCTACTCCGTGTGTGGAAAGCGATTCACTTGTTCATCCGCGCTGCTGGTACACCAGCGAGTTCACACTGGGGAGAGGCCGTTCATCTGCTCAGTGTGTGGGAAGCGATTCACTTGTTCATCCCCGCTGCTGGTACACCAGCGAGTTCACACTGGGGAGAGGTCATTCACCTGCTCCGTGTGTGGGAAGCGATTCACTTGTTCATCCACCCTGCTGGTACACCAGCGAATTCACACTGGGGAGAGGCCGTTCACCTGCTCAGTATGTGGGAAGCGATTACTCAGTCATTCAATCTGCTGACACACCAGCAGATTCACACCGGGGAGAGACCGTTCTCCTGCTCCGTGTGTGGGAGGGCATTCACTCATTTATCCTACCTGCATGTGCACCAGCGAGTTCACACTGACGAGAGACCCTATAAATGCCCCGAATGCAAGAGGAGCTTTAAAAGCACTGAGGAACTAAAGATGCATCAACCGGGGAGAGGCCGTTCAGCTGCTCTCACTGCGGGAAGAGGTTTGGGAGGTCAGCGACCCTGGTGAGACACCAGCGAGTTCACAGCGAGGAGGCACCGTTTAAATGTTCCGACAGTGAGAAGAGCTTCAGGAGCTCCAAAGACCGTTGACGAGAGCCCGTTCAAATCCTCTCATTGAGGTAAGACGTGTACACAATCATCCGGCCTTCTGAAACATGAGTGGCTTCACACCGGGGAGAGGCCGTTCCCCAGTGAAAAGTGATTCACCAGTCCATCTGACCTGCTGAGACACCAGCGAGTTCACACTTCACTGCAGTGGTCTGATTCTGCAATTAATCACACCCAGGCCTGACCCATGTTAATTATGGTATTTTAGGGGGTTTGTTGATGCTGATAATAACCCAGAATAATTAGACTGGAGTTTAATATTCTGTATATACGTCTGTTGGAAGATAAATGCTCCTTTTATGCCGGAATTTCGTGCTAAACAATGAGAAAGTGGCTAACACTAGCATCATGGGTAAGCAAAGTTAGCCTGAGGTCGAACAGGCAGCCAGTCTCGTGGCCCCACAAGTGCTTTGCTGACACAAAAGCCTCAGGAAAACATGTTTCTGAGCAAAGCGGCCAGAAGAGGAAGATCAGGTGAAGACAGAGACAGAGAGGTGATAGAAGGCACTGGAGAAAGAAAGGAGTGAACAGTCTGCAGCTTTGAGACAGTGGAAATGAGAGGGGTCTCTGAAGCAGCTGTGGTTCTACTGCCGTGTTCTCATGTTCACTGACCCGAGTTATACATAGACCCGAGTTATACACAGGAACAATTATATAAAGTGGGGGGGGGGGGGGAGGCGGTGGTGGGGTGGTTAAGGGGAATAAATTTGCGGATGTCACAAAATTGGGGGGGGGGTGGTGTAGGGAATAGTCAATACTGAGGATGACAGCAACACATTACAAGACTTTAATAAACTTGCAGAATGGACATATAATTGGTAAATGATTTCAATACAGATAAGTGTAAGATTTTGTTAAGAAAAATAAGGAGGTCACATATTGCATGGAAAATATGTATCTAAATGGGGTTGCAGAGCAAAGGGAACTTAAAAATACAAGTACACAAATCACTAAAAGTAGCGACGCAGGTTGATAAGGCCATAAAAAAGCAAACCAAGCACGAGGGTTTATTTATAGAGGGATAGAATTGAAAAGTAGAGAAGTAATGCTAAACTTGTATCGAACCTTCGTTGGAGCATGCTTGTGTATAATTCTGGTCAGCATATTATAAAAAGGTTTATAGAGGCATAGAGAGGGTGCAACAAAGATTTACAAGGATGATACCAGAAATGTGAGGTTATATTTATCAGTAAAGGATGAACAGGCTGGGTTTCTTTTTTCTTGAAAGGTGATAGCTGAGGGGGGGGTGACCGAATAGAGGTATTTTTAAATTATGAAAGGTTTTGATAGAGTAGATACAGAGAGAATGTTTCCACTTGTGGCAAAGGGCATAACTAGTGGCCATCAATATAAGATAGCCACCAAGAAATCCAATAGAGAATTTAGAAGTAACTTCATTAGCCAAAGAATGGTGAAAATGTGGAACTCGCTACCACAGGGAGTGGTTTAAGCAAATAATATAGATGCATTTCAGGGGAGGCTAGACAAGACCATGAGGGAGAAGGGAATAGAGGATTATGCTGATAGTGTCAGATATCGAAGGATGGGAGGAGGTTCGAGTGGAGCATAAATGCCGGCATGGATTGGTTGGGCTGAAGGGCCTGTTTCTGTGCCGTATATTCTATGTAATTAGTTACCCATCATATTGGGAGAACGGGGCCCAGCTCCTTGACTCAGCCGAGGTTCTACCCGGGTCATGAGGGTGTAATCACTGACGGCTTGTGGTAGAGCAGGTGTCGTAGGATTGATGTCTAGCTAAGACTGTGATGCTTGGTTAAATTTGGATGGACTTTGGACAAATAAAGTTTTACACCCAACTGAAGTGTCTTTGTGAGTTTGTTGAATCAACTGACATGACACCTGGTGAGTGCGATAATGTCAAATCATTCAGTTTTACGAATAAAATTGTGCAGTGTTAAATTTATCCATTATAATAAACATTAAATTTAAGAAGCCTTTTTTTAAAGTTTGTTCATCTTTATTTCAGGTTCGCTGTTTCCCCATATGGGAGCCCCAATCTTTGTTTTGTTGTAACATTTTTCTAAAAAGTAAACATTTATAGAGCTTATCCACTTCTTTGTTCGTGTTGAGAATTCTGTGTTTTGATTGGCTGTTTCGGCAGCTTGTTGACATCACAGCAACTCGCGCTCGGGGATTCCCACTGCACTCTGTTGATTTGAATAACACGTCGGAAAACACGAACATCTCGACAGAGATTGCCACATCTTTGTGGGAAGCTTACTTTGGGGCCGGGGGTGAAAGTATTTGCTTCACTGCTGACCACAAATTACGGGCCATTATTAAACAGTTTTTGCAAAGTGACAGAGGCTGTCTCTGATACTGCAGGAAATGTGTATTTGAATAACTTATCAGGTGATGCTGATGTCCCTCTGGCCCTTTGAAAGGCCGCTCACTGTGGCTCCTCTCCCAGATTCCAGCCCCAGCTCTGTGTTCGCTGTGGCCCCTCTCTCAGATACCAGCCCCAGCTCTGTGCTCACTGTGGCCCCTCTCCCAGATTCCAGCCCCAGCTCTGTGCTCACTGTGGCCCCTCTCCCAGATACTAGCCCCAGCTCTGTGCTCACTGTGGCCCCTCTCCCAGATTCCAGCCCCAGCTCTGTGCTGCCTGTGGCCCCTCTCCCAGATTCCAGCCCCAGCTCTGTGCTGCCTGTGGCCCCTCTCCCAGATTCCAGTCCCAGCTCTCCTCTCCCAGATTCCAGTCCCAGCTCTGTGCTCACTGTGGCCCCTCTCCCAGATTCCAGTCCCAGCTCTGGGCTCACTCAGCTGCTCTCACCTGGGGACAGCGCGTCACAATCGGCCCCCGCACACCTGAGCTGAGCACCAGGCCCCGCCCCCTTGCTGCGCCGCCATTGGTTGGAGGACCCGCCGCCAGCTCGCTCCGCCCATCTCTGCCGGGGCTGTTCCTATTGGTCCGAGCTCCCGTCAGTCAGGCCGAGCACACGTGGTGCTGGGCGGGCAGTTTGAGGCGGTTTGCTCTGGAACTTTCCTTCAGCAGGATGATGTGATTGACGGATGGGACAAGGATCCCGCAGCCTCTGCTGTTCAGGCCTGAATCATTGGGCCGGTTAGCAGCTTATTGAGGGCCCGCGGCCGGGGAGTGAGAAGCTGTTGTGATCCCGGGGGAACATCTTGTGGCGCCACCCAGGTCCGTCAATCTGGTCATTGGCAGCAACACCCGGGCTCTGCTCCGCCCACAACCAGGCTCAGCCCCGCCTCTCGCACACTCCGATTGGTTGGAGGACCAACTGCCCGCTCGATCCTCCAGCCCCGCCCCCGCTCTTTCTATTGGTCCGGAGCTGCTGTCAATCACCCGGGCAATGTGAGCTGAGCATGCGCGGTGGGGCGGCTGTGTCTGAGGCAGCAGGTGAGAGATGGGCGGAGGGAGGGAACGGGTTAATAAACCCCGGGGGGCCGGCCGTGGACTTCACACACACCGAGTGCGGGTCCAGGCCCCGCCCGTCCAAGAGACAATATTCCGCATTATCCGCTTCACACACACCCGCTGTGGGCCTCAGGTCCCGAACAATAACCGGCTCCGGGAGGTTGGTTGCTAGGCACTGCAGTGATGTCATAAAGCAGGCCATTCAGCCCAGCGGGTCCTCTCCTTGTCCCTTTAAAGGTGGAGAGCTGGGACATCCTGTCTCAACACACATCCCCCTGTTCATACTGAGAATCCCCGGGGAAGCGCCAGGGCCCAGAGTGTGGAACACAACCAAGGGGGAAAGAGGAGGCGAGACGGTGCAGTGTGGGAAATGAGGGAGGAGTCTGCTCATTCCCAGGGGCAGATCGGACAAAGTGCTTTGAGTGGTGTGTCCAGCAATGAAAGTGAAACCAAACCAGAGGGAACAAATAAAAATGCAATCCAAGGGAAGCGGGAAGAAACCACAACCAGCCCAAAAGTGGGACTAATCGCCCCAAGGTCACTCAAGACAGTTAGCAACTGCTCCTAGTGACTGTGTGGCTGCAGGACTCGGCTTCACTCCAGTGTTTAATGGCACAGAGTGCTGGCCTCACACCCAGGGGGTCAATGCGTTAGAATTCCAGGGGCAGTGAGAACATGCTTGGAAATATCCCAGAGAACATAAGAAATAGGAGCAGGAGTAGGCCATTTGGCCCCTTGAGCCTGCTCCGCCATTCAATAAGATCATGGCTGATGGGATCCTGGCCTCAACTCCACTTCCCTGCCCGCTCCCCAAAGCCCTTGACTCCGTTCTCCTTCAAAAATCTGTATCATCACTTAAATATGTTCAAAGACCCATCCTACACAGCTCTCTGGGGTAGAGAATTCCAAAGATTCACCACCCTCAGAGAATAAATTCCTCCTAATTTCTGTTTTAAATGGGCAACCCCTTATTCTGAAACTATGGCCCCTCGGTTCCCCCATGAGGGGAAACATCCTCTCTCATCTACCCTGTCAGGAGCAGTGAAAGCTCAATGGGCCCCAGCATATGCTCATCGCAAAACCCCGGGAAAGGAAAAAGTCAGCTCTGAAGCCAGTTTGCTGCTCCTTCTGCCCAGCACTGCCTGCACCCCCAGCACACGGAGGGGGAATTTTAGCCTCAGTATTACAGGTTTCATTTACAGGCTGGTGAGAGGAATAGTTCATACTGACACCGAGCTGTGTGTTTGGTTCAGTCTGTATATGACTGATGGGCTCTTTTAAATTTGAGTGGTCATGTATTCGAATTCCCCGTAACTCTAATGGTGGATATAAAAGAGAGATGTGTTCAAATCAAAGAGTCTCCTTGGAGATTCTCAGAGAAGGAACAGGTCAGCTTGAAACGCTGAAAAAGAGAACATTTTTTATAAGTTTTCAATCAGCAGTTTTTGACCGATATTGACTCCCACAGGGACAGAGAATTCTACAATAAGGAACTGGTCACGATTTGAAAGGTATTAAAGGATTCGAGGGGCTCTTACATTTGAGCTCTTTATTTTGTTCACTCGAGGAGTTAGACAACAGACTTCCTGCTGTCAATAAGGAGTTGGATTATTGGGTCGTGATGTATTTACTTGTTCATATTTTGTTAAATACATTTGCTGAGTGGATTTAAATTCAAGACGAGGTTTGCAGGCATGCTGCTCTATTCACACAGCGAAGGTGAGAGAGATGCTGTGAGGCACACGTTAAGTCCAGTAGCTGAACATGATTAACAAACTGTGTTTTGTGTTTAGTGATCCCGGGCATGTTACCGAGACCGTCCCTGGATACCAAGGCAAGGAGAGGCACTCTGGAAGGTAGGGGGAGCTGGGACTTGTCCCTGAGAGTAACGAACAGGTTTGAGAACTGAAATAATGTAGAGTTAGAATTGAAAAAAGGCCCAAAATAGAGCAGTCAGAAACAGGACATCAATTAGTCTCCTCTTATCTTGGAGACATTAAATATCGACACACTGTTTTATTTGAAATATCAAAATATTAAACAACAGCCCAGTTACAGGGGTCATTAACATCAGCAGAAACAAACCCCAACTGTCAGAATGAACATGGTTCAGCCGGGATGTGCTTAACATCAGCAATAACAGTAGACTCCCACCCCTGCAGTCACTTGTGAACATGCTGGTGTGTCAGCAGGATGGATGAATGAGTGAATCCCTTCCCACACTCTGAGCAGGTGAACGGCCTCTCCCCAGTGTGAATTTGCTGGTGAGTAAGAAGTCTGGATGACTGAGTGAATCGCTTCCCACACTCCAAACAGATGAATAGGCTCTCCCTGGTGTGAACTTGCTGGTGTGTTAGAAGGTTAAATGAACTAGTGGATCCCTTCCCACACTCAGAGCAGGTCAACGGTCTCTCCCCAGTGTGAACTTGCTGGTGTGTCAGCAGGTTGGATGACTGAGTGAAAAGCTTCCCACAGTCAGAGCAGATGAACGGCCTCTCCCCAGTGTGAACTCGCTGGTGTGTCAGCAGGGTTGATGATGAAGGGAATCCCTTTCCACACATGGAGCAAGTGAATGGGCTCGCCCCAGTGTGAACTTGCTGGTGTATCAGCAGGCTGGATGACTGAGTGAAAAGCTTCCCACAGTCAGAGCAGGTGAATGGCCTCTCCCCAGTGTGAACTCGCTGGTGTGTCAGCAGGGTTGATGATGAAGGGAATCCCTTTCCACACATGGAGCAAGTGAACGGCCTCTCCCCAGTGTGAACTTGCTGGTGTGTCAGCAGGTTGGATGACTGAGTGAAATGCTTCCCACAGTCAGAGCAGATGAACGGCCTCTCCCCAGTGTGAACTCGCTGGTGCCTCAGCAGATGGGATGACCGAGTGAATCCCTTCCCACACATGGGGCAGGTGAATGGCGTCTCCCCGGTGTGACTGCATCGATGAGTTTCCAGCTCAGACGGGTAACTGAATCCCTTTCCACAGTCCCCACATTTCCACGGTTTCTCCATGGTGCAGGTGTCCTTGTGACTCTCCATGGTTGGATGATCAGTTGAAGCCTCGTCCACACACACAACACGTGTAATGGTTTCTCTGTGCTGTGAATGGTGCAATGTTTTTTCAGGTTGTGTAACTGGTTAAAGCTCCTTCCACAGTCAGTGCACTGGAACACTCACGCGGATGTGTGTGTCTCAGTGCTTTTCCAGTCATGCCGATTTGTGAAATATTTTCTCAAAGACAGAACAAGCAAATAATTCTCCTGCCACATTCAAAGGCCTGAGGAATCAAGTAACTGTCAGATCTTGACGTGATATTTGGTTTCTGTTTCCAGTCTGAAAATCTCCCCTTCTAATATCCTGTAAAAGGAGATTACAGAACTCATCACTAAGTATAGAACAGACAATTCTAGATTCTATGGAACATTCTTTCCTCTCTTGTTCCCCCAAAGCTGTAAATCCCCATCCGACTCTCTTCCTCCTCCCTGTGCTGAAAGCCAAACACATCGCATGTCTCAAGACAGTTTGTCCTCCGCTCCCAGTTTTCACCACCAACTCTGGCTGGGTGCAGTTCTACACTCACTGGTTCCCCTCCCTCTCCTTCCCTGAAGGCGCTGACTCTGGCTGGGTTCAGTTCTACACTCACTGGTTCCCCTCCCCTGAAGGTGCTGACTCTGGCTGGGTTCAGTTCTACACTCACTGGTTCCTCTCCTTCTCCTCCCCTGAAGGTGCTGACTCTGGCTGGGTTCAGTTCTACACTCACTGGTTCCTCTCCTTCTCCTCCCCTGAAGGCGCTGACTCTGGCTGGGTTCAGTTCTGCACTCACTGGTTCCCCTCCCTCTCCTCCCCTGAAGGTGCTGACTCTGGCAGGTTTCAGTTCTACACTCACTGGTCACCTGAAATATAAAAGAAAATAATGGAAATACTCAGGCAACATCTGTAGAGATAGAAATAGAGTTAGCGTATCAGGTCACTTTCCTTTCATCAGAACTGGAAAATAGGAGCAGGGGTCGGCCCTCCGGCCCCTCGAGCCTGCTCCGCCATTCAATAAGATCATGGCTGATCATCAACCTCAACTCCACTTTCCCGCCCCATCTCCCTATCTCTTGATTCCCCTAGACTTCAAAAATCTATCTATCTCAGTCTTGAATATAAGTTTTAAGTAAGTGCAGAGGCAGGGAAAGAGGGGAGGAAAGACAGGAGTGATTAAATGACAAAAGGGATGATGCAGCAAGGCAAAAGGAGATGGTGATGGGACAAGAAACAAAAGATGGGTCTGGAGGAGGTGTAAATGGAGATCATTACCAACAGCTGCTGTACTAAACAATGGGAGCGGTGGTTATGGTGAAATTGTGGAACTCAATGTTGAGTCCGGAAGGTGAAATTCTGTGCCTCGAGCGTTATTAGAACAGTGGAGGAGGCCGAGGAGAGAGAGGTCAGAGTGGGAGTGGTCCGGAGAATTTCAATAACAAGCGATCAGAAACTCAGAGTCACGCTTGCGACTGAACGAAGGTGTTCCGCGATGCGATCATCCAATCTGCATT
Source organism: Pristiophorus japonicus (assembly GCF_044704955.1). Taxonomy (NCBI): domain Eukaryota; kingdom Metazoa; phylum Chordata; class Chondrichthyes; family Pristiophoridae; genus Pristiophorus; species Pristiophorus japonicus. Next base: position 151,994 of record NW_027254439.1, on the reverse strand, counting down.
TGGTCTCTCCAATGTAGAGGACACTGCATCGTGAGCAGCGAATACAGTATACTAAATTCAAAGTAGTACAATAAATCGTTGTTTCACCTGGAAGGAGTGTCTGTGGCCCTGGACGGTGGGAAGGGAGGAGGTGAAAGGGCAGGTGTTGTATTTCCTATTTTAATGTAGGAAATGTGGCAGTTAATTTGTGCACAGAAAGCTCCCACAAACAGCAATGAACAGATAACGTATTTTCGTGATGTTGATTGAGGGATATATATTGGCCAGGACGCCGAGGTAACTCCCCTGCTCTTCTTCGATATAATTCCATGGGATCTTTTAAATCCACTCGAGTTGCAGCCGGGTTCTCGGTTTAACGTCGCATCACAAGAGACGACATCTGACAGTGCAGTGCTCCCTCAGTGCTGCACTGGAGTGCCAGCCTGGACTTTTGTGCTCAAGTCTCTGGAGTGGGACTTGAGCAGTTCAGAGAACAGGGTGATCTAAATCTGGGCCCACCTGTTACAATTCTATGGGCTGTAAACCGTCTCCCCGGCAATTACCAGCACCTTCAGAAGAGATGCTGAGAAAGCCCCTGTGTGCAGAGTGAGAACAAAATCAATGAGTCAATGATTTTCTCTCCCGCCCACTCTTTGTTGCTTTACAAATATGGACAAAGAAGTTCCTTTGAACCATCCCAATTTATAACTATATTACATAAGATGTGAAATCAGTTATTTTCTGTAAAATTCTTTTTTGATCAGTTTTCATAAAAATCTTCCACATATATTGCATATGACAGGGGACAAGAGAGAGAGGGAAACCAGTCTCTATTTCTCCTTCATTTACAGACCCTCCCTGGTCTGTCACCAATTCTCCTTCATTTACGACGCTCCCTGACCAATCACCAATTCTCCTTCATTTACAGACCCTCTCTGACCATTCGCCATTTCTCCCTCACTGACAGACACTCCCTGATCAATCACCAATTCTCCTTCATTTACAGACCCTCCCTGGCCTGTCACCATTTCTCCTTCATTTACAGGCACCCCCTGACCACTCCATGTTTCTGCTTCATTTGCAGACGCTCCCTGACGAGTCGCCGCTTTGTGGATCTTTCTGTTGTGGCTTTCAACAGAAGAAACCCTGTTGGGTGGGGCAAACATTGCAATGTTTGGTAGTGAAATGGATTAGTTCAGGACAGACAGCAGGGATTATTTGAGGAAATAACATAGTGCAGTGAGAAAGGAAATGCAGTGGATGTTGTGTAGATGGATTGTCAAAAGGTGTTTGATAAGGTGCCGGACAGGAGGCTTGTTGATCAAATTAAGGCTCATGTTATTAAAGGGAGTGGGGCAGCGTGGAGAGGAAGTTGGGTATAGGACAGAAAACAGAGAATAGTGGTTAATGGATGCTCTTCAGATCCGAGAAATGTAAACAGTGGTGTCTCCAGGGTCAGTGTTGGGACCATTGCTCTGCTCAATATAGAGAAATTATTTGGGCTTGGGTATATGGGGCACACGATCAAAATCTCCAGAGGAGACCAAAAAAGGGCCCATGGCCAACTGAAAGGACTGTACATAGTTTCAGTGTGAATACACAGGTTAGTAAATGGGGCAGGTAGATGTCAGCTGAAATGTAACAGAGAGAAATGTGAGGTGATACATTTTGGGACAAGGAAATTTTAAGAAAAGTACATTAAATGGTAAAAATGTAAAAGCAGTAGAGAAGCAGAATAGGAAAGAGGTGTTAGATTCTAGCTAATGCCTTGTCCTGTTAATTAGCAAGTCCAGTGTCAGAAACTATTACCTTAGCAAATAAATGTAAGATGAGCAGATTCTCTGTCCTCCACCGTAACTTATATTGACCCATCAATCAGAGTAAACATGCAAGTCCCGCGTGCCCACAGTAACTGACACAAGGTCAGCCCGCTGGATGGAACCTTGGGCGCCCTGAGCTTGATCTCCGGTGTCTCCAGTCCTGACTGTCCCCTTACATCAGTCTCCCCTCACTTTTATACACTGCAGTGATCCACCTCTGGCACCTGACTCTTCTGTGTCTTCTCTGCTGGGTTTGGGCAGGAAGCTGGGAAAAGACAGCTGGAACTTCTCTAATCTGTGATTTACAAGGACACTTTCCCTGGTTCCCAGCAGTTACTTTTCTTCAGTAATTTTCTCATTATCTCTAAACTACCCTGCCTGCTGATAGTTGTTATCTCTTATAGTTTCACAATTATAGGGATAAACATCACACATTATAAATCTAATCTATTGTGTCACTCACTCTGGTTTCAGCTTACATTGTGGTTACTGACAGACAAACCCTGTTCATTCCCCTGATCTGATTACAGATTCCAACAGTGGATTCAGTGAATGGAATGTCTTATCAGTGTTGCCATGGCAACCTGTCTGCACCGAATCGATTGTCGAGTTTCTAACTCAGACTAAACTTCTCTTTCACGCTATACACATTATATCAGCCAGTTTATGTCATAGAATCCATAGAAATTTACAGCACGGAGGGAGGCCATTTCGGCCCATCGTGTCCATACCAGCCGACCAAGAGCTATCCAGCCTAATCCCATCTTCCAGCTCTAGGTCCGTAGCCCTGCAGGTTACGGCACTTCAAGTGCACATCCAAGTATTTTTAAATGTGGTGAGGGTTTGTGCCTCTACCACCTTTTCAGGCAGTGAGTTCCAGACTCCCACCACCCTTTGGGTAAATACATTTCCCCTCATGTCTCCTCTATACCTCCATCCAATTACTTTAAATCTAGGCCCTCTGGTTGTTGACCCCTCTGCCAAGGGAAACAGGTCTTTCCTATCTACTCTATCCAGGCCCCTCATAATCTTATACACTTCAATCAGGTCTCCCTTCAGCCTCCTCTGTTCTAAAGAAAACAGACCTAGACTATCCAATCTTTCCTCATAGCCAAAGTTCTACAGACCAGGCAACATTCTTGTAAATCTCCTCTACACCCTTTCCAGTGCAATCACATCTTTCCTGTAATATGGTGACCAGAACTGCACACAGTACTCCAGCTGCGGCCTAACCAGTGTTTTATGCAGTTCAAGCATAATGTCCTTGGCTCTTATATTCCATGCCTCGACTAATAAAGGCAAGTATTCCACATGCCTTCTTAATCACCTTATCTACCTGGCCTGCTACCTTCAGGGATCTGTGAACCTACACTCCAAGGTCCATTTGTGCCTCTACACCTTTCAATGCCGTACCAGTTAATGTGTATTCCTTTGTCTTATTAGACCTCCCCAAATGCATTACCTCACACTTCTCCGGATTGAATTCCATTTGTCACTGTTCTTCAGCTTTCTTCATTATCAACCACACAGCCTATTTTAGTGTCATCTGCAAACTTCTTAATCATACCCCCAACATTTAGGTGCAAGTCATTGATACATACCATAAAAAGCAAGGGACCCTGCACTGAGCCCTGCAGAACCCCACTGGATACAGACTTCCAGTCACAAAACACCCATCAACCATTACCCTTTGCTTCCTTCCTCTGAGCCAATTTTGGATCCAACTTGCCCCTTTACCTTGGATCCCATGGGCTTTTACTTTGTAACCAGTCTGCCATGTGGGACCTTATCAAAAGATTTGCTAAGATTCATTTGCACTACAATATACGCACTGATCTTATCGACCTTCCTGGTTACCTCCTTGAAAAATTCAATCAAGTTAGTCAGGCATGACCTTCCCTTAACAAATCCATGCTGACTGTCCTTGATTAATCCATGTCTTTCCAAATGAAGATTTATTCTTTCCGTCAGGATTTTTTGCAATACTTTTCCCACCACTGAGGTTAGCGTACTGGCCTGTAATAACTCGGTCTATCCCTTTCTCCCTTTTTAAGCAAAGGTCTTGGTCGGCAGGTGCAGACACGATGGGCCGAAATGACCTCCTTCCATACTGTACATTTTTTTGATTCTATGAAAAAGTCCCGTTCATTCCTACTCTGTTTTCTGTCCATTAACCAATCCTCAATCCATGCTAATATATTACCCTTAATCCCATGAGATGTATTTTAGCCATGTTATGTTATCTCTAAAACCTAGAAGGGCTTCAGATACACAAACCTTTAAAAGTGGGAGGACAAGTTGATGAAGTGGTTAAAAAGCACATGTGATCCTAAGTTTTATAAATAGGGGTGTGGAGTACAAAAGGGCAGAGGTCATGTAAACCTGTACTAATCATTGGTTCGACTGCAGTTCAAATATTGTGTCAGGTTTTGGGGATCTTACACCAGGAAGGATGGAGAGGGTGCAGAGAGATTCACTGAGACGATACCAGGGACAAGAGCCTTTAGTTATCAGGGGAGATTGGAGAAACTGGGGCTCTTTTCATTAGAACAAAGGAGAATTGGAGATCTGAGGGAGGTGGTCAGAATGTGATCAGGTAAATGAGGAAAAACTATTTCCACCAGTCGGTGAGTCAGTAACTCGAGGACATCAAATTCAAATCATCACCAAAAGGCTCAGACCCAGGGAGGAACTATCGAGCACACTGCACAACAATGTTCGGGACACTCACTGTCCCTCTGCATCTGTGTCCAGGGGAGGAACTGATGGGTTTCTCTTATCTTTGGGTTAAATGATGATCTCATCGAGGTGATGGATGTCAGTGCTGGGGAATGGGGTATTCTGAGATCATATTGTCTGCCTGAAGCACTCTGCAGTCAGCTACAGCATGGGTTAGATACAGAGTAAAGCTCCCTCTACACTGTCCCATCAGCCACTCCCAGGGCAGGTACAGCACGGGTTAGATACAGAGTAAAGCTCCCTCTACACTGTCCCATCAGCCACTGCCAGTCCACAATGAGCAGGGCTCAGTGAGGTTGGTTGCGAGGCACTGCAGTGATGTCATAAAGCAGGCCATTCAGCCCAGCTGGTCCTCTCCGTGTCCCTTTAAAGGTGGAGAGCTGGGACATCCTGTCTCAACACACATTCCCCCTCTTCATACTGAGAATCCCTGGGGAAGGCCCAAGGTCCAGAGTGTGGAACACATCCAGGGGGAAAGAGAGAGAAGGTGTGGTAAATCAAGGAGTAGGGACTGAGGGACACCAAGCTGAAGTTTTAGAGGAAGAGTGAGTTCAGTCGTTTAAGATCCAGGGAGAGAACAAGGCATATTGCACAAATTGCTACTATTTTACCCTTCTCTTCCTCTCCACCCCTGATGGTGCTGACTCTGGCTGGGTTCAGTACTACACTCACTGGTTCCTCTCCCTCTCCACCCCTAAAAGGTGCTGACTCTGGCTGGGTTCCATTCTGCACTCACCAATACGTGACCCATGTGCCCAATTTCCCTGTATGAACCTCGACAGCGAGTGTCAACAGGCTATTCCACTGTCCTCACCTGAGGCCTCACACGTGTATTTTCCAGTAGGGTCACTGGACCCTCCTCCCAATGGCTCAGTGGGTAAAGGTAACGCCCAGTGTGACTGAATGATAGGAACGGGAGGGACCCAGGTTTAATCCTGTCTGCATATCCTCTCCTTCTAATCCCCTGTAAAAGCTGTTTACAAATATCATCAGGAACATAGGAACAGGAAAAGACCATTCGGCCCCTTGAGCCTGTTCCGCCATTCAATTAAATCATGGCTGATCAGTATTTTAACTCCATCTACCTGCCTTGGTTCCATCGCCCTTAATACCTTTGCCGAAGAAGAATCTATCAACCTCAGTTTTGTAATTTTCAATTATCCCCCATCCTCAGTTTTATTGGCAACAGAGTTCTGGATTTCCACTACCCTTGAAGAACATATGAGGATAAGAAATCGGAGGAGTGGGCCATGCGGTCCCTCGAGCCTGCTCCGCCATTCAATAAGATCATGGCTGATCTTCTCCCTCAACTCCACTTTCCCTCACTATCCCCGTATCCCTTGATTCCTTTAGTGCTCAAAAATCTATCGATCTCAGCCCTGAATATACTCAATGACTGAGCATCCACAGTCCTCTGGAGTAGAGAATTCCAAAGATTCACATCCCTGAGTGAAGACATTTCTCATCTCAGTCCTAAATAGCCGACCCCTTATCCCAAGACTGTGACCCCTATTTCTAGACTCTCGAGCCAAGAGAAACAGCCTCTCAGCATTTGTGTGAGGAAGTGCTTCCTGACATCACCCCTGAATGGCCTAGCTCTGACTTGAAGGTTATTTCCCCTTGTTGTGGACTCCCTCACCACTCCTTGAGTGGTCTGCACAGTGCGGTCTTAAACGGAGTGTACTTAAACAGAATGGTTTATTTGGGAACTTGGAAAGAGTGGGAATTGGGAGAAGAGGGGGAAGGAGTTGCAGCTTTTTGCCCACACTGTTTGTAGTGCTTTGTGTTACAGGTAGATATTTAATGTCATTATCCATTACTCAATGCAGATCAAGTAAGAAGTCAAAGAACTAAACTGTAAAATAAGTTATTTAAATACAAATGTAATAACATTTAATTAAATAGAACATGGTGATATAGGGCTAGCAGTGCAGGTGGTGTGTCACAAATGCAGCATGTGGGAGTTTGTGGGGAGCATTGTGATCCCGGACAAACACCTTTGCAGTAAGTGCATGCATCCTGAGGAGCTTCAGCTCAGAGTTGTTGAGCTGGAGTCTGAGGTGCAGACATTGTGGGGCATCAGGGAGGGGGGAGTTATCTGGACACTTTGAAAGGGAATATGGTTGTGTTGGGGGACAGTATATTCAGAGGGATAGATACTGTTTTCTGCAGACGCGACCGGAAGTTTCGACGGTTGTGTTGCCTGCCCGGTGCCAGAGCTAAAGAATCTCCTCACAGCTGGAGAAGAACTTGGAGTGAGAAGGGGGGGATCCAGTTGTCGTGGTCCATGTAGGAACCAACAACATAGGTAGAACTAGAAATGAGGTTCTGCTGAAGGAGTTGGGGTCCAAATTAAAAAGCAGAACCTCAAAGGTAATAATCTCTGGATTGTTACATGAGCCACGCGGCAATTGGTACAGGGAGAAGCAGATTGGAAAGTTAAAAGTGTGACTCAAAGAGTGGTGTGGGAGGCAAGGGTTTTGCTTCATGGACACTGGCACCAGTACTAGGGAAAGACGGAGCTGTTCCATTGGGACAGGCCCCACTTAAAACGGGCTAGAGACTAGAACCAGGGTCAAAGTCCAAGGTCCCATGGAGGGACAAAGCCGGTGTCAGCAGGATGGGGCCGACATGGAGCATCGACGAACCGCTGTCCAAATTCAGAGACAGGTGGAGCAGGCAAGTGAAGTCCAGAGGCTATTTGAGGGGCAGAGAGTTCGAGGAGGGAGGTTGTTGCCATAGGAATCAGAGTCGGTGGCGGGAAAGGAAGCTGATGGCGAAACAGACGCAAGTTGGAGGTCACCGTAGGTCAATAAGAACATAAGAATTAGGAACAGGAGTAGGCCATCTAGCCCCTTGAGCCTGCTCCGCCATTCAATAAGATCATGGCTGATCTGGCTGTGGACTCAGCTCCACTTACCCGCCCTCTCCCCGTAACCCTTAATTCCCTTATTGGTTAAAAATCTATCTATCTGTGACTTGAATACATTCAATGAGCTAGCCTCAACGGCTTCCTTGGGCAGAGAATTCCAGATTCACAACCCTCTGGGAGAAGAAATTCCTTCTCAACTCGGTTTTAAATTGGCTCCCCCGTATTTTGAGGCTGTGCCCCCTAGTTCTAGTCTCCCCTACCAGTGGAAACAACCTCTCTGCCTCTATCTTGTCTATCCCTGTCATGATTTTAAATGTTTCTATAAGATCACCCCTCATCCTTCTGAACTCCAACGAGTAAAGACCCAGTCTACTCAATCTATCATTATAAGGTAACCCCCTCATCTCCAGAATCAGCCTAGTGAGTCGTCTCTGTACCCCCTCCAAAGCCAGTATATCCTTCCTTAAGTAAGGTGACCAAAACTGCACGCAGCACTCCAGGTGTGGCCTCACCAATACACCCTGTACAGTTTCAGCAGGACCTCCCTGCTTTTGTACTCCATCCCTCTCGCAATGAAGGCTAACATTCCATTCGCCTTCCTGATTACCTGCTGCACCTGCAAACTAACTTTTTGAGTTTCATGCACAAGGACCCCCAGGTCCCTCTGCACCTCAGCATGTTGTAATTTCTCCCCATTCAAATAATATTCCCTTTTACTGTTTTTTTTCCCCCCAAGGTGGATGACCTCACACTTTCCGACATTGTATTCCATCTGCCAAACCTTCGCCCATTCGCGTAACCTATCCAAATCTCTTTGCAGCCTCTCTGTGTCCTCTACACAACCCGCTTTCCCACTAATCTTCGTGTCATCTGCAAATTTTGTTACACTACACTCTGTCCTCTCTTCCAGGTCATCTATGTATATTGTAAACAGTTGTGGTCCCAGCACCGATCCCTGTGGCACACCAATAACCACCGATTTCCAACCCGAAAAGGACCCATTTATCCCGACTCTCTGCTTTCTGTTCGCCAGCCAATTCTCTATCCATGCTAATACATTTCCTCTGACTCCGCGTGCCTCTATCTTCTGCAGTTACCTTTTGTGTGGCACCTTATCGAATGCCTTTTGGAAATCTAAATACACCACATCCATCGGTATACCTTTATCCACCATGCTCGTTATATCCGCAAAGAATTCCAGTAAATTAGTTAAACATGATTTCCAGTGGGACCAACAATTGCCCATGTGGGGCTGTCCGGGGAGGTGGGCTCTGGGCCAAGTGGGGCCAACAATTGTCCATGTGGGGCTGTCCAGGGAGGTAAGCTCTGGGCCCAGTGGGACCAACAATTGCCCATGTGGGGCTGTCCGGGGAAATGGGCTCTGGGCCCAGTGGGGCCAACAATTGCCCATGTGGGGCTGTCCGGGGAGGTGGGCTCTGGGCCCAGTGGGGCCAACAATTGCCCATGTGTGGCTGTCCGGGGAGATGGGTTCTGGGCCCAGTGGGACCAACAATTGCCCATGTGGGGCTGTCCAGGGAGGCGGCTTCTGGGGAGATTAGTTTGTTAAACACACCCTTTGTCCGCACAATGCAAGTTTGTTTTAGGAACAAGCATCTGTAGAAACTTTTAATCCATTTTACATATACAGATTTTTTATTTGTTCTGGGCTGTGGCCGTCGCTGGCAAGGCCAGCATGTACTGTCCATCCCTAATTATACTGGAGAAGGTGGTGGTGAGCCGCTTACTTGAACCGCTGCAGTCCATGTGGTGAAGGTACTCCCACAGTGCTGTTAGGGAGGGAGTTCCAGGATTTTGACCCAGTGATGATGAAAGAATGGTGATATATGACCAAGTCAGGATGGTGTGTGACTTGGAGGGGATCTTGCAGATGATGGTGTTCCCTTTTCCTTCTAGGTGTTAAAAGTCACGGGACAGGTTGGGTGGCAGATTCCCTTCCATAAGAACATAGGAATTAGGAGCAGGAGTCAGCCATACAGCCCTTCGAGCCTGCTCCACCAGTCAATAAGACCATGGCTGATCTTCGATTTGACTTTCCTGCCCGATCCCCATATCGCTGAAGAACGTTAGTGCGCAGTTGGGATTTTTGTGACAATCCAGCAGCTTTCATGGTGACTGTTTTTCTGGGGGTTCTCTCACACTCCCTTTTACCTGTTTTATATTCATTTTTCAGGTTAGTAGAAGGGGAGGAGTTGTAGACGGGAAATTTACATCACATTACGATCGGTCAGTCTATTCATCGGGACCTGAATATCATCAAACAACATGGAAGCAAAAAGCAGCGTTGACAACGGGGAGAAACCGTACACGTGTTGTGTGTGTGGACGAGGATTCAGCCTATCCTCTGGCCTAGCGAAACACAAGCGCAGTCACACTGGGGAGAAACCGTGGAAATGTGGGGACTATGGGAAAGAATTCAATTACCCGTCTGAGCTGGAAACTCATCGACACAATCACACCGGGGAGATGCCGTTCTCCTGCTCAGTTTGCAGGAAGGTATTGTGTTCCGAACACAGATGAGGCTGCACATAGGGAGGTTTTAGTAACAGTGACCTCAGTCTTTATTAAGACACTCCAGAGTGAGGAACAGGCCTTAGGGGCCGGCTTATATACAGTGCTCCAAGAGATGCTGGGATCCCTTTGGACTTCAGAGGATGTGCTCCCTGGTGGCGGAACATGAGAGTGCATGCTTTTCAGATACACAACAGAAGGGATTGACTCATATGTCCCACCTGCTGAAGCACCAGCGAGTTCACACTGGGAAGAAGCCATTTACCTGCCCCCTGTGCAGGAAAGATTCGTGCATGCACCCAACCTGTGGGCGCATCAGCTTGATCATACTGGCGAGTGGCCGTTGCCATGTTCCGACTGTCGGAAGGGCTTGAAAAGCTTCTGGCAGCTGGAGACACACCAGAGAAAGTCCGTTCACCTGCTACATGAATGGGAAGATTTTCAGTGATCCGTCCAACCGGTGAGCACACCAGTGGATGGATCACTAATGAGAGATCCTGTCGGTATTCTGACTGAGGGAAGAGCTTTAGCAGACACGGGAACCTATCACGCTGTGGTTAGGCCCTTTGTCTGTTCCCTGTGTTCAAAACGATTCACTCTGTTATCCACCCTGCTGAGACACCAGCGAGCTCACACTGACGAGAGACCTTTTAAATGTTCAGACTGTGGGAAGAACTAGAAAAGCTCCAATAACCTGCTGAGACACCAGTGAGCTCACTGTTCTGTAGTGCAGGGCCCTGCAGATCGCTGGGGCACCATGATTGTGGAATAGATGAATGTTTTATAAATTTTGTACTGCTGTTTAATCTTTCAAACTGTTGTGCTCGCTGACCTACGTTCCTCCCGGTTAAGCAATGCCTCGATTTCAAAATTCTTATCCTTGTTTTCAGATCCCTCCATGTCCTCACCCCTCCCTATCTCTGTAATCTTCTCCAGCCCCACAACCTCTGATATCTGCTCTCTTAATTCAGCCTTTTTGAGCATTCCTGCTGATAATTGCACACCCTTCTGTTGCCTAGGCCCTAAGCTCCAAAACTCGCTCCCTAAATATCTCCACCTCTCATTCCTCCTTTTAAGATGGTCCTTACAACCTATGTCTTTGTCACTTGCCCTAATATCTGCTCATGTGGCTTGGTGTCAAGTTTTTGTCTTATAATACTCTGTGAAATTCCTTGGGACATTAAAGGTGTTTTTGTTGTTGTTGCTGATTCCCTTGATTTGACCTTTCATGGTATTACATAGAATGTACAGCACAGAAACAGACCATTCGGTCCAACTAGCCCATGTCGGGATTTAAACTTCACATGACTCTCCTCCCACCCTATCAACCTATCCTCCTATTCCTCGAAAGTGAGGAGTTCCACAGTCACTGGTTGCCTTTTAGTGCCCATCTAAAGGGCTAATGTGTGAGGGTATGCAGTGATTGTTGGCAGCCTATTCAACCTTGGGGGCATCACAGTCCAAAAAACATGCCCTTTGCAGACTTGGCCTTTGGTGCTGGGGTGAATGGACAATGATCACTAGTAGGAGCCCAGGGCATTGAGGTTAACTGCAGTCTCCCCAACTGCAGCCCATGCTGGGATCAGCTGACAACCCCCACAGTGAACAGCTGGAATGTGCAACCGATCTTGGTCTGCGCTGGGGAGCAAGGGAGGTCAAGGGTCAGCAGAGAAAGCCATCAACCTTGACCCCAGCGCCTCTCACGCAGGAGAAGCCAGTTGCATTGACGTCATGACAGCTGCACTTTTCATGACGTCAACACGTTCCAGCGCGCGTCACCCTCAGCCGCCCGCCCACTGTCCCGCGATCTCGCTCCCCATTGGTCGGGAGTTCCTGTCAATCAGGCCGTGGGCCCGGGTCACGTGTTTTTCGAGCGCGCGCATCGCCCAACGGCCGGAAGCAGAGAGAAGGTTCCGGAGCAGGGGAGGAGGAGGAAGAAGCGGCGGCGGGGAGGCTTTCTAAACACCCGGGGTAGGCCTCAAGCCCCGAACAAGAACCTACGGCTCCGAGCGGGGCCCCCGGGGGTGCAGCTGCTGGGCTTTCTCCCGGTGATAGGCCCAGGGGCAACGGCCGCCATCTTGGGGCAGAATCTACTGGGGGGGGGGGTAATGACGTCACGGTGCTGCAGGACACTGATTGGTGAGTCGGACAGGCTTTGTCCCTTGGCGGGCTGAGAAAGTGTCAATTGCTGGAATCACAACTTGTATTTATATAGCGCCTTTAACGGAGCAACACGTCCCAAGGGCTTCACAGCAGCGTTACAGACACAACACATACATTTAACACCCAGACACAAAAGGAACAATTAAGGCAGGTGACCAAAAGCTTGTTTAAAGAGGCAGGTTTTAAGGAGCGTCTTAAAGAGGCGGAGAGGTTTTGGGAGGGAGTTCCTGAGCTTGTGGCCCAGGCAGCTGAGGGCACGGCCACCGCTGGTGGAGCGATTATAATCAGGGATGTTCACGAGAGCAGAATTTGAGGAGCGCGGACATCTCGTCAGGTTGTGAGGCTGAAAAAGAGTGATTTGTAAACAAGGATGGAATTTTGAAATCGAGGCGTTGTTTAACCGGGAGCCAATGGAGGTCAGCGAGCGCAGCGGTGGTGGGTGATCGTGACTTGGTGCGAGTTAAGACATGGGCTGCTGAGTTTTGGATGATCTCAAAGTTTATGTAGTGTAGAATGTGAGAGGCCAGGAGTGAGCTGGAGTAGGAGTCAAGTATAGAGGTAACAAAGGCATGGATGAGGGTTTCAGTAGCAGAAGAGCTGAGGCAGGGGCTGAAGTGGGCAATGTTACGGAGGTGGAAAAAGGCAGTTTTAGTTATGCCGCGGATATGTGGCTCAACTTATTTCAGGGTCAATTATGACACCTAGGTTGCGAACAGTCTTTTCACTCTCAGATTGATGATAGGGAGAGGGATGGAGTCAATGGTTAGGGAATGCAGTTTGTGATGGGGACCAAAGATAATAGCTTCGGTCTTCTCAATATTTGGAGAAAACTTCTGCTCATCCAGTACTGGATGTCAGACAAACAATCTAATTTAGAACTACTTTATTTAATTAGCAACTAAATTAGATAAAACAATTAAGTAATAACATTTAAATAATAAAAAATAATAAATTAACTAATGAAATAAAACAGAAAAGGCTGGAAATCTCAGCGGGTCAGGCAGCATCTGTGGAGAGAAGCAGAGCCAACGTTTCGGGTCTCTGACCCTTCGTCAGAACTGGCAAAAGTTTCAAATGTAACAGATTCTTAAGAAAATGCTGGGACCCTGAAAGGGGGAGGAGAGGAAAGAAAAAAAGGCAATATCTCTGATCGGGTGGGGGGGCAGAAGAGATTTAAGAGACAAAAGTGATGATGGGCCAAACTGATATAGTAATGGCACAAGTTAGGAAACAAAAGATGAGTCTAGATATGGTGTGAATGCCTGAATAATTACCAGCTGCCATGGGAAACAGAGAGAATTTGTTAAAAAAAAGGGAGGAAAGGGAACAAAATATGGGCAGAGATTATGGTCTGAAATTGTTGAACTCGATGTTTAATCCAGAAGGCTGTAAAGTACCTAAACGAAAGATGAGGTGCTGTTCCTCGAGCTTGCATTGAGCTTCATTGGAAAAGTGTAGAAGGCCAAGGATGGAGTGGTCAGATTTGGAGTGGAGTGGAGAATTAAAGTGACAGGTGACCGGAAGCTCAGGGTCACACTTGCGGAATGAATGGAGGTGTTCATGTCAAGGGCCATGTTAACCATGGCGGAGGGGAATCTTTTTGGATGAGGAAAAAGGAAGACATTTTTGAGGCACTAGTGTGGAAGGTGGCGTCATCAGAACAGATGCGACAGAGACGGAGAAACTGGGAGAATGGAATGGAGTTCCTACAGGATGCGGGATGGGAGGAAGTGTATTCCAGATAGCTGTGGGAGTCGGTGGGCTTATAGTGAATGTTTGTCAATAGTCTATCCTCAAAAATGGAGACACAGAAGTCGAGGAAGGGAAGAGTCGGTGAGGGACGGGTGGAAATTGGATGCAAAGTGAATGATATTTTCTAGTTTAGGGCGAAAGCAGGAGACGGCACTGATTCAGTCATCAATCTACCGGAAAAAGAGGGGACCCGAGTAGGACTGGAACAAAGACACATATGGGTTCCGATAGCAACACCTTTTAATTTGGAGGAAGTGAGTGGAGTTAAAGGAGAAGTTGTTCAATGTGAGAACAAGTTCAGCCAGGTGGAAGAGGAGGAAGGGTGATGGTGGATGGGGACTGGTTGGGCCTCTGCTCGAGGAAGAAGCGGTGCGCCCTCAGGCCATCCTGGTGGGAGATGGAAGTGTAGAGGGATTGGACATCCATAGTGAAAAGTTGGGGCCAGGAAACTGTTAAAGTGGCGGACGGCATTGGAAGAGTCACTGGACAAGGGGAGAAAAAATAGAATCAAGATAGGAAGAAATAAGTTTTATTTCAGGTAAGAACAGGCTGAAATGATGGGTCTACCAGGGCAGTCCTGTTTGTGGATCTTGAGAAGGAGGTAGAAGCGGGCTGTGTGGGGTTGGGGATCTATGAGATTTGGTGGCTGTGGAGTGAAGATCTCCAGAGGAGATGAGGTCAGTGACATTTTGGGAAATGATGGCTTGATGTTCGGTGGTGGGATCATGGTCCAGGGGGAGAGAGGAGGAAGTGTCAGAGAGTTAGCGATCACTCTCTGCAAGGTAGAGGTTGGTTCGCCAAACAATAACAGAACCACCCTTGTCAACAGGTTTAATGACAATGTAGGGGTTGGATCTGAGAGAGCGCAGTGCTGCAAATTCAGAGGGAGTGAGGTTGGAGGGAGTGAGTAGCAGTGAGATGGCCGATGTCGCATCGGCAGTTTGCAATGAAGAGGACTAGAGAGGGCAACATAGAAAATAGTTGCAGGAGTAGGCCATTCGGCCCTTCGAGCCTACAACACCATTCAATATGATCATGGCTGATCATGCACTTCAGTACCCTATTCCTGCTTTCTCGCCATACTCCTTGATCTCTTTAGCCGTAAGGGCCACATCTAACTCCCTTTTGAATATATCTAACGAACTGGTCTCAATAACTTTCTGTGGTAAAGAATTCCACATGCTCACATCTCTCTGAGTGAAGAAGTTTCTCCTCATCTCTGTCCTAAATGGCTTACCCCTTATCCCCTGGTTCAGGAGTTCCCCATCATCGGGAACATTCTTCCTGCATCTAACCTGTCCAATCCTGTCAGAATTTTATATGTTTCTATGAGATCCTCTCTCATTCTTCTAAATTCCATTGAATATAAGCCTAGTCGGTGCAGTCTTTCTTCATATGTCAGTCCTGTCATCCCGGGAATCAGTCTGGTGAACCTTCGCTGCACTCCCACAATAGCAAAAATGTCCTTCCTCAGATTAGGAGGCCAAAACTGTACACAATATTCAAAGTGTGGCCTCACCAAGGCCCTGTACAACCTCCCTGCTCCTATACTCAAATCCTCTCGCTATTAAGGGCAACATGCCATTTGTCTTCTTCACTGCCTGCTGTACCTGTATGCCAACTTTCAATGACTGATGTACCATGACACCCAGGTCTCGTTGCGCCTCCCCTTTTACTAATCTGTCACCATTCAGATAACAATCTGTCTTCCTGTTTTTATGACCAAAGTGGATAACCTCACATTTATCTACATTATACCGCATCTGCCATGTATTTGCCCATTCACCTAACCTGTCCAAATCACCCTGCAGCCTCTTAGCATCCTCCTCACAGCTCACACTGCCACCCAGCTTAGTGTCATCTGCAAACTTGGAGATATTACATTCAATTCCTTCGTCTAAATCTTTAATGTACATTATAAGTAGCAGGGGTCCCAGCATTGAGCCTTGCGGTATCCCACGCGTCACTGCTTGCCATTCTGAAAAGGACCCGTTTATTCCCACTCTTTGCTTCCTGTCTGCCAAGCAGTTCTCTATCCACGTCAGTTCATTAGCCTCAATACCATGTGCTTTAATTTTGCACACTAATCTCTTGCGTGGGACCTTGTCAAAAGCCTAAATACACCACATCCACTGGCTCCCCCTTGTTCACTCTACTAGTTACATCCCCCAAAAAATTCTAGGTTTGTCAAGCATGATTTCCCTTTCATAAATCCATGCTGACTTGGACCGATCCTGTCACTGCTTTCCAAATGCGCTGCTATTACATCTTTAATAATTGATTCCAACATTTTCCCCACCACCGATGTCAGACTGACCGGTCTATAATTCCCTGTTTTCTCTAGAGGCCAGAGGGAGAGGTTCAGGTAGAGCGAGAATTCTGAAAACAGGAGAAAGGGTCAGCAGTGCAGGGGGAAGACTCCTGGCCGAAGAAGTGGGCACGGAGATGAAGGAAATGGAAAAAGAGCTAGGCATCGTCCGACCTCAAAATTCATCGAAGTGGGGGTGTAAGGGGATGAAGCTCAGGCCTTTTCTGAGGACCGATCGTTCGGGGTCAGAGAGAGAGGAAGGTCAGAGGGCATAGTAAAAACACAGCAGGGGGTGAGATTGGAAGAAGGGATGGGATCAGAGGGAAGTGAAGGGGAAGAATGTTCCGAAGAGCCGTTGGTGTCCAAGAGTTGTTGAAAGAAGGTTAGATAGACATGTCAGGGCAGGTGGTTTGCCGTAACTGCAGCATGTGGGAGTTTGTGAAGAGCATGGCGATCCCGAGTGCCCATGTCTGTTCGGTGAGAGGCCTATAAAAGGCACAGCAGGGAGTCCGGGGCCCAGCGTCGAGGAGGTGCGTGGAGAGGCGTGCTTGTACAGCTACAGGGAGAAGGCAAAAAGAAATAGAAAGGTGACGTCACAGCCAAGGGGGTAAGTGATTGGCTGGTGATTGGTGAGTAGTTTTTCTTTTTTCTCTTCGATAACAGTGAGTAACTTTAAACATTGTTGTTGCCAATTTAAGTGTATCTAAGGGTTAAGTCATGGCAGGAGAGTTCGGTCACATGATATGCTCCTCCTGTACCATGTGGGAACTCGGGGACTGACAACTACATCTGCGGGAAGTGTATCCGCCTCCAGCTCCTGACGGACCGCGTTGTGGATTCACTCTGGAGCATCCACGATGCTGAGAATGATGTGAGTAGCATGTGTAGCGAGTTGGTCTTACCGCAGGAGAAGGGTCCACAGCCAGCTAGGGAATGGAAGACCAGCAGGAAGACTAGTGCAAGGGTCCCCTGTGGTCATCCCCCTGAAAAACAGATACACTGCTTTGAGTACTGTTGAGGGGGATGACTCATCAGGGGAGGGCAGCAGCAGCCAAGTTCATGGCACTGTGGCTGGCTCTGCTGCACAGGGGGGCAGGAAAAAGAGTGGGAGAGCGATAGTGATAGGGGATTCAATTGTGAGAGGAATAGATAGGCGTTTCTGCGGCCGCAACCGAGACTCCAAGATAGTATGTTGCCTCCCTGGTGCAAGGGTCAAGGATGTCTTGGAGCGGGTGCAGGACATTCTAAAAAGGGAGGGAGAACAGCCAGTTGTCGTGGTGCACATTGGTACCAACGACATAGGTAAAAAAAAGGGATGAGGTCCTACGAAATGAATTTAAGGAGCTAGGAGCTAAATTAAAAAGTATGACCTCAAAAGTAGTAATCTCGGGATTGCTACCAGTGCCACGTGCTAGTCAGAGTAGGAATCGCAGGAGAGCACAGATGAATACGTGGCTTGAGCAGTGGTGCAGCAGGGAGGGATTCAAATTCCTGGGGCATTGGAACAGGTTCTGGGGAAGGTGGGGACCAGTACAAAACGGACGGTCTGCACCTGGGCAGGACCGGAACCAATGTCCTCGGGGGAGTGTTTGCTAGTGCTGTTGGGGAGGAGTTAAACTAATATGGCAGGGGGATGGGAACCAATGCAGGGAGACAGAGGGAAACAAAAAGGAGACAAAAGCAAAAGACAGAAAGGAGATGAGGAAAAGTGGAGAGCAGAGAAGCCCAAGGCAAAGAACAAAAAGGGCCACTGTACAGCAAAATTCTAAAAGGACCAAGGGTGTTAAAAAAAAACTAGCTTGAAGGCTTTGTGTCTTAATGCAAGGAGTATCCGTAATAAGGTGCATGAATTAACTGTGCAAATAGATGTTAACAAATATGATGTGATTGGGATTACAGAGACGTGGCTCCAGGATGATCAGGGCTGGGAACTCAACATCCAGGGATATTCAACATTCAGGAAGGATAGAACAAAAGGAAAAGGAGGTGGGTTAGCATTGCTGGTTAAAGAGGAGATTAATGTAACAGTTAGGAAGGACATTAGCTTGGATGATGTGGAATCTATATGGGTAGAGCTGCAGAACACCAAAAGGCAAAAAACGTTAGTGGGAGTTGTGTACAGACCTCCAAACAGTAGTAGTGATGTTGGAGAGGGCATCAAACAGGAAATTAGGGGTGCATGCAATAAAGGTGCAGCAGTTATAATGGATGACTTTAATATGCACATAGATTGGGCTAACCAAACTGGAAGCAATACGGTGGAGGAGGATTTCCTGGAGTGCATAAGGGATGGTTTTCTAGACCAATATGTCGAGGAACCAACTAGGGGGGAGGCCATCTTAGAGAGGATTAATTAGCAATCTCGTTGTGCGAGGCCCCTTGGGGAAGAGTGACCACAATATGGTGGAATTCTGCATTAGGATGGAGAATGAAACAGTTAATTCAGAGACCATGGTCCAGTACTTAAAGAAGCGTAACTTTGAAGGTATGAGACGTGAATTGGCTAGGATAGATTGGCGAATGATACTTAAGGGGTTGACTGTGGATGGGCAATGGCAGACATTTAGAAACCGCATGGATGAACTACAACAATTGTACATTCCTGTCTGGCGTAAAAAATAAAAAAGGGAAGGTGGCTCAACCGTGGCTATCAAGGGAAATCAGGGATAGTATTAAAGCCAAGGAAGTGGCATACAAATTGGCCAGAAATAGCAGCGAACCCGGGGACTGGGAGAAATTTAGAACTCGGCAGTGGAGGACAAAGGGTTTGATTAGGGCAGGGAAAATGGAGTACGCGAAGAAGCTTGCAGGGAACATTAAGACGGATTACAAAAGTTTCTATGGATATGTAAAGAGAAAAAGGTTAGTAAAGACAAACGTAGGTCCCCTGCAGTCAGAATCAGGGGAAGTCATAACGGGGAACAAAGAAATGGCAGACCAATTGAACAAGTACTTTGGTTCGGTATTCACTAAGGAGGACACAAACAACCTTCCGGATATAAAAGAGGTCAGAGGGTCTAGTAAGGAGGAGGAACTGAGGGAAATCCTTATTAGTCGGGAAATTGTGTTGGGGAAATTGATGGGATGGAAAGCCGGTAAATCCCCAGGGCCTGATGGACTGCATCCCAGAGTACTTAAGGAGGTGACCTTGGAAATGGCGGATGCATTGACAGTCATTTTCCAACATTCCATTGACTCTGGATCAGTTCCTATCGAGTGGAGGGTAGCCAATGTAACCCCACTTTTTAAAAAAGGAGGGAGAGAGAAAACGGAATTAGAGACCGGTCAGCCTGACCTCCTGACCTCAGTAGTGGGTAAAATGATGGAATCAATTATTAAGGATGTCATAGCAGCGCATTTGGAAAGAGGTGACATGATACGTCCAAGTCAGCATGGATTTGTGAAAGGGAAATCATGCTTGACAAATCTTCTGGAATTTTTTGAGGATGTTTCTAGTAGAGTGGACAAGGGAGAACCAGTTGATGTGGTATATTTGGACTTTCAGAAGGCTTTCGACAAGGTTCCACACAAGAGATTAATGTGCAAAGTTAAAGCACATGGGATTGGGGGTAGTGTGCTGACATGGATTGAGAACTGGTTGTCAGACAGGAAGCAAAGAGTAGGAGTAAATGGGTACTTTTCAGAATGGCAGGCTGTGACTAGTGGGGTACCGCAAGGTTCTGTGCTGGAGCCCCAGCTGTTTACACTGTACATTAATGATTTAGACAAGGGGATTAAATGTAGTATTTCCAAATTTGCAGATGACACTAAGTTGGGTGGCAATGTGAGCTGCGAGGAGGATGCTATGAGGCTGCAGAGCGACTTGGATAGGTTAGGTGAGTGGGCAAATGCATGGCAGATGAAGTATAATGTGGATAAATGTGAGGTTATCCACTTTGGTGGTAAAAACAGAGAGACAGACTATTATCTGAATGGTGACAGATTAGGAAAAGGGGAGGTGCAACGAGACCTGGGTGTCATAGTACATCAGTCATTGAAGGTTGGCATGCAGGTACAGCAGGCGGTTAAGAAAGCAAATGGCATGTTGGCCTTCATAGCGAGGGGATTTGAGTACAGGGGCAGGGAGGTGTTGCTACAGTTGTACAGGGCCTTGGTGAGGCCACACCTGGAGTATTGTGTACAGTTTTGGTCTCCTAACTTGAGGAAGGACATTCTTGCTATTGAGGGAGTGCAGCGAAGGTTCACTAGACTGATTCCCGGGATGGCGGGACTGACCCATCAAGAAAGACTGGATCAACTGGGCTTGTATTCACTGGAGTTCAGAAGAATGAGAGGGGACCTCATAGAAACATTTAAAATTCTGATGGGTTCAGACAGGTTAGATGCAGGAAGAATGTTCTCAATGTTGGGGAAGTCCAGAACCAGGGGTCACATTCTAAGGATAAGGGGTAAACCATTTGGGACCGAGATGAGGAGAAACTTCTTCACCCAGAGAGTGGTAAACCTGTGGAATTCTCTACCACAGAATGTTGAGGCTAATTCACTAAATATATTCAAAAAGGAGTTGGATGAAGTCCTTACTACTAGGGGGATCAAGGGGTATGGCGAGAAAGCAAGAATGGGGTACTGAAGTTGCATGTTCAGCCATGAATGGCGGTGCAGGCTAGAAGGGCCGAATGGCCTACTCCTGCACCTAGTTTCTATGTTTCTATGTAAGTGTCTGCAGCTCGAGGAACTTCGGCTCAGAGTTGTTGAGCTGGAGTACAAGGTGCAGACATTGCGGGGCATCAGGGAGGCAGAGAGTTTGGTCAGTGGTCAGGGACGGGAGGCCGGTATGTAGTGATGAAGGAGCATCAGCCCTTGACATTGTCCAACAGGTCTGAAATACTTGCTGCCTGTATGCATGAGGAAAATGACTGCAGGGAGGATGTGCAAACTAACAATAGCACTGTTGTGTTCCCTGCCTGGTGCCAGGGTTAAGGATATCTCCTCGTCGCTGGGGAAGAACTTGAAATGGGAGGGGGAGGATCCAGTTGTCTATGTCGGAACCAATGACGTGGATAGAACCAGGAATGAGGTTAATACGAACATAAGAAATAGAAGCAGGAGTAGGCCATTTGGCCCCTCGAGCTTGCTCCGCCATTTAATAAGATCATGGCTGATCTGATCATGGACTCAGCTCCACTTCCCTACCTGCTCCCCATAAACCTTTATTCGCTAATCACTCAAAATTCTGTCTATCTCCATCGTATACATTCGATGACCCAGCCACCACAGCTCTCTGGTGAAGAGAATTCCACAGATTTACAACCCACTGAGAGAAGAAATTCCCCCTTATCTCAGTTTTAAATGGGCTGCCCCTTATTCTGAGACTATGCCCCCTAGTTTTAGTTTCCCCAATGAGTTCTACTGACGGCATATGAGGAGCTAGGATCCAAATAATCAGAACCTCAAAGGTAATAATTTCTGCATTGTTACTCGAGCCACAAGCAAATTGGCATAGGGACAAACGTATTAAAGGTTTAAATGCGTGGCTCAAAGAATGGTGTGGATGTAAGGGGTTTCAGTTCATGGGCCACTGGCACCAGTACTAGGGAAAGAGGGAACTGTTCCATTGGGATGGACTTCAGTGTGCTGGCGAACTGAATAACTCGGGCAGTAGACAGGGCTTTAAACTAATGAAGGGGCGGGTGGGAGGTTTCAGGAAAGAGTAAATTTAAAAGCAGCAAGAGAAATGTCAAGTCTCTAGAGCAGAGCAGAGTTTTGAGTAAAACTAAGCAGAGTGAGTCAGGAAGGGACAGAGAAACTAACAAAGGTAATAAGGCTTCAGTGACTAAGGTGACATCAGAGAAGAATAGAAATAAGTCAAATCTAAAGACACTATATCTGTGCGCAAAACATTTTTTATTTGTTCATGGGATGTGGGCGTCACTGGCAAGACCAGTATTTATTGTCCATCCCTTATTCCCCTTGAGAAGATGGTGGTGAGCCGCCATCGATGAATTTAATAGGTTTGATCTAACAGCCATTAAGGAGACATGGTTGGGAACTAAATATTCCAGAATACTTCACTTTTAGAAGAGATGGGCAAAATGGAAAAGGAGGAGATGTAGCCCCTATAATAAAGGATGGGATAAAGACAGTAGAGGGAAAGGTTCTTGGCTCGGAAAATCAAGAAATAGGATCAGTTTGGGTGGAGCTAAGAGTAGTTGTAAAGTAGAGCAGAGTATAAATCATTAATCTTCATATAGACTGGGCAAACCAAATTTGCAGTAATGGTGTGGAGGACAATTTCATGGCATGTGTACAAGATAGTTTACCAGATCAGTATGTTGAGGAGCCAACTGGGGAACAGACTACTTTAGATCTGGTATTGTGCAATGAGAAAAGGGTCATTAATAAGTATTAAAGGAACTTTTAGGGAAGAGTGACCATAATAATGGAGCCAAAAAGAGTAGTAAGCCTGAGGATTGGGAGGATTTTAGACTTCAGCAAAGAATAAATAAGAAATTGATAAAGAAAGGGAAAATAGAATACGAGAGTAAACTAGATATAAAAACAAACTGTAAAAGCTTTTATAGGTATGTAAAAAAGAAAAGATTAGAGAAAGTAAATTTGGGTCCCTTACAGGCTGAGACAGGAGAAATTATAATGGGGAATAAGGAAATGGCAGATAAATTAAACAACTACATTTTGCCTGTCTTCACAGAAGAAGACTCAAAAAACCTCCTTGAAATAGTGAAGTATCAGGGGTCTAGTGAGAATGAGTACTGAAAGAAATTGGTATTAGTAAAAAAAATAGTATTTGAATAATGAATGGGACCAAAAGCCGATAAGTCCCTTGGACCTGATGGCCTACATCCTAGGGTTTTGAAAGAGGTTGCTTTAGAAATAGTGGATGTATTGGTTGTCATCGTCCAAAATTCCATAGATTCTAGAACAGTTCCTGTGGATTGGAGGGTAGCTGATGTAACCCCAATATTTGCTTTTTGCGGTATACATCAATGATCTAGACTTGAATGTAGGGAATATGATTAAGAAGTTTGCAGATGATACAAAAATAGGCCGTGTGATGATAATGAAGAAGAAAGCTGTGGACTGCAGGAAGGTATCAATCAACTGGTCAGGTGGGCAGAACAGTGGCAAATGGAATTTAGTCCGGAGAAGTGTGAAGTAATGCATTTGGGGAGGGCTAACAAGGAAAGGGATTACACATTAAATGGTAGGACACTGAGAAGTGTAGAGGAACAAAGGGATGTGCATGTCCACAGATCCTTGAAGGTAGCAGGCCAGGTAGATAAGGTGGTTAAGAATGCATACGGAATGTGTTACACTCATAATAAATGGTCAGACCGAGTACTGTGTGTAATGAGCAAGTGTGACCTTAGCTCCTTTATTATAGTTTCAGAGTGCAGGTACCTCGTGGGTGGCCTGCTTATATACTGTGCTCCCAAGGGATGCTGAGATCCCTTGGGACTCCAACTAAGGTCACACTTGCTCATTACATACAGTACTCGGTCTGACCATTTATTATGAGTGTAACACATTCCGTATGCATTCTTAACCACCTTATCTACCTGGCCTGCTACCTTCAAGGATCTGTGGTAATGCACATCCCTTTGTTCCTCTACACTTCTCAGTGTCCTACCATTTAATGTGTAATCCCTTTCCTTGTTAGCCCTCCCCAAATGCATTACTTCACACTTCTCCGGACTAAATTCCATTTGCCACTGTTCTGCCCACCTGACCAGGTGATTGATATCTTCCAACAGGTAGGCCCTCTGGTGGACAGGTGTGATGCAGGTTACAAGGGGTTAAATACATAACAGAATGCTTGCCTTTATTAGCCGAGGCATAGACTATAAGAGCAGGGGGGGTTATGCTTGAACTGTATATAACACTGGTTAGGCCACAGCTGGAGTACTGTGTGCAGTCTGGTCACCACATTACAGGAAGGATGTGCTTGCACAGGACAGGGTACAGAGGAGATTTACGAAGATGTTGCTGGGAGTGGAGAATCTTAGCTATGAGGACAGGTTGGATAGGCTGGGGTTGTTTTCCTTCGAACAGAGGAGGCTGAGGGGAGACCTCTTTGAGGTGTATAAAATTATGAGGGCCTAGATATAGTGGATAGAAAGGGCCTATTTCTCTTAGCAGAGGGGTCAACAACCAGGGGGCATAAATTTAAAGTAAATCATAGAAGGCTTCGAGGGGATTTGAGGGAAAATTTCTTCACACAGAGGGTTGTGGGGGTCTGGAACTCACTGCCTGAAAGGGTGGTAGAGGCAGAAACTCTACCACATTTTAAAAATTACCTGGATGTGCACTTGAAGTACCGTATCCTGCAGGGTTACGGACCTAGAGCTGGAAAGTGGGATTAGGCTGGATTGCCTCTTGTTGGCTGGCGCGAACACGATGGGTCAAAATGGCCTCCTTCCATGCTGTAAACTTCTATGATTCTATTTAAGAAAGGAGGGAGAGAGAACATGGAACTACAGACCAATTAGCCTGACATCAGTAGCAGGGGAAATACTAGAATCTATTATTAAGGAGGTGGTAACAGGGCATTTAGATAATAATAAGATTGGGCAGAGTCAACATGGATTTATGAAAGGGAAATCATGTTTGACAAATCTGTTAGTTTTTGAGGTTGTAACTAGCAGAATAGATAAGGGAGAACCAGTGGATGGGGTGTATTTGGATTTTCTGTAGGCATTTGATAAGGTGCCACACAAAAGGTTATTGAACAAAATGAGGGCCCATGGGATCAAGGGTAAAATACTAGTATGGCCTGAGGATTGGTTAACGGAAAGAAAACAGAGGATAGGAATAAACGGGTCATTTTTGGGTTGGCGGGCTGTAACTAGTGGGGTACCGCAAGGATCGGTGCTTGGGCCCCAGCTATTCACAATCTATATCAATGATTGGGCTGAAGGGACCAAATGTTACACAGGCTGAACCTCTCCAGTCCGGCACCCTCGGAACCTGACCGGTGCCGGACCAGAGAATTTTCTGGACCACGGGAGATTACGCAGACCCCAGACTTAAAAATCCCATTGTCAGCAAAGTTTCCGGACAGGTTTCTGCTCCATTCACTGGAATCTAGGTCAGAGTCCAGTTGACACGAGGTGCCGTGAAGCTGTTGCCCAGAGTTCTCCTTTAGAAAAAGCAAAACCAAACCGCACAGAAGCGTTACAGTTAAACAAGAATATAGTGTACTGCTGACCTGGGCTGGCTGCTCCTCCTCTCCCCGCCACCTCCAGTGCTCCCCTCCCCCAGGCCGGGCCACATGCTGTGTCCTGTATCCCGGGGGGAGGGGGGGCACGCTGTGTTCTGTGTCCCGGGGGGTGGGGGCACGCTGTGTCCTGTGATCCCGGGGGTAGGGGGGCACGCTGTGTTCTGTGTCCCGGGGGGAGGGGGGCATGCTGTGTCCTGTGTCCCGGGGGGGGGGGGGTGGGGCTCACTCTCTGTCCCGGGGGGTGGGGAGACCGCTATGTCCCAGGGCCAGCCGTTGCCCCCTCCCCGGTTGGATCGGCGCGGAGAGGGAGCCAGGAGTGCGGCAGCCAACCGAGGAGCCGAAGCTGGGCCCGAAATGCTGCACAACGACCCGGCGGCGTTCTGTGTATGTGTTGTGCAGAAGCCCACTGCACAGCATTTTGGGCCCAGCTTCAGCACCTCGGTCAACCGCTGCTCTCCTCACTCTCTCTCCAACCCATCGGGTGGGGGGCGGAGGAGGAGAGTGGAGGAGCAGCCAGCCCCGGGACACAGTGTGGGTCGCGTCCCTTCGGGAATGATGCCGGACCAGGGAGGTTGCCGGACCAGGGAGGTTCAACCTGAATATCCAAGTTTGCCGATGACACAAAGCTAGGTGGGAATATAAGTTGTGAGGAGGATGCAAAGAGACTTCAAGGAGATATAGACAGTCTAAGTGAGCGGGTAAGAACATGGAAAATGGAATATAGGGCCCAAGTTTCCACACGATAAAAAACGGGCGCCCCTCCGAGCTGGGCGCCTGTTTTTTGTGTCTAAAATGGCGCCGGAAAAAAAACACGCGATTCTGGAGCGCTTTCAAGCTCCTTGTCTGTTTGGCGCGGCGCCCAGGGGGGCGGAGCCTACACTCGCGCCGATTTTGTAAGTGGGAGGGGGTGGGTACTATTTAAATTAGTTTTTTTCCTGCCGGCAACGCTGCGCGTGCGCGTTGGAGCGTTCGCGCACGCGCAGTGTGAAGGAAACATTGGCACTCGGCCATTTTTGTAGTTCTTTGTAGCTGTTTAATTTTTGAACATTTTTTAATAAAAGCACATTGACATCAGCACTGAGGCTTCTTGCAGCCTTCTCACTGTCTCCTTCCCCCCCCCCCTTCCGGGAACGAACGGCTGTTTCCTTCCCCCCCCCCCTCCCGCTCCCCGGGAACGAACGGCTGTTTCCTTCCCCCATCCCCCCCGCTCTGCGGGAACAAACGGCTGCAGAATTCTCCGTGGCTGAAGCACTTTCACACAGGTAGGAAGATGGTTTATTTAATCTTTTCTTTGCTTATAAATGTTTATTCAGGTTGGATTTATTTGTATAATATTTGTAGAAGTATAAATAAGGATTTATTATAGAATTTAATGACTTCCCTTCCCCCCCCCCTCCCCCCACCTCGTTCTGGACGCCTAATTTGTAACCTGCGCCTGATTTTTTAATGTGTAGAACAGGTTTTTTCAGTTCTACAAAAATCTTCACTTGCTCCATTCTAAGTTAGTTTGGAGTATGTTTTCACTGTGGAAACTCTCAAATCAGGCGTCAGTGGCCGGACACGCCCCCTTTTGAAGAAAAAATTCTGTTCCAAAGTGGAACTGTTCTACCCGACTAGAACTACAGAAAAAAAAATGTGGAGAATTGCGATTTCTAAGATAGTCCGTTCTCCACCAGTTGCTCCTAAAAATCAGGCGCAAATCATGTGGAAACTTGGGCCCATAATGTGGAGAAATGTGAAGTTATCCACTTTGGTAGGCAAAATAGAAAAGCAGAGTATTTTTTAAATGGTGAGAGATGGGGAAATGTTCACTTGTACACAAATCACTGAAAGTTAACATGCAGGTAGAGCAAGTCATTAAGAAAGCAAATGGTATGTTGGCCTTTATTACAAGAGGATTTGAGGAGAAGAGTAAAGATGTCTTACTGCAGTTATATAGGGCCCTGGTGAGATCGCACCGAGAGTATTGTCTACAGTTTTGGTCTCCTTACCTAAGGAAGGATATACTTGCCATAGCGGGAGTGCAATGAAGGTTCACCGGACTGTTTCCCGGGATTGGGGGCGGTTGTTGCCCTATGAGGAGAGATTGAGCAGACTGGGCCTATATGCTCTGGAATGTAGAAGAATGAGAAGTGATCTCATTGAAACATGTAAAATTCTTACAGGACTTGACAGGGTGGATGTTTCCCCTGGATGTACAGTCTAGAACCAGGTGTCACAGTTTCAGATTAACGGGTCGGCCATTTAGGACTGAGATGAGACATTTCTTCACTCTGAGGGCAGTGAATCTTTGGAATTCTCCACCCCAGAGAGTGTGGAAGCTCAGTCTGAGTATATTCAAGGTAGAGATGGATAGATTTTTGTAAATTCGGGGAATCAAGGGATATGGGAATAGTGTAGGAAAGTGGAGTTGAGATAAAAGATTAGCCACGATCTTATTGAATGGCGGAGCAGGCTCGAGGGGCGATATGGCCTACTCCTGCTGCTATTTCTTATGCTCTTTATTTCTGTAAAACAGGAGGAGACTAATTGATGTCCTGTTACCTACCCACTGCTCCACTTTGGGGCCTTTTCTCCTTTCTCACTCTAGATTATCTCAGTTTTTATACATTCGGTTACTCTCATGGACAAGTCCCAGCTCCCCATACCTTCCAGAGTGCCTCTCCTAGCCTTGGGATCCAGGGAAGGTATTGGCAAAATATCAATGAGAGAAGCGAGACTAAAAATAATTCAATGGGAGAAATAATTCGCTATTAGTTTGGTGTAATTTTATTTATATAGATTTCCAGAAGGCATTAGATAAAGTCCCACATAAGAAACTGTTATCTAACAGAATTGAGGGCAAATTATTGACCTGGTTATGGAATTAGCTAAACGGCAGGAGGCAGAGAGTAGGGATAATGGGCAGGTACAGCAAGGGAAAGATATAGAGCAAAGCTCCCTCTACACTGTTCCCTCAAATGCTCCCAGGGCAGGTACAGCATCAGATAGATACAGAGCAAAGCTTACTCTCCACTCTTCCATCAGACATTCCCAGGGCAGGTACAGCATGGGATAGATACAGAGCAAAGCTCTCTCTGCACTCTCCCATCAGACACTTCCAGGGCAGGTACAGCATGGGATAGATAGAGAATAAAGTTCTTTCTACATAGTTCTACTAAGAGTTCATAGGGTGCATAAGGGATGAGTTTCTTGAGCAGTATGTAACGGAACCAACCAGGGGGCAGGCTATCTTCGATCTGGTTCTGTGTAATGAGACAGGATTAATAAATAATCTCCTGGTAAAGGATCCTCTTGGAATGAGCGATCAAGGTTGAATTTCAATTTCTGATGGAGGGCGAGAAAGTTGGATCTCAAACCAGCGTACGAAGCTTAAATAAAGGAGACTGCAAAGATATGAGGGCAGAGTTGGCTAAAGTGGACTGGGAAAATAGATTAAAGTGTAGAACAGTTGATGTACATTTAAGGAGATATTTCACAACTCTCAAGAAAAATATATTCCAGTGAGGTGGAAAGGGTGTAAAAGAAAAGATAGCCATCTGTGGCTAACTAAAGAAATAAAGGACGGTATCCAATTTAAAAACAAGGGCATATAAAGTGGCCAAAACTAGTGGGAGGACAGAAGATTGGGAAGCTTTTAAAAGCCAGCAAAGAATGACTCAAAAAATGATTAAAAAAGGGAAGATAGACTATGAAAGTAAACTAGCACAAAATATAAAAACAGATAGCAAGAGTTTCTATAGGTATATAAAAAGGAAAAGAGTAGCTAAAGTAAATGTTGGTCCCTTAGAGGATGAGACCGGGGAATTAGTAATGGGGAACATGGAGATGGCAGAAATGTTGAACAAATATTTTGTATCAGTCTTTATGGTAGAGGACACTAAAAATATCCCAACAGTGGATAGTCAAGGGGCTATGGGGGTGGGGGGCGAGGAACTTAACACAATCACAATGAAGGTGGTGCTCAGTAGGATAATGGGACTAAAGGCGGATAAATCCCCTGGATCTGATGGCTTGCATCCTAGGGTCTTAAGAGAAGTAGCGGCAGGAATAGTGGATGCATTGGTTTTAATTTACCAAAATCCCTGGATTCTGGGGAGGTCCCAGCAGATTGGAAAACTGCAAATGTAACGCCCCCATTTTTTAAAAAAAGGAGGCAGACAAAAAGCAGGAAACTATAGATCAGTTAGCCTAACACCTGTGGTTGGGAAAATGTTCCAGCCCATTATTAAAGAAGCAGTAGCAGGACATTTGGAAAAACATAATTCAGTCAGGCAGAGTCAGCATGGATTTATGAAGGGGAAGTCATGTTTGACAAATTTGCTGGAATTCTTTGAGGATGTAACAAACATGGTGGGTAAAGGGGAACCAGTGGATGTAATGTATTTGGACTTCCAAAAGGCATTTGACAAGGTGCCACATAAAAGGTTACTGCACAAGATAAAAGTTCACTGGGTTGGGTGTAATATATGTGTAAGGTCGAAGAAGGCCTTATACAAGGCCTTCTTCAACCTTACAAAGGCCTTTGACACTGTCAACTGCGAGGGTCTATGGAGCGTCCTCCTCCGTTTCGGATGCCCCCAAAAGTTCGTCAACATCCTCCGCCTGCTCCACGATGACATGCAGGCCGTGATCCTTACCAACGAATCCATTACAGACCCAATCCATGTCTGGACCGGGGTTAAACATGGCTGCGTCATTACCCCAACACTCTTCTCAGTCTTCCTCGCTGCCATGCTCCACCTCACACTCAACAAGCTCGCCGCTGGAGTGGAACTAAACTGCAGAACCAGTGGGAAGCTGTTCAACCTTCACAGTCTCCAGGCCAGGTCCAAGACCACCCCAACCTCTGTCGCCGAGCTACAGTACACGGACGATGCCTGCATCTGCACGCATTCAGAGACTGAAGTTCAGGATATAGTCGACGTATTTACTGAGGCGTACGAAAGCATGGGCCTTATGCTAAACATCCGTAAGACAAAGTCCTCCACCAGCCTGTCCTTGCCGCACAGTACGGCCCCCCAGTCATCAAGATCCATGTTGCAGCCCTGGACAACGTGGAGCCTATTATCAACAAAAGCAGACATTGATGTGGAGATTCAACACAGCCTCCAGTGCGCTAGCGCAGCCTTTGGCTGCCTGAGGAAAGGCGTGTTTGAAGACCAGGCTCTCAAATCTACCACCAAGCTCATGGTCTACAGGGCTGGAGTAATAACCGCCCTCATGTATGGCTCAGAGACATGGACTATGTATAGTAAACACCTCAAGTCGCTGGAGAAATACCACCAACGATGCCTCCGCAAGATCCTACAAATCCCCTGGGAGGATAGACACACCAACATTAGTGTCCTCGACGAGGCCAACATCCCCAGCATTGAGGCACTGACCACACTTGATCAGCTCCGCTGGGCAGGCCACATTGTCCGCATGCCAGACACGAGACTCCCAAAGCAAGCGTTCTCCCTCTGAACTCCTGCATGGCAAACAAGCCAAAGGTGGACAGAGGAAACATTACAAGGACACCCTCAAAGTCTCCCTGATAAAGTGCAACATCCCCACTGACACCTGAGAGTCCCTGGCCAAACACCGCCCTAAGTGGAGGAAGTGCATCCTGGAGAGCACTGAGCGCCTCGAGTCTGATCACCGAGTGCATGCAGAAAACAAGCGCAGGCAGCAGAAAGAACATGCGGCAAACCTGTCCCACCCTCTCTTACCCTCAATGACTGTCTGTCCCACCTGTGGCAGAGACTGGCTCTCATATTGGACTGTTCAGCCACCTAAGGACTCATTCTAAGAGTGGAAGCAAATCTGCCTCGATTCCGAGGGATTAGCATGGATAGAAAACTGACTAACTAACAGAAAACAGAGAATCGGGATAAATGGTTCATTCTCGGATTGGTAATCAGTAATTAGTGGGGTGCTGCAGGGATCAGTGCTGGGACCCCAACTATTTACAATCGATATTAATGACTTGGAAGAAGGGTCCAAGTGTAATGTAGCCAAGTTTGCTGATGATACAAAGATGGGAAGAAAAGCAATGTGTGAGGACACAAAAAACCTGCAAAAGGACATAGACAAGCTAAGTGAATGGGCAAACATTTGGCAGATGGAGTATAATGTTGGAAAGTGTGAGGTTATACACTTCGGCAGAAAAAAATCGAAGAGCAAGTTATTATTTAAATGGAGAAAAATTGCAAAGTGCTGCAGTACAGCGGGACCGAGGGGTACTTCTGCATGAAACACACAAGGTTAATATGCAGGTACAGCAAGTGATCAGGAAGGCCAATGGAATAGAACATAGAACATAAGAATTAGGAACAGGAGTAGGCCATCTAGCCCCTCGAGCCTGCTCCACCACTCAATAAGATCATGGCTGATCTGGCCGTGGACTCAGCTCCACTTACCCACCCGCTCCCCATAACCCTTAATTCCCTTATTGGTTAAAAATCTATCTATCTGTGATTTGAATGAGCTAGCCTCAACTGCAATCCTGGGCAGAGAATTCCACAGATTCACAACCCTCTGGGAGAAGAAATTCCTTCTCAACTCGGTTTTAAATTGGCTCCCCCGTATTTTGAGGCTGCGCCCCCTAGTTCTAGTCTCCCCGACCAGTGGAAGCAACCTCTCTGCCTCTATCTTGTCCATCCCTTTCATTATTTTAAATGTTTCTATAAGATCACCCCTCATCCTTCTGAACTCCAACGAGTAAAGACCCAGTCTACTCAATCAATCATAATAAGGTAACCACCTCATCTCCGGAATCAGCCTAGTGAATCGTCTCTGTACCCCCTCCAAAGCTAGTCTATCCTTCCTTAAGTAAGGTGACCAAAACTGCACGCAGTACTCCAGATGCGGCCTCACCAATACCCTGTACAGTTGCAGCAGGACCTCCCTGCTTTTGTACTCCATCCCTCTCGCAATGAAGGCCAACATTTCATTCGCCTTCCTGATTACCTGCTGCACCTGCAAACTAACTTTTTGGGATTTGATTTTACGTTTTAAAGTTTAATTTGTTTTAATTGCCGGTGCTTTTAGTGTCCCCTTCCCTTTTATAGGGGGCACTGGGAAAATTGTGATTTTAGTGCCCCAGAAAAACACAAAAAAAGGAAAAAAAGGGCCTTGTAAATGTCTGGTGTGTCACCCAGGTCGGGTGGCACGGTTTAATGTTTTATGTTTTGTAGGTAGACTCTAAAAGAGTTTCATGCACAAGGACCCCCAGGTCCCTCTGCACCGCAGCATGTTGTAATTTCTCTCCATTCAAATAATATTCCCTTTTACTGTTTTACTGCTATAACTTCTGCCATCTCTTTTAATACCCTTGGATGCATTTCATCAGGACCAGGGGACTTGTCTACCTTGAGATCCATTAGCCTGTCCAGCACTACCCCCCTCGTGATAGTGATTGTCTCAAGGTTACGGGGAGCGGGCGGGTAAGTGGAGTCCACGGCCAGATCAGCCATGATCTTATTGAATGGCGGATCAGGCTCGAGGGGCTAGATGGCCTACTCCTGTTCCTAATTCTTATGTTCTTATGTCCTCCCTTCCCACATTCCCGTGACCAGCAATTTTTGGCATGGTTTTTGTGTCTTCCACTGTTAAAATAATTGTTTAAGGTCTCAGCCATTTCCACATTTCCCATTATTAAATCCCCCTTCTCATCATCTAAGGGACCAACATTTACTTTAGTCACTCTTTTCCGTTTTATATATTGGTAAAAGCTTTTTACTATCTGTTTTTATGTTTTGCGCAAGTTTACTTTCATAATCTATCTTTCCTTTCTTTATTGCTTTCTTAGTCATTCTTTGCTGTCATTTAAAATTTTCCCAATCTTCTAGTTTCCCAATAATCTTGGCCACCTTATACGCATTGGTTTTTAATTTGATGCTCTCCTTTATTTCCTTGGTTATCCACGACTGGTTATCCCTTCTCTTACCGCCCTTCTTTTTCACTGGAATATATATTTGTTGAACACTATGAAAGAGCTCCTTAAAAGTCCTCCACTGTTCCTCAATTGTGCCACTGTTTAGTCTGTCTACCCAGTCTACTTTAGCCAACTTTGCCCTCATCCCACTGTAGTCCCCTTTGTTTAAGCATAGTACTCTCGTTTGAGACACAACTTCCTCACCCTCAATCTGTATTACAAATTCCACCATACTGTGATCACTCATTCCGAGAGGATCTTTTACTAGGAGATCGTTTATTATTCCTGTCTCATTACACAGGACCAGATCTAAGATAGCTTGCTCCCTTGTAGGTTCTGTAACATACTATTCTAAGAAACAATTCCGTATGCATTCTATGAATTCCTCCTCAAGGCTACCCCGTGCAATTTGATTTGACCAATCGATATGTAGGTTAAAATCCCCCATGATTACTTCCGTTCCTTTTTAAAATGCCTCCATTATTCCCTTGATTATTGTCCGCCCCACCGTGAAGTTATTATTTGGGGGCCTATAAACTACGCCCACCAGTGACTTTTTATCCTTACTATCTCTAATCTCCACCCACAATGATTCAACATTTTGTTCATTAGAGCCAATATAATCTCTCACAACTGCCCTGATATCATCCTTTATTAACTGAGCTACCCCACCTCCTTTCCCTTCTTGTCTATCTTTCCGAATTGTCAGATACCCCTGTATGTTTAATTCCCAGTCTTGGCCACCCTGCAACCACGTTTCTCTAATGGCCACCAAATCATACCCATTTGCAATGATTTGTGCCGTCAACTCATTTACTTTGCCTTTATTGCAAAGGGGATGGAGTATAAAAGCAGGGAAGTCTTGCTACAGTTATACAGGATATTGGTACGGCCACATCTAGAATACTCCGTACAGTTTTGGTTTCCATATCTGAGAAAGGATATACTTGCTTTGGAGGCAGTTCAGAGAAGGTTCACTAGGTTGATTCTGGAGATGAGAGGGTTTGACTTATGAGGAAAGGTTGAGAAGGTTGAGCCTCTACTCATTGGAATTCAGAATAATGAGAGGTGATCTTATCGAAATGTATAAGATTATGAGGGGGCTTGACAAGGTGGATGCAGAGAGGATGTTTCCACTGATAGGGGAGACTACAACTAGGGGGCATAATCTTAGAATAAGGGGCCACCCATTTAAAACTGAGATGAGGAGGAATTTCTTCTGAGGGTTATAAATTGTGCAATTCGCTGCCTCAGAGAGCTATGGAAGCCGAGACATTGAATACATTTAAGAGAGAGATAGACAGTTTATTAACCGATAAGAGAATAAAAGTGAAGGGAATAAAGGGTTATGGGGAGCGGACAGGGAAGTGGACCTGAGTCCATGATCGGATCAGCCATGATCGTGTTGGGTAGTGGAGCAGGCGCGATGGGCCGTATGGCCTGCTCCTATTTCTTATGTTAGTTTTGTGCTTATGTTCTACACTGTCCCGTTAGACACTTCCAGGACAGGTACAGCACGGGTTAGATACAGAGCAAAGATCCCTGTGCACTGTCCCATCAAACAGGGCAGGTACAGCACTGGTTAGATAGAGAAAATCCCCCTCTATACCTTCCCATCAATCACTCCCAGGGCAGGTGCAGCACAGTTTAGATACAGTGCAAAGCTTGCTCTGCAATTACCATCGAAAACTCACAGGGTAAATACAGCATCATTTAGATACAGAGTAAAGCTCCTAGATACAGCATAAAGCTCCCTCTACCCTGGTCCACCAACACACCCATGGCTGGTACAGTACTGGTTAGATACAGAGTAAAGCTCCCTCTACACTACCCCATCAAGCAATCCCAGGGCAGGTGCAGCACGGGTTAGATACAGAGTAAAGCTCCCTCTACACTGTCACATCAAACACTCCAGGGCAGGTACAGAACGAGTTAGATACAGAGTAAAGTTCTCTCTTTACGGTCCCATCAGACACTCCCAGGGCAGTTACAGCACAGGGTAGATACAGAGTAAAGCTCCTTCGACACTACCCCATCAAGCAATCCCAGGGCAAGTGCAGCACGGGTTAGATACAGAGTAATGCTCCCTCTGCACTGTCCCATCAAACAGGGAAGGTATAGCACCGGTTAGATAGAGGAAAGCTCCCTTTATACCTTCCCATCAATTACTCCATGGGCAGGTGCAGCACAGTTTAGATGCAGAGTAAAACTTGCTCTGCAATTACCATCAAACATTCCCAGAGCAAATACAGTATGGTTTAGGTATAGAGTAAAGCTCCAGGATATGGCACAAAGGTCCCTCTACCCTGGTCCATCAACCGTTCCCAGTGCAGGTACAGCATGGGTTAGGTAAAGAGTAGAGCTCCCTCTGCTCTGTCCTATCAAACATTGCCAGGCAGATAAAGCAAGAGTTAGATACAAAGTAAAGCTCCATCTACTGTCCCATTAAACACTCCCAGGGCAGATACAGCACGGGTTAGATACAGAGTAAAGCTCCATCTGCACTGTTCCTTCAGGGGAGGAGAGGAAGGGGAACAAGTGAGTGCAGAACTATCCCAGCCAGAGTCAGCACCTTCAGGAAAGGAGAGGGAGGGGAACCAGTGAGTGTGGAACTGAGCCCAACCAGAATCACCACACTCAGGGGACAGGAACCAGTGAGTGTACAAGTGAACCCAGCCAGAGTCCATCCCTTTAGGAGAAGGAAGTGTACCAGTGAGTAGGACCTCAACCCAGCCAGAATTGGTGGTGAAAACTGGGAGTGGAGGAGAAACAGTCTAGAAATGTGTGTTGATTTGGATTTCAGCACAGCAGGCGGGATAATGTGTGGGACAGGGATTTACAGCTTCGGAAGAACAAGGGAGGAAAGAATGTTCCATGGAAACTAGATGTGTCTATTGTGAATTTCTGTCTTGTACTGACAGTGAAGAGTTTTGTTATCTCTTACAGCATATTAGAAGGGGAGATTTTCAGACAGGAAACACAAACCAAACATCACGTCAAGATCTGACGGAGTCAATCGTTTCATCAGGATCTGAATATCATCGGCCTTTGAAAGTGGAAGGAGAAATGTTTGTCTGTTCTGCCAGTGGGAAAAGATTTCAATTATCAGTGTGACTGGAAAAGCACCGAGGCACACACACCCGAGTGAGCGTGTTCCAGTGCACTGCCTGTGGAAAGAGCTTTAATGAGTTACACAGACTGAAAAAACATCACACCGTTCACAGCGCGGAGAAACTGTAAACGTGTTGTGTGTGTGGTCGAGGCTTCAACTGATCGTCCAACCTGGAGAGTTACAAGGACACCCGCACCATGGAGAAACCGTGGAAATGTGGTGACTGTGGGAAGGTATTCAGATCACCGTCTGCGCTGGAAATTCATCGACGCAATCACACTGGGGAGAGGCCGTTCACCTGCTCTGAGTGTGGGAAGGGATTCACTGGGTCATCCCAACTTGTAGCTCACCGGCGAGTTCACACTGGGGAGAGGCCGTTCACCTGCTCTGAGTGTGGGAAGGGATGCACTCAGTTATCCGACCTGCTGATACACCAGCGAGTTCACACTGGGGAGAGGCCGTTCACCTGCTCAGTGTGTGGGAAGGGATTCACTCAGTCAACCCACCTGCTGACACACCAGCGAGTTCACACTGGGGAGAGGCCGTTCACCTGCACTGTGTGTGGGAAGGGATTCACTCAGTCAACCCACCTGCTGACACACCAGCGAGTTCACACTGGGGAGAGGCCGTTCACCTGCTCAGACTGTGGGAAGGGATTCACTAATTCATCCCACTTGCTAAAACACCAGCGAGTTCACACAGGGGAGAGAGCATTCGCCTGCTCAGAGTGTGGGAAGCGCTTCACTCAGTCGTGCAACCTGCAGTCACACCTGCGAGTTCACACTGGGGAGAGGCCGTTCACCTGCTCAGAGTGTGGGAAGGGATTCACTCGGTCATCCGACCTGCTGATACACCAGCGAGTTCACACTGGGGAGAGGCCGTTCACCTGCTCAGAGTGTGGGAAGGGATTCACTTGTTCATCTCAGCTTGTAGTTCACCAACGAATTCACACTGGGGAGAGGCCGTTCACCTGCTCCGAGTGTGGGAAGGGATTCACTCGGTCATCCGACCTGCTGACACACCAGCGAGTTCACACTGGGGAGAGGCTGTTCACCTGCTCAGAATGTGGGAAGAGATTCACTATGTCATCCAACCTGCTGAAACACCAGCGAGTGCACACTGGGGAGAGGCCGTTCACCTGCTCAGAGTGTGGGAAAGGATTCACTCAGTCATCCAACCTGCTGATACACCAGCGAGTTCACACCGGGGAGAGGCCATTCACCTGCTCTGAGTGTGGGAAGGGATTCACTATGTCATACAACCTGCTGAAACACCAGCGAGTTCACACTGGGGAGAGGCTGTTCACCTGCTCTGAGTGTGGGAAGGGATTCACTTGTTCATCTCAGCTTGTAGTTCACCAACGAATTCACACTGGGGAGAGGCCGTTCACCTGCTCCGAGTGTGGGAAGGGATTCACTCGGTCATCCTATCTGCTGAGACACCAGCGAGTTCACAAGTGACTGTAGGGGTTGGAATCTGCTGTTATTGAGGCTGTTAACCACATCTCGATTGAACCATGTTCATTCTGATAGTTGGGGTTTATTTCTGCTGATGTTATTAACCCTATAACTGGGCTGTACTTTAATATTCTGTATATATTGCTGATGGTGTTCTTGGGGCTGCAGTGTCCATTTAAGAAACGCTGTGTTATCTTTCCCCTTAATTCAGCGACTCTCAACAGAAATTTAGATTGAAATAAAATTACCAACTTTTACTTTAATCCTAAATTGATCTTTGGTACAAAATCTACAATAGTGTGTGAAAGTG
This sequence comes from Pristiophorus japonicus, assembly GCF_044704955.1. Classification (NCBI taxonomy): domain Eukaryota; kingdom Metazoa; phylum Chordata; class Chondrichthyes; family Pristiophoridae; genus Pristiophorus; species Pristiophorus japonicus. The sequence goes on along the minus strand of NW_027254439.1, from coordinate 113,833 downwards.
TCCACTGAATAAAATCTCCAATTAGAAAGAGCTTGCTGACAATTCTTACTGACTTGCACATTACACACAGTGACCCCTCCATTATCCACCAGAAAGAAGGGCAATGGGAATTGGTGGGGAATCAGTGTCCCCAAATGTTGCCCCTCCAGTCTCTTGTAGCAATTCCCTCGGCACGGGAATGGAGACAAGTCCAGAACAAAACTGTATGCAGTACTCCAGGTGTGGTCTTACCAGTTCCCTGTACAGTTGTAGCAGGGCTTCCCTACTTTTATACTCCACCCCCTTTGCAATAAAGGCCAGCATTCCATTTGCCTTCCCTGATTAATTGATGTACCTGCATGCTAACATTTTGCGTTTCATGTACAAGGATTCCCTCTGTATTACAGCATATTGTAATTGTCCGCATTTAAATAATTAGCATTTTTATTTTTCCTACAAAAGTAGATAACCTCACATTTTCTCACATTATGGTCCATCTGCCAGATTTCTGCCCGCTCACTGAGCCTATCTATATCCCTTTGTAGATTCTTTGTGTCCTCCTCACAACTTGCTTTCCACCTATCTTTGTATCATCAGCAAATTTGGCTATGGTGCATTCAGTCCCTTCATCCAAGTCATTGATATAAATTGTAAATATTTGAGGCCCCAGCACTGATCCCTGCGGCACCCCACTAGTTACAGTTTGCCAACCGGAAAATGACCCATTGATTCCGACTCTCTGTTTGTTTTCCGTTAGTTAGCTAATCCTCTATCCATGCTAATATATTACCCCCAACCCCGTGAGCTCTTACCTTGTGCAGTAATCTTTTGTGTGGCACCTTATCGAAAGCTTTCTGGAAATCCAAATATACGACATCAACTGGTTTTCCTTTATCCACTCTTTTCGTTACATCCTCAAACAACTCCAACAAATTTGTTAAACATGATTTCCCTTTCATGAAACCAAGCTACCATGCTGACTCTGTTTGACTGCAATATGATTTTCTAAATGTCCTGCCACTACTTCCTTAATGATGGACTCCAGATGGTAGGCTAACTGGTCTATAGTTTCCTGCTCTCTGTCTCCCTCCTTTCTTAAATACGAGTGTAACATTTGTGGTTTTCTAATCTGCTGGAACCTCTCCAGAATTCAGGGAATTTTGGTAGATTACAACCAATGCATCCACTATCTCTGCAGCCACTTTTAAGACCCTAGGATGCATGTCATCAGGTCCAGGGGACTTGTCCACCTTTAGTCCCTTTAGTTTGCTTAGTACTTTATCTCTACTGATGGTGGCTGTTTTAAAGCCCCCGCCCCCCCACAATAGCTCCTTGATTGTCAACTATTGGGATGTTTTCAGTGTCCTCTACTGTGAAGACCGATACAAAATATTTGTGTTAAATCTCTGCCAATTCTTTATTTCCCATCATTAATTCTCCAGTCTCATCTTTAAGGAACCAATGTTTACTTTAGCTACTCGTTTCTTTCTTATATACCTGTCTGTTATATATCTTGCTAGTTTGCTCTCATGTGCTATCTTCTCTGTCTTTATCATGTTTTTTAGTCGTCCTTTGCTGGTTTCTAACAATTTCCCAATCCTCTGGCCTTCCACTGTCCTTCGCAACATTGAATGCCTTTTTATTCAATTTGATACCATCCTTTACTTCCTTCGTTAGCCAGGGATGGTTCATCCTTCTCTTAGCATCTTTATTTCTCACTTGAATAAATCTTTGCTGAGAAGTTATGAAATATCTCCTTAAATGTTTACTACTGCGTTTCTACAGTCTTACCCTTTAACATATTTTCGCAGTCTATTTAGTGTCAATGATGAGGGTTGGTTTATATCAGACAGGAGGTGATTGGTGTCATGGAATCATAGCAGTTTACAACACAGAAGAGGCCATTTGAACCATCGTGTCTGTGCGGTCGAAAAAGAGCTATCCAGCCTAATCCTACTTTTCAGCTCTTGGTCTGTTTTCCTGCAGGTTATGACACTTCAAATGCATATCCAAGTACTTTTGTAAATGCGATGAGGGTTTCTGCCTCTACTACTCTTTCACTCTTTCAGGCAGTAAATTTAAGACTCTGGAGGTTATGCTCGAACTGTGTAAAACATGAGTTCGACCACAGCTAGAGTATTCACACAGTTCTGGTCACCACATTACAGGAAAGATGTGATTGCACTGGAGAGAGTACAGAGGATATTCATGAGGATGTTACCTGGACTGAAGAATTTTAGCTATGAGGAAAGTTAGGATGGGCTGGCATTGTTTTCTTTGGAATAGAGGTGACTGAGGATAGGCTTAATTGAGGTGTATAAAATTGAGGATCCCAGATGGAGTGGCTCTCGGCGATGCGACTCAAGGTGCTTAACGCCCTCCTGGATGCACTTCCTCCACTTAGGGTGGTCTTTGGCCAGGGACTCATAGGTGTCAGTGGGGATGTTTCACTTTATCAGGGAGGCTTTGAGGGTGTCTTTGTAATGTTTCCTATGCCCACCTTTGGCTCGTTTGCCATGAAGCAGTTCCGAGTCGAGCGCTTGCTTTGGGAGTCTTGTGTCTGGCATGCGAACAATGTGGCCTGCACACAATGTGGCCTGCCCAGCGGAGCTGATCAAGTCTGGTCTGTGCTTCAATGCTGGGGATGTTGGCCTGGTCAAGGACACTAATGTTGGTGGTGCGCCTGTCCTCCCAAGGGATTTGCAGGATCTTATGGAGACATCGTTGGTGGTATTTCTCCAGTGACTTGAGGTATTTACTGTACATGGTCCATGTCTCTGAGCCATACAGGAGGGTGGGCATTGCTACAGACCATGAGCTTGATGGCAGATTTGAGGGTCTGGTCTTCAAACACTCTTCCTCAGGTGGTCAAAGGCAGCATTGGAGGTGGTGTGGAATCTCGTCGTCAGTATCTGCTCTTGTTGATAAGAGGCTCCCAAGGTATGGGAAATGGTCCACATTGTCCAGGGCCACACCATGGATCTTGATGACTGGGGGGCAGTGCTATGTGATGGGGAGGACCTTTGTCTTATGGATGTTTAGCGTAAGGCCTATGCTTTCGTACGCCTCAGTGAATACGTTGAGTATGACTTTGAGTTCAGCCTCTGTATGTGCACAGACGCAGGTTGGGGTGGTCTTGGATCTGGCCTGGAGACGACGAAGGTTGAACAGGTTCCCACTGGTTCTGTAGTTCAGTTCTACTCCAGCGGGAGCTTGTTGAGTGTGAGGTGGAGCATGGCAGCGAGGAATATTGAGAAGAGGGTTGGAGCGTGGATTGGGTCTGTAATGGATCCATTGGTAAGGATCATCCATCGCCCCTGTGCTCGCTGACCTACATTGGCTCCCGGTTAAGCAACGCCTCGATTTGAAAATTCTCATCCTTGTTTACAAATCATTCCACAGCCTCGCCCCTCCCTATCTCCGTGATCTCCTTTAGTCTCACAACCCCCTGCTCCCAGTGATAACTTCTAATTCTGGCCTTTACCATCCCTGATTATAATCGCTCCACCAGCGATGGCCGTGCCTTGAGCTGCCTGGTCCCAAGCTCGGGAACTCCCTCCCTAAACCTCTCCCTCTCTTACCTCCTTCAAGACGCTCCGTAAAACCTGCCTCTTTGATCAACCTTTTGGTCCCCTGCCTTAATTTATTCTTGTGTGGCTCAGTGCCGAATGTATTTGTCATGTAACACTCTTACACCGTGCGCTGGGAAGCGCCTTCCCAGAATTGTCTGTCCTTAATTTCTATCCTGTACTTACAGTGATGACTTTTGTAAACTCCTTATTACAGGTTATCAGAAGGGGAGGATTTGCAGATGGGGAACTTGAACCAAACATATTGTCAAGATCAGACAGTCACTCGATGCATCAGGACCTGAATATCATCAGCATTTTGATGTGGAAGAAGAAATGTTTGTCTATTCTGGTTGTGGGAAAAGATTTCAAACATCAGTGTGACTGGAATAGGACTGAGACACACACCCCCGAGTGAGAAATTAAGGACAGACAATTCTAGATTGTATGGAACATTCTTTCCTCTCTTGTTCCCCCAAAGCTGTAAATCCCCATCCCACACACTCTCCGTCCTCCCTGTACTGAAAGCCAAACACATCGCACCATCGCCATCATTTCTTCCTTCTCGCTGTTTTCTTCCTCACCTGAAGTTGCTGACTCTGGCTGAGTTCAGGTTAACACTCACTGGTTCCCCTCCCTCTCCTCCCCTGAAGGTGCTGACTCTGGCTGGGTGCAGTTCTACACTCACTGGTGCACTGCCTGTGGAAAGAGCTTTAACCAGTTACACAGCCTGAAAAAATATCGCACCATTCACAGCGGGGAGAAACCGTACACGTGTTCTGTGTGTGGACGAGGCTTCAACTGATCGTCCAACCTGGAGAGACACAAGGGCACCCGCACCATGGAGAAACCGTGGGAATGTGGGAAGGGATTCAGATCACTGTCTGAGCTGGAAACTCATCGACGCAGTCACACCAGGAAGAGGCTGTTCACCTGCCCCGTGTGTGGGAAGGGATTCCCTTCATCATACACCCTGCTGAGACACCAGCGAGTTCACTCTGATGAGAAACCATTTAAATGCTCTGACTGTGGGAACAGCTTTAAAACCTCTCAGGAACTAATTCAACACCAGCGAGTTCACATCGGGGAGAGACCGTTCACCTGTTCAGTGTGTGGGAAGGGATTCACTCAGTTATCCAATCCCATTGAACACCAGCGAGTTCACACTGGGGAGAGGCTGTTCACCTGCTCCGTCTGTGGGAAGGGATTCACTTGTTCATCTCACCTTACTGATCACAAGCGAGTTCACACTGGAGAGAGACTATTCGTCTGCTCTGTGTGTGGGAAAGGATTCATGAAATCATCTCACCATCTGAGCCACCACCACACTCACACTGATGAAAGGCCATTCACCTGCTCCGTGTGTAGGAAGGGATTCACGAATTCATCCGACCTACTGGCTCACCAGCGTATCCACACTGGGGAGAGGCCATTTACCTGCTCTGAGTGTGGCAAAGGATTCACTTCTTCATCCAACCTCACTGCACACCAAATTGTTCATACCAATAGGAGACCATTTAAATGTTCCGACTGTGAGAAGAGCTTTAAAAGCAGAAGTGATCTGATGAAACACCAACGTATTCACACTGGGGAGAGGCCATTTACCTGCTCTGTGTGTGGGAAGGGATTCACTTAGTCATCCAGCCTCACTACACACCAACTTGTTCACACCAATAAGAGACCATTTAAATGTTCTGGCTGTGAGAAGAGCTTTAAAGGCAGAAATCCTCTGATGATGCACCAACGCATTCACATGCTGTGAATCATATCGGGACTGAACCGTGTTCATTCTAACAGTTGGGCTTTGTTTCCCCTGTAACTGGGTTGGAGTTTAATTTTCTGGATATCTGACAAATAAATCAGCTTTGATTCCAACACACAGTGTGTCAATTCCTTGATTTCTCCAATATAAGATTGATATCCTTTAACCGACTGTTGCTTTTTTGGAACTTTTCTCCCTCATTTAACAATAACTTGAGCTTATGTAACACTTCAGGATGTCCCAAAGTGCTTTACAGCCAATGAAGTACAACAACATCAAAGTACATTTGAAGTGCATTCACTGTTGCAATATAGGAAGTGCGGCATACAATTTGCTCACAGCAAGCTGTCACGAACAGCAATGTGATACTGGCCAGATAATCTGTTTTAGTGATATTGGTTGAGGGCTGATGGGGCCTCGGTTCAGCGATTCATCTGAAAGATGACAACACTGACAGTGCAGCAATCCCTCAGTACTGCATTGGAATGTCAGCCTAGATTTTGTGCTCAATTCTCTACAGGTAGACTTGAATCCAGAACCTACTGACTCAGAGACAAAACTGCTACCGCTAAGCCATGACTGACACCCGATCATTACTCATGATTATTTTAGTTTGGTTAGTCTCATGGACAAACTCCAACTCCCCATACCTTCCAGAGTGCCTCTCCTTGCCTTGGTATCCAGGGTATTGGTAACATGTCCATGTACCTGCCCTGGGAGTGTTTGATGGAACAGTGTAGAAGGAGCTTTACTCTGTATCTAACCCGTGCTGTTGCTGTCCTGGGAGTGTTTGATGGGACAATGTGGAGGGGGCTTTACTCTGTATCTAACCCATGCTGTACCTGACTGGAGAGCGCTTAAGGCAGACACTAGGTGTTCAGAATGACCCATTCCCTGATGCTGATATCCATCACCTCGATGAGAACATCATTTAACACAAGGATAAGAGAAACGCATCAGTTCCTCCCCTGGACACAGATCCGGAGGGACAGTGAGTGTCCCGAACATTGTTGTACAGTGTGCTCGATAGTTCCTCCCTGGGTCTGAGCCTTTTGGTGATGATTTGAATTTGATGCCCTCGAGTTACTGACTCACCGACTAGTGGAAATAGTTTTTCCTCGTTTACCTGATCAAATTTTGAATACCTCCCTCAGATCTCCAATTACCCTTTGTTATAATGAAAAGAGCCCCAGTTTCTTCAATCTCCCCTGGATAACTAAAGCCTCTCTTCCCTGGTATCATCTCAGTGAATCGCACTGCACCCTCTCCAAGGTGTTGCGCCGAATTTGCTAGATGTTCAAAAGATCAAACAAAGAGGTTTGCAATTTTCCTTTTAGGGTTCCCACAGTAAGTTTAACCTGAACAAAAGACTATAACACTAGATTCACAAGCCAACTTATCTTTAATAAATGCTTTAAAAAACACTGCTCATTAGTCACTACAGAATATAGGACTCACAACCTATATAGAAATTACCCGATTTGGTCCGAGGTGATCAGTCTCCATCTGACTTCAGCTTAGGGATTCTACCCGAGGTTCCTGCTCCTGCTGTCGAGTGTTATTCCGAGGTTCTCGCTAACTTCCTTCAAAACCTTGTGTCTAGTCATAGCCTTTCTTCTCTCAGCTAAACACGTGTCGGTTTCGATAGATTCTGCTGACATTTCATCTTTGTACATATACATCCTTCTGTTATTGTAACCCTGTCTTGCCTCCAAGAATTATTACCAAACTGGTGTCTTTGTTACTGTGTATGTCCCATATCTTGATCAGTTAGGTCTTTTCATCTCTTCCCACACCCCCTGCTGTTTCTTACAGTGTGTTTCTGCTAAGGTAACTTCCCTCTGCCATTTTGCCTACATCTATTATTCCTGCAACTGACCTTCTGTTCGTTCACTAGCGTTTATCGGGACCCTGTGAACTGACATTACTTATTCACACACACTCTCTTACACTCCTTTGAATTTGGCTTTACCATTTGGCAGCTTTTATCCTCATCTCCTTTGAAGTGCCTGTTGTTTTCAGTTCAAGAGAAGCTGAGTCTACTGGTTTAATCCTCAAGCATGAGTTAAATTCTTATTAATCGTGAATTCTTTCTGATATTTCCACAAGGGCCTCGACATCCTTCCTGGTGTAAGATCCCTAAAACCTGACAATATTCGAACTGCAGCCTAACCGATGATTTGTACAGGTTTATATGACCTCTGCCCTTTTGTAATCCACACCCCTATTTATAACACCTAGGATCCCATGTGCTTCTTTAACCATTTTATCAACATAAAATGGTTAAAATACATTGACTTTGACTTATGTGTGCATCATGGGAAAGAGAAGTTTAGTCTGAGTTAGAAACTCAAACAATCGATTCACTGCAGAGAGGTCGCCATGGCAACACTGATAAGACATTCCATTCACTGAACCCACTGTTGGAATCTGTAATCAGATTAGGGGAAAGAACAGGGTTTGTCTGTTAATGTAACAATGTAAGCTCAAACCAGAGTGAGTAACACAATAGATGAGATTATAATGTGTGATGTTTATACCTAGAATTGTGAAACTATAAGAAATAACAACTAACAGCAGGCAGGGGAGTTTAGGGATAATAAGAAAATTACTGAAGAAAAGTAACTGCTGGGAACCAGGGAAAGTGTCCTTGTAAATCACAGATTAGAGAAGTTCCAGCTGTCTTTTCCAAGCTTCCTGCCCAAACCCAGCAGAGAAGACAAAGAAGAGTCTGGTGTCAGAGATGATCACTGCAGGGTATAAAAGTGAGGGGAGACTGATGTAAGGGGGCAGTCTGGACTGGAGACACCGGAGATCAACCTCAGGGTGACCAAAGTTCCATCCAGCGGGCTGACCTAATGTCAGTTACTGTGGACATGCGGAACTTGCATGTTTACTCCGATATGGCAGAGCACAGAAAATCTGGCCAAATTATATTTAAAAGATTAAAGTTGCTAATAATAATCATTGAATATATTTAAGGTGGAGATAGACAGAGTTTTGAAAGATAAGGGAGTGAAGGGTTATGGGGAGCGGGCGAGGAAGTGGAGTTGAGGCCAGGATCAGATCAGCCATGATCTTATTGAATGGCAGAGCAGGCTCGAGGAGCCAGATGCCCTATTCCTTCTCCTATTTCTTATGTTTGTATGTTCTAAATCTAGACTCTCGGTCCTCAATAAGACAAGGAATTAGTTAGAATCTTACAACCCTAAATCTCTCTGCTCCTCTACTCCATTCAAAGTTTTACCATTTAATGTACATTTCCTCCCTTTTTCTTCCTCGCAACATCTATCACAGCAAATTTCTCTGCATAAATTTCATTTCACATCTACCTGCCCCAATTACTAACTGGTGTATTGACAATGAAGGCACTTAAAGTCCTCTTCATAGTTGGCCATGGGCCCTTTTTGGTGTTCCGTGGAGATTTTGATTGTGTACCCCATAGACCCAAGCCCAGATCATTTCTCGACATTGAGCAGAGCATTGGTCCCCACACTTACCCTGGGAACACCACTGTTTACATCCCTCCAGTCTGAAGAACATCCATTAACCACTATTCTCTGTTTTCAGCTCTTTACCCAAATTCCTATCCACACTGCCCCACTCCCTTTAATACTGTGAGCCTTAATTTGATCAACAAGCCTCCTGTTCGGCACCTTATCAAACACCTTTTGACAATCCATCTACACAACATCCACTGTATTTCCTTTCTCACTGCACTGTGTTATTTCCTGAATCCCTGCTGTCTGTCCTAAATCAATCTATTTCACAAACAAATGCTGCAATGTTTGCTCCAGCTCACAGGGTTCCATCTGTTTAAAGCCACAACAGAAAGATCCAGTTTCCTCCTGGAGTTTGAGAGAAATCAGCTTTAACAATGGGGCAGAGTTTCATCCAATGAGGGAGATCCGGGCTCAGCACTGCCCACTGGGTGTCACAAGCCCCACCCCTCACATGCTCTGATTGGTTGGAGGACCATCCGACTATTAGCTCCAGCCCCGCCCCGCTCTTCCCGACCACTGTGGTGTCTTCACACATGCCGAGTGCGGGCTCATGCCCGAGAGACAACACTCCGCATTATCTACCTCCCCACAACTACTCGCCAGTTTCAGACACAAACTCCGGGACAACCAGGAAGTGCCGGGTCAGGGAGTGTCTGTAAATGGAGGAGAAATGGGGACTGGTCAGGGAGTGTCTGTAAATGGAGGAGAAATGGTCACTGGTCAGGGAGTGTCTGTAAATGGAGGAGAAATGTGGACTGGTCAGGGAGCATCTGTAAATGGAGGAGAAATGGGGACTGGTCAGGAAGAGTCTGTAAATTAAGGCAAAATTACTATTTTAGTTAACAAATGACCAGTGATTTTAATGGGACTCTTCCCGTGTCCCAGCTCCTGTAAGTACTGGCTGTAATGGTGCCAAACTCTCAGGAGGCTCCACACCACTGGCTGCTCGTGTGTCAGTGATCTCCCATTAGATTAATGTGCTTCTGCTGGGTGTATGTTTAATAAAGTGCCCAAAACATTTCACAAAAGGTGGGGAACCAGTGAGTGCGGAACGAAACCCAGTCAGAGTCAGTACCTTCAGGGGAGGAGAGAGAGGGGAACCAGTGAGTGTAGAACTGAACCCAGCCAGAGTCAGCACCTTCAGGAGAGGAGAGGGAGGGGAACCAGTGAGTGTAGAACTGAACTCAGAGTCAGCACCTTCAGGGGAGGGAGAAGGAGGGGAACCAGTGAGTGTAGAAATGAACCCAGCCAGAGTCAGCACCTTCAAGGATTGGGAACCAGTGTGTGTAAAACTGAACCCAGTCAGAGTCAACACCTTCAGGGGAGGGGAACCAGTGCGTGTAGAACTGAACCCAGCCACAGTCAGCAGCTTCAACGGAGGGGAACCAGTGAGTGTAGAACTGAACCCAGCCAGAGTCAGCACCTTCAGGGGAGGGAGAGGGAGGGGAACCAGTGAGTGTAGAACTGAACCCAGCCAGAGTCAGCACCTTCAGGGGAGGGAGAGGGAGGGGAACCAGTGAATGTAGAACTGAACCCAGCCAAAGTCAGCACCTTCAGGGGAGGAGAGGGAGGGGAACCAGTGAGTATAGAACTGAACCCAACCAGAGTCAGCACCTTCAGGGGAGTCGAGGGATGGGGAACCAGTGAGTGTAGAACTGAACCCAGACAGTGTCAGCACCTTCAGAGGAGGAGAGAAGTCGACCAAAAGGGAAAATGTTGGAGATGATGCAATGGATTTAGACTTAAGCACAGGGAGGAGGGAGAGCGTGGAACGGAGATTTACAGCTTTGGGGGAAACAAGAGAGGAAAGAATGTTCCATTGAAACTAGAATTGCCTCTTCTGAATTTTCATTCTGTACTTACAGTGATGATTTTTAAAAACTCCTTTTACAGTGTATTAGAAGGGGAGGATTTGCAGACAGGAAACTCAAACCAAACATATAGTCAAGATCTGACAGAGTCACTCACTTCATCACCACCTGCATATCATTGGCCTTTGAATGTGGAAGGAGAAATGTTTGTCTGTTCTGTCAGTGGGAACAGATTTCAAACATCACTGTGACTGGAAAAGGACCAAGACACAAACCCGAGTGAGAGTGTTCCAGTGCACTGACTGTGGAAAGAGCTTTAACCAGTTACACAGCCTGAAAAAACATTGCACCATTCACAGTGGGGAGAAACCGTACACGTGTTCTGTGTGTAGACGAGGCTTCAAATGATCATCCAACTTGGAGAGACACAAGGACACCCGCACCACGGAGAAACCGTGGGAATGTGTGGACTGTGGGAAGGAATTTAGTTACCCGTCTGAGCTGGAAACTCATCGCTACAGGCACACTGGGGGGAGGCTGTTCACCTGTTCCATGTGTGGGAAGGGAGTCACTAATTCATCACACCTTCTGAAACACCAATAGGTTCACACTGATGAGAGATCTTTTAAATAATCCGATGGTGCGAACTGCTTTAAAAGCTCTGTGGATCTGATTCAACACCAGCGAGTTCACACTGACGAGAAACAGTTCAGTTGCTCTCACTGTGGGAAGAGGTTCAGGCATTCACCCTCATTGCACAATAATGCACTTACACTGGGGGAGGCCATTTACCTGCCCCATGTGTGGGAAGGGATTTGCTTGCTTATCCACGCTGCTGACACACCAGTGAGTTCACACTGGAGAGAGGCCGTTCACCTGCTCTGTGTGCGGAAATCGATTTGCGTGCTCATCCACGCTGCAGAATAAGGGGTCAGACATTTAGGACAGAGAAGAGGAGACATTTTCTTATTCAGAGGGTGGTGAATCTTTGGAAATCTCTACTCCAGAGAGCTGTAGGTGCTCTGCCGTTGAGTAGATTCAAGACAGAAGACGATCATTTTTGGGGAACTAATGGAATTAAGGGCTATGGGGATAGTAAAGGAAGATGGAGTTTAGGTAGAAAATCAGCCATTATCTTCTTGAAGGGCCAAATGACTTACTCTGGCTCCTATCTGTTATGTTCTTATGTACCCTGCGTGGAGAGCCTTCCATTGGGGACCCCCGCCTCTGCACGACAGCAAGATGACCCACCATTGCAATTGAGACTGGGCAATGAACAAAATTCATCAATCAATGTCACAGAGACCTGAGTGCCCGGGTTCTTAGTCCTGGAGCCAAGTACGCTGGCCGTCACTTTTCCATCACTAACTCGCACCTTACGCCCGGCCCAATCTGGCTCAGTCACTAAATGCTTTCTAACTGTGATTCTAACTCTGATGGAAAGCTATGAGGCCTCATTGTATTGTACGACCTATCGGAGAGGCTTTTAATGGCTTTAATAAACTGGCAATAAGATTATTTAAAAAACTGGAAAGTGGTGAAAAATGCCACCAGCGCTGCCTCAAAACTCAGAGAAATCCACTTCATCAATGCCCCTGCCACAGGACTCAATCTCCATCCCCTCTCACCACTAGTGCACTGTGTCTGCAGTATTTACGGTCTTACAACATGATCATGGTCAGGTCGTGTGGAGTCAAAGGTCAGGTAACAGAATGGATGGAAATATGGCAACAAACTACCCTCAACTCCAACAAATGATTTCCATTTTGCAAGCATCTTTCCATCCACTCTGCTGCCTGGCCCTTCACTCCACGTAGCCTGACTTTGATCATCTTGTAGATCTTACATATTGTTGTGGATAGCAAGCTGGTTACAAAACAGGAAAGAGAGAGTAGGGGTTAAGAGTAGCTATTCAGACTGGCAAAAGGTGGGAGGTGGTGTTCCACAGGAATCAGTGCTGGGACCACTGTTCTGGCAATAGGTGGGAGATGGTGTTCCACAGGGATCAGTGCTGGGACCACTGTTCTGGCAATAGGTGGGAGGTGGTGTTCCACAGGGATCGGTGCTGGGACCACTGTTCTGGCAATAAGTGGGAGGTGGTGTACCACTGGGATCGGTGCTGGGACCACTGTTCTCGCAATAGGTGGGCAGTGGTGTACCACAGGGATCGGTGCTGGGACCACTGTTCACCATTTACATAAAGGATTTCGACTCAGGAATCAGAAGTACAATTTCCAAATTTTTAGATGACACAAATTGGGAGATAGAGTTAATACTGAGGAAGACTGTGACAAAATGCAAGACGTTAATAAGTTTGCAGAATGCGTGTGTAATTGGCAAATGAATTTCAGTATAGAATAGTGTGAGGTGGTGTGCTTTGGTAGGAAGAATAAGGAGGCCACATTCTATTTGGGAAATAAGAGTCTAAATGGGGCCGAGGACCAAAGGGATCGAAGCGTACGGATACTTAAATCACTAAAAGTAGTGACGCGAGTTAATAAGACCATGAAAAAAGTAAACAAAGCACTGGGGTTCATTTCTAAAGATGACTTTTGTTCTGTGCCCAGGAGCTCTGAACCATGGAAGAGACGGCTGGGACACATTTCTAACACAGCTCAATATTAACTGCACGGCGACTTTGCTGTCAGTGCAGAGAGATGAGAAAGACTAAAATTCCGTTTGCCCCTCTCAGTGTGGCCCTGAAGGACTGTGTCCAGGTTGAAGTTCTGTTCACCTCCCTGTACGATCCTACCCCCAGATTGTCCTCTCTGAGCTCACCAGGCGATGCTAAACACTCAGGTGGGAAAGACAAAAATCCACAGCAATGTGTTAAAAGCAAAGCTGATTTATTTCCCATTCATCCAGAATATTAAATTCCAGCCCAGTTATAGGAGTTAACATCAGCAGAAACAAACCTCAACTGTCAGAATGAACATGGTTCAATCCTGGATGTGATTAACAGCAGCAATAACAGCAGAATTCAATCCCAGCAGTCACTTGTGAAGTCGCTGGTGTGTCAGCAGGATTGAAGACTGAGTGAATCCCATCCCACACTCTGAGCAAGTGAATGGCCTCTCCCCAGTGTGAACTCGCTGGTGTCTCAGCTGGCTGGATGGCTGAAGCCTCGTCCACAAAAAGAACACGTGTACAATTTCTCCCCACTGTCAATGGTGCTTTTTGCTTCCATATTGAAAGGCCGATGATATTCAGGTCCCGATGAATCGAGTGACTCTGTCAGATCATGATGTGGTGTGCAATTTGAGTTTCCCGTCTGCAAATCCTCCCCTTCTAATACACTGTAAAATTAATTTAAACCAGGAAAAATGGAGTGTGAGAGAGAACCCAAGAGACAGGTTAATTTGAACTTGATAAATCTGTTAATTTGTGGGGCCAGCATTACAACAAAGTGACCACGGATTGTCGTAAAAACCCAAATGGTTCACTAATGTCTGACTCTGGCTGGGTTCAGTTCTACACTCACTGGTTCCACACCCTCTCCTCCCCTGAAGGTGCTGATTCTGGCTGGGTTCAGTTCTACATTCACTGGTTCCCCTCCCTCTCCTCCCCTGAAGGTGCTGACTCTGGCTGGGTTCAGTTCTACACTCACTGGTTCCCCTCCCTCTCCTCCCCTGAAGGTGCTGACTCTGGCTGGGTCAGTTCTACACTCACTGGTTCCTCTCCCTCTCCTCCCCTGAAGGTGCTGACATAGAAACATAGAAAATAGGTGCAGGAGTAGGCCATTCAGCCCTGGGAGCCTGCACCACCATGCAATAAGATCATGCTGATCATCACCTCAGTACCGCTTTCCTGCTTTCTCTCCAGACCCCTTGATCCCTTTAGCCATAAGGGCCATATCTAACTCCCTCTTGAATATATCCAATGAACTGACATCAAAAATTCTCTGCAGTAGAGAATTCCACAAGTTAATAACTTTCTGAGTGAAGAAGTTTCTCTTCATCTCGGTCCTAAATGGCTTTCCCCTTATCCTTAGACTGTGTCCCCTAGTTCTGGACTTCCCCCACATCGGGAACATTCTTCCTGCATCTATCCTGTCCAGTCCTGTCAGAATTTTAGATGTTTCTATGAGATCCCCTCTTATCCTTCTAAACTCCAGTGCATACAGGCCCAGTCGATCCAATCTCTCCTCATATGTCAGTTCCGTCATCCCGGGAATGAGTCTGGTGAACCTTTGCTGCACTCCCTCAATAGCAAGAATGTCCTTCCTCAGATTAGGAGACCAAAACTGAACACAATATTCCAGGTGAGGTCTCACCAAGGCCCTGTACAAGTGCAGTAAGACCTCCCTGGTCCTATGCTCAAATCCTCTCGCTATGAAGGCGAACATGTCATTTGCCTTCTTCACCGCCTGCTGTACCTGTATGCCAACTTTCAATGACTGAAGTACCATGACATCCAGGTCTCGTTGCACCTCCCCCTTTCCTAATCTGTCACCATTCAGATAATATTTCACCGTCCTATTTTTGCCACCAAAGTGGATAACCTCACATTTATCCACATTATACTGCATCTGCCATTCATTTGCCCACTCACCTAACCTGTCCAAGTCACCCTGCAGCCTCTTAGCATCCTCCTCACAGCTCACACTACCACCCAGCTGAATGTCATCTGCAAACTTGGAGATATTACACTCAATTCCTTCGTCAAAATCATTAATGTATATTGTAAATAGCTGGGGGCCCAGCACTGAACCTTGCGGTACCCCACTAGTCACTGCCTGCCATGCTGAAAAGGACCCGATTATTCCTACTCTTTGCTTCCTGTCTGCCAACCAGGTCTCTATCCACGTCAGTACATTACCCCCAATACTATGTGCTTTAATTTTGCACACTAATTTCTTGTGTGGGACCTTGTCAAAAGCCTTTTGAAAGTCCAAATACACCACATCCACTAGTTCTCCCTTGTCCACTCTACTAGTTACTTCCTCAAAAAATTCTAGAAGATTTGTCAAGCATGATTTCCCTTTCATATATCTGTGCTGACTTGGACCGATCCTGTCACTGCTTTCCAAATGCGCTGCTATTACATCTTTAATAATTGATTCCAACATTTTCCCCACTACGCTGTCTGTGATCTTTCCCCTTAATTCAAGGACTCTCATCCGAAATTAGTTTACAATAAAATTTTGAACCATTACTTCAATCCTAAATTGATGTTTGGGACAAAATCTACAATTCACTGTCTGAAAGGTTCCACTGATTAACATCTCCAATTAGAAAGTGCTGATTAATCATCGCTGGCAATTCTTACTGACTTGCACGTTACACACTGACACCTCCATTATCCACCAGAAAGAAGGGGAATGGGAATTGGTGGAGAATTGAGAGTTCCCAAATGTTGCCCCTCCGGCTGGTACAGCAATCCTCTCGGCACGGGAATGGAGACAAGCCCAATCAGAAAAATGGTCTGAGTTTAATCTTTCTGGGCTTGTGGGGTTGGTTTATATCAGACAGGAGGAGATTGGTGTCAGTGACTGTGATTGGTTTGTATCAGATAGGAGGAGATTGGTGTCAGTGACTGTGATTGGTTTGTATCAGACAGGAGGAGATTGGTGTCAGTGACTGTGATTGGTTTGTATCAGACAGGAGGAGATTGGTGTCAGTGACTGTGGGGTTGGTTAATATTGGATTCACGATGTCTCCAGGACTGACAACTCCTTACTGAGCTGCTCTTCTCTTCAACTGTATCCTTGGTCATCCATTGCCATCCTTTTCCCTTTCTTCCCCCAATCTCCTTTCTCCCATTGCTTAAGATACCCTGGCTCTGATGGTGAAGGCATTTCAGCCCAAACTACAGGTTTAAAGCTGTCCCTGCTGAGTGCGCCGCCGATCCCCCGACCCAGCGTGTCTCTGTTCTCACTGAGCTCGTTCACCTGCTGGAACTCTGCTGAAACTTGATTCTATTACCTGGATTCCTCGCCAACAGGACGACGCTGTTCTACTGACCACACTGTGTGACTCAGCGGCTGTGTCTCTGCTCTGCTATTGAGTCGCTTCAATGTCTTCAGCTGCTGAATTCATTTCACACATCGGTTTCCGATCTCCTGGACTTCAGCGGACATTTAGATTACATGTCTGTAATGGAATACATTGGATTACACTGTAAGATTTATCTGCTTCGTCTCTTTCTCTGCTGCTAAGAAAAAGTTTAAAAATATTGAAACTGCGGCTGTCTATCTGCTGAACTGGTTCCAGTGGTTTTTCAGCGTTGTTGGCCTATAGCTAACACCTGCTGTTTCACTTGCTGTGCAGTGACTCGTTCTACCGGTTTCCAGCTTTGCTGCTCGCTGGCTTGTGGTTTTACTTTTTCTCCGTCACTTTAATCTATGGTGACCTGCAACTTGCGTCTATTTCGCCATCAGCTTCCTTTACCGCCACCGACTCTCATTGCTACGGCAACAACCTCCATCCACGAACTCTCTGTCTTTCAAATAGCCTCTGGACTTCACTCGCCTACTACACCTGTCTCTGAATTTGGACAGCGGTCTGGCAATGCTCCATTTCGGCCCCATCCTGCTTCCATCAGCTTTGTCCCTCCATGGGACCTCGGACTTTGACCCTGGTCTCCCCACTATTGTCTCCAACCTGCTGCCAGGAAATATGTATCCCATTAATTAGCACATGTAACCAGGCCGATGTAACCTGAGCTTTCCCCCCTGTGTCCATTTACGTGCGCACTTTGGCTACTGCTCGGGCCCGAATCATTCAATACTTTTCCACTTTTCCCCCTTTTCCTTTTCTCTCTATCTCTGCCTGACTGCTCTCTCCTATCGTCGCACCTCCTTTCATCTCCTCTCTCTCGGATATTCTGCCCTCCCAAATCCCTACCCCAATCCTTCATTACTCTTCAACCTTCCTACTCACCTGCCGCTGTCGCAGGCTTGACTCCCTCCTAGACAAGCCTGCAGCTTCCCTCTGTGCCTCTCTTGTCATCCTCCGAAGGGCCCATCAAGGCACTCGTTGCTGCCTCCTCAGGAGCAGCAACCTGCACAGTCCCATCCTACCCTGTCGCCGACATTCCCACCAGCGGGCCCACTGGGGGCTAATCGTGCCAATCTCCTCCCCGTCCAACTCCCCCCTTCCCACGCTCCCCCCCAGCGCTGACCCTGTGGATGCAGACTGTGGGACAGCCATTGCTGATCCTCTCCGCATCTCCGTCCAGAACGTTCGTTCGCTTGAAAACATGGTGGAGGGCCATGTTAACCACAGTGGAGGGGAATCCACTGTTGAGGAAAAGGAAGACATGTCAGAGGCACGAGTGTGAAAGGTAGCTTTATCAGAGCATATTGTAATGTGAGATGTTTATACCTATAATTGTGAAACTATAAGAAATAACACAATTAACAGTTGGCTGGGTAGTTTAAGGATAATGAGAAAATTACTGAAGAAAAGTAACTGCTGGGAACCAGGGAAAGTGTCCTTGTAAATCACAGATTAGAGAAGTTCCAACTGTCTTTTCCCAGCTTCCTGCCAAAACCCAGCAGAGAAGACAAAGAAGAGTCAGGTGCCAGAGATGGATCACTGCAGGGTATAAAAGTGAGGGGAGACTGATGTAAGGGGACTGGAGACATCGGAGATCAAGCTTAGGGCACCCGAGGTTCCATCCAGTGGGATGGTCCCGTGTCATTTACTGTGGACACACGGGACTTGCATGTTTGCTCTGATTGATGAATCAATATAAGGTACGGTAGAAGACAGATAATCTGCTCATCTTATATTTCTTAATAAGATATTAAAACTTCTGACACTAGACTCTTGAAATTGCCAATAAAGAAGGCAAGATATTAGCTAGAATCTCACCCCTCTTTCTTGTTCTGCTCCTCTTCTCTTTTTACATTTTTACCATTTAATGAATATTTCCTATATTTTCCTTCCTCCCAAATTGTATCCTCTATGTTAAATTTCATCTGACATCACCTGCCCCATTTAATAACCAGTGTATTCACACTGAACTCACTTACAGTCCTTTCACAGTTGGCCATGGTCCCTTTTTGGCATCATCTGGAGAATTTGATCTTGTGTCCCATATATCCAAGCCCAGATCATTTCTCTATATTGAAAAGAGCACTGGTCCCAACACTGGCCCTGGGAGACATCACTGTTTACATCCCTCCAGTCTGAAGAACCTCCATTAAATCGGATCCAAAAATGGTTAAATAATACAGAATATAAAGGATTTCAAATCTTATGCAAGACAATTTGATAAAGGGGTGGTTCAAAGGAACTTCAGTTCAGTATAATGTGAAACACTCTAGTTGAGTCAGTGACAACCACAGCCATGTACTCAAACGGAACAAGCTTTGGGTTAGATGTGGTCGAAGGTGAACTTGAGAAAAACTGAAATAATCTAGAGTAAGAAAAGACCCAAAATGGAACAGTCGGTAACATACGATTAATACGTCTCCTCTGATCATGGATAAATCAAATATTTGACAGACTGTGTTTGAAACAAAGCTGATTTATTCAATATTTATGCAGAATATTAATCTGCGATTCTGGTATGGGGTAAGATCAGCAGAAAATGGAATGTTGGCCTTTATTGCAAAGGGGACAGAGTATAAAAGCAAAGAAGTCCTGCTGCAACTGAACAGGTTATTGGTGAGGCCACACCTGGAGTACTGCATACAGTTTTAGTCTCCGTATTTAAGGAAGGATATATTTGCATTGGTGGCTGTTCAGAAAAGGTTCACGATATTGATTCCAGAGATGAGCGGGTTGACTTATGAGGATAGGGTGAGTAGATTGGGCCTATACACATTAGAGTTCAGAAGAATAAGAGGTGATCTTATTGAAACTTATAAGATACTGAGGTGGATCGATAAGGTGGATGCAGAGAGGATATTCCCACTCATAGAGGAAACTAAAACTAGGGGGACATAGTCTTAGACTAAGGGGCCACCCATTTAAAACGGAGATGGGGAGAAATTTCTTCTCCTAGAGGGTTGTAAATCCAGGGAATTATCTGCCCCAGAGTGCTGTGGAGGCTGGGTCATTGAATATATTTATGATCATAAGAACATAAGAATTAGGAACAGGAGTAGGCCATCTAGTCCCTCGAGCCTGCTCCGCCATTCAATAAGATCATGGCTGATCTGGCCTCAGCTCCACTTACCCGCCCGCTCCCCATAACCTTTAATTCCCTTATTGGTTAAAAATCTATCTATCTGCGATTTGAATACATTCAATGAGCTAGCCTCAACTGATTCCTTGGGCAGAGAATTCCACAGATTCACAACCCTCTGGGAGAAGAAAGTCCTTCTCAACTCCGTTTTAAATTGGCTCCCCCGTATTTTGAGGCTGTGCCCCCTAGTTCTAGTCTCCCCAACCAGTGGAAACAACCTCTCCACCTCAATCTTGTCTATCCCTTTCATTATTTTAAATGTTTCTATTAGATCACCCCTCATCCTTCTGAACTCCAACGAGTAAAGACCCAGTCTACTCAATCTATCATCATAAAGTAACCCCCTCATCTCCGGAATCAGCCTAGTGAATCGTATCTGTACCCCCTCCAAAGCTAGTACATCCTTCCTTAAGTAAGGTGACCAAAACTGCACGCAGTACTCCAGGTGCGGCCTCACCAATACCCTGTACAGCTGCAGCAGGACCTCCCTGCTTTTGTACTCCATCCCTCTCGCAATGAAGGCCAACATTCCATTCGCCTTCCTGATTACCTGCTGCACCTGCAAATTAACTTTTTGGGATTCATGCACAAGGACCCCCAGGTCCCTCTTCACCGCAGCATGTTGTAATTTCTCCCCATTCAAATAATATTCCGTTTTACTGTTTTTTTTCCCAAGGTGGATGA
Source organism: Pristiophorus japonicus (assembly GCF_044704955.1). NCBI lineage: Eukaryota > Metazoa > Chordata > Chondrichthyes > Pristiophoridae > Pristiophorus > Pristiophorus japonicus. Next base: position 93,387 of record NW_027254439.1, on the reverse strand, counting down.
CCTCACATTTTCCGACATTGTATTCCATCTGCCAAACCTTAGCCCATTCGCTTAATCTATCTAAATCTCTTTACAGCCTCTCTGTGTCCTCTACCCAACCCGCTTTCCCACTCATCTTTGTGTCATCTGCAAATTTTGTTACACTACACTCTGTCCCCTCTTCCAGGTCATCTATGTATATTGCAAACAGGTGTGGTCCCAGCACGAATCCCTGTGGAATACCACTAACCACCGATTTTCAACCTGAAAAGGCAGAGATAGATATATTTTTGAGCGATAAAGGAGTAAAGAGTTATGGGGAGCGGGAAGGAAAGTGGAGCTGAGTCCATAGCCAGATCAGCCATAATATTATTGAATGGTAGTGCAGGCTCGATGGGGTCAAATGGCCTACTCCTGCTCCTGTTTCTTATGTTCTTATAAAACAAACTCTAACTGTCAGAATGAATATGGTTCACTGCTCAATATAATAACATTAAGTCCTATTATATTCACCAACGTGTCTTTCAATGGTGGGTCATTTACCCAGCATTCGCCGCGGGGGGAAATGTGCCGCATCCAGACTACAGGAGTTCAGTGCACATGCACATGCACCTGGGATTGGAGTATGCGTCGTGTAATCGACTCCAGACACAAGGTAAAATTCAACGGGGCGGAGGGGAGTAACGGAGCCGCGGGTGAGCGGGAAGGTTTCATAAACAATTGGTGCACGCCGCAAGCCCGGAATATTAACCAGAAGGTCCCGCGTTTGCAGCTCGGGGCTTTCTCCCGGTCACAGGTCAAGTCTAACGGATGCCATCTTTGTGCAGGAAGGCAGGTTCAGTGCTCTCCCATCTTGACTCAGTGAGCAGCAAAGCGCATGTGCGGCCACTTAAACGCAGAACAATAAATGGGCGGGGCTTCTGTGTCTGTTCCAACAGGGTCCTAGTGCCCGAGAAAGTAACAAAATGCCCCAGGTATTTTCTCCCTCTCCACACCTCGGATTTTTCACTATCCGGTCAGTGCTGAGTTTATAGTTTACATCCCACGCAATTTCAACAGAAAAACTCCGGAGCTGGGTCCCCTTGTACACTCCAGGGTTGGAATCCCCATGTACAATCCCAGGGTTAGAATCCTCATGTACAGACCCAGGGTTGGAATCCCCGTGTACAGACCCAGGGTTAGAATCTTCATGTATAGTTCCAGGTTGGAATCCCCATGTACAGTCCCAGGATTAGAATCGCCATGTACAGTCCCAGGGTTAGAATCCCCATGTACAGTCCCAGGTTGAAATCCCCATGTACAGTTGCAGGGTTAGAATCCCCATGTTCAGTCCCAGGGTTAGAATCCACATGTATAGTCCCAGGGTTGGAATCCCCATGTACAGTCCCAGGATTGGAATCCCCATGTACAGTCCCAGGGTTAGAATCCCCATGTACAGACCAGGGTTGGAACCCCCATGTACAGTCCCAGGGTTGTAATCCCCATGTACAGTCCCAGCGTTAGAATACCCATGTACAATCCCAGTGTTAGAATCTCCATGTACAGTCCCAGGGTTGGACGCCCATGTACAGTCCCAGGGTTAGAATCCCCACGTACAGTCCCAGGGTTAGAATCCCCATGTTATTCCCGCACTAGACCCTGTTCCTGTTTATATTACACTACACCCTGTCTCTATTTATATTACACTACTTTTTCTGCTAACGTGGATAACCTCACATTTTCCTACATTATACTCTGGGGTGCCACAGGGATCAGTGCTGGGGCCTCAACTATTTACAATCTATATTAATGACTTGAATGTAGATACAGAGTGTAATGTAGCCAAATTTGCTGATGATACAAAGCTAGGTGGGAAAGCAAGTTGTGAGGAGGACACATAATCTATAAGGGATATAGATAGGTTAAGTGAATGGGAAAAAATTTGGCAGATGGAGTATAATGTGGGAAAATGCGAGGTTATCCACTTTGGTAGGAAGAATAAAAAATCAAATTATTATTTAAATGGAGAGAGACTACAAAATGCTGTCGCAAAGAGGGATCTGGGGATCCTTGTACATGAAACACAAAATGTTAGCATGCCAATGCAGCAAGTAATTAGAAATCAAATGGAATATTGGCTTTTACTGCAAGGGGATGGAGTATAAAAGTATTGAAGTCCTGCTACAACTGTACAGGTCTTTGGTGAGACCACACCTAGAGTACTGCGGACAGTTTTGTTCTCCTTATTCACAGAGGGATATACTTGCAGTAGATGCTGTTCAGAGAAGGTTCACTGGGTTGATTCCTGAGATGAAGGGGTTGAATTATGAAGAAAGGTTGGACTTATACTCATTGGAGTTTAGAAGAATGAGAGGTGATCTTATTGAAACATAAGATTCTGAAACATATAAGGCTTGACAGGGTAGATGCAGAGAGGATATTTCCGCTTGTGGGGGAATCTAGATCTAGGGGGCACAGTTTCAGAATAAGGGGTCACCCATTTAAAACGGAGATGAGGAAGAATTTCTTCTCTGAGGGTTGTAAATCTGTGGAATTCTCTACCCCAAGGAGCTATAGAAGCTAGGTCATTGAATATATTTAAGGTGGAGTTAGACAAATTTTTGAAATATAGTGGAGTGAAGGGTTATGGGGAGCAGGCAGCGAAGTGGAGCTGAGCCCAGGATCAGATCAGCCATGAACTTATTGAATGGCGGAGGAGGTTTGAGGCACCAAATGGCCTACTCCTGCTCCTATTTCTTATGTACTGCCCCTCTGACACTGTCCCAGCTAACACTCCCAGGGTACATGCAGCATGGATTTGATGCAGCATAGATCTATCATCACTATTCTCAGGGCAGGTACAGCACGGGTTAGGTGCAGAGGAAAGCTCCCTCGCCACTCCACAGAAGAGACAGCACGGGTTCGATATAGAATAAAGCTCCCTCCTTCAAACACGACTGGGGTAGGTACAGCATAGGTTACATACAGCAATAAGCTCCTTCTACACTGTCCCATCAAACACTCCCAGGGCAGGCACAGCACAGATTAGATTCAGAGTAAAGCTCCCTCGACTCAAGCCCATAAAACAATCCAACAGTAGGTGCAGCACGGCTTACATACAGAATTAATCTCCCTCTACTCCCTCCTGGGGCAGAGGCAGCATGGGTTAGATACAGAGAAAAGCTCCCTCTGCACTGTCCCATCAAACACTCCCAGGGCAGGTACAGAATGGGTTAGATACAGAGAAAAGATCCCTCTACACTATCCCAAACACTCCCAGGGTAGGTACAACATGGCATAGATATAGAATATATCTCCCTCTACACTGACTCATGAAACAATCCCAGGGCAGGTACAGCACGGTTTTGCTACAGAGTAAAGCTCCCTCTATAACATTCATTCCAAAGCTTCCAGGGGCAGGTACAGTACAGGTTACATACAGCAAAAATGTCCCTCTACACTTTCCGGTCGAATACTACCAGGGCAGGTACAGCAGGAATTATATTCGGAGTAAAGCTCCCTCTGCACTATTCCATAAAACAATCCAAGGGTCAGTGCAGCAAGGCTAAGATACAGAATAAATCTCCCTCAACACTGACCCATTAAACACTCCCACGACAGGGACAGCACTTGGTAGATATAGACTAATGTCCCCACTACACTCCCACAAGGCAGGTTTTGCACAGGTCATATACAGAATAAAGATTGCTCTACACTTTTCTAAACAGTCCCAGGACAAGAACAGTTCTGGTTAGATACAGAATAAAGCTCACTCTACACTGTCTCATGAAACAATCCCAGGTCAGGTACAGCACGGGTTAGGTACAGTGCAAAGCTTCCTCTATACTATTTCTTCAAAAGCTTCCAGGGGCAGATTTCTCTACTCTATTCCATTAAACAATCCAAGGGTAGGTACAGCAAGGCTTAGATACAGAATTACTCTCCTTCTACGCTGACCCATTAAACACTCCCATGGCAGGGACAGCACATTATCACATTGCTGTTTGTGGGGGAGGGAGGGAGGGAGCAGGGAGCAGCGCAAGCCATTCCAGGAGGGCCACTGGGTAACGTCACCAGAACCCAGGTCGCCGATTGGAGCGTGGGAAGGATCATCGGTGGGGCCCAGGTACAACAGGAGGGGCGGCAAACAGCAGAGGAGTGGCGGGAGATCATAGAGTGAGGTGATCGAGGCCCAGGAGGGGCGAGAGTTCAGGACCCAGAAGAGGTGAGGGCCCAGGGGCAGCACGGGCCAGCCCACACTGCGATCTATTGTCAATAAGAGTCTGTGTGTGAACAAGGTCTGTGCAACAGAGCTGGTCTCCAGCAGTTTTGGTTAGCGCTGGCCACTGGACAAGACCTTGCTCGGTCAAGCCCGTGTGGTGGCTGGTGTGCAACGGCCACCCCACGTTAAAATAATCCACCCACAGGCATCTTTCACCCTTCAATATGTAGTTCACAACCTGAAATATCATGTCCCTCATTGAAGCACCTGTGAACTCTTTACCTCTTTGGTGTGGAAGCAGGTCATCCTCGATACAAGGGACAGCCGAATACTATACTAATACGATACTACCACTCCCACTCTGACTTCTACGCCCTCAGCCTCCTACACTGCTCCAATGAAGCACAATGCAAGCTCGAGGAACAGCAGCTCATCTTTTGTTTAGGCACTTTACAGCCTTCCGGACTCAACATTGAGTTAAACAATTTTAGGCCATAATCTCTGCCCACATTTTGTTCCATTTCCTCGTCCTTTACTTTTTACAAAATCTCCCCTCCCCCCCCCCCACCCCCACTCTTTATATTGCTTCTCTCTGTTGTCCATGGCAGCAGGCAATTATTCTCTCTCGACTCATCTTTTGTTTCCTAACTTCTGCTATTACCCTCTCAATTTGGCCATCATCCCCTTTGTCAATCAAATCTCTTCTGCCTCCCACCCTGTCACAGACCTTCCCTTTTGTTCTTTCCACCCCCTCCCCCTCCTACTTTCAGGGCCCCAGCACATCCTTAAGAATCTGTTACATTTCGAACTATTGCCTGTTCTGACGAAGGGTCATCGATCTGAAATGTTAATTCTGTTTCTCTCTCCACAGATACTGCCTCATGCGCTGAGATTTCCAGCATTTTCTATTTTTGCTTTTGTATTTGTGTAGAACTGCACGCAGCCAGAGTTGGTGGTGAAAACTGGGAGCGGAGAACAAACTGTCTTGAGGCGTGTGATGTGTTTGGATTTCAGCACAGGGAGGAGAAAGTGTGTATGGGACGGGGATTTAGAGTTTTGGAGGAGCAAGAGAGGAAAGGATCTTCCATAGAAACTGTTCTGAATTTCTGTCCTGTATTTACAGTGATGAGTTCTGTAATCTCTTTTTAGATGGGTATTAGAAGGGGAGGATTTGCAGACGGGAAACTCAAACCAAACTTCACATCAATTCGATTCCTCATCACCTGAATATCATCGGCCTTTGACTGTAGAAGGAGAAATATTTGTCTGTTCTGTCTCTGGGAACAGGTTACAAACATCAGTGAGACTGGAAAGGCACTGAGACACACAGACCTGAGTGAGAGTGTTCCAGTGCACTTTCTGTGGAAAGAGCTTTAACCAGTTATGCAGCCAGAAAAAACATTGCACCATTAACAGCGGGGAGAAACCGTACACATGTACTGTGTGAGGACGAGGCTTCAACTGATCATCCAACCTGGGGACATACAAGAACACACGTACCATGGAGAAACCGTGGAAATTTGGAGACTGTGGAAAGGAATTCAATTCCCCATCTGAGCTGGGAATTCATCGGCACAGTCACACCAGGGAGAGGCCGTTCAGTTGCTCTGAGTGTGGGAAGGGATTCACTCGGTTATCTACCCTGCTGAGACACCAGTGAGATCACACTGGGGAGAGGCCGTTCACCTGCTCCGTGTGTGGGAAAGGATTCACTCAGTCATCCAGCCTGATGACACACCAGCGAGTTCACACCGGGGAGAGGCCGTTCATCTGATCTCAGTGTGGGAAGGGATTCACTTTGTCATCCAGCCTGGTGATACACCAGGGAGTTCACACTGGGGAGAGGCCGTTCACCTGCTCCTTGTGTGGGAAGGAATTCACTCAGTCATCCTCCCTGCTAACACACAAGCGAGTTCACAGTGGGGAGAGGCCGTTCACCTGCTTTGTGTGTGGGAAGGGATTCACTCGGTCATCCTCCCTGCTAACTCACAAGCGAGTTCACAGTGGGGAGAGGCTGTTCACCTGCTCCGAGTGTGGGAAGGGATTCAGTAGTTCAACCAATCTTCTAACGCACCAGGGAGTTCACACTGCGGAAAGGCCATTCACTTACTCTGAGTGTGGGAAGGGATTCACTTGTTCATCCAACCTGCTGAGACACCAGCGAGGTCACAAGTGACTGTAGGGGTTGGACTCTGCTGTTTTTGCTGAAGTTAATAACCCCTACAATTGGTCTGGAGTTTAATATTTTGATATTTCAAAATAACACAGTGTGTCAATATTTGATATCTCCAAGATAAGAGGAGACTACTTGATGTCCTGTTACTGACTGTTCCACTTTTGGGCCTTTTCTACTTTCTAATTCAAGATTAGTTCAGCTCTCATACCTTCGGTTAGTCTTATGGACAAGTCCCAGCTCCCAATACCTTCCAGACTGCCTCTCCTAGTCTTGCTAGCCAGGGAAGGTATAGGTAGCATACCTGGGATCATTAAACACAAAACCCAGTATGTTAGTCACTTTAAGAACATAAGAATATAAGAAATTGGAGCAGGAATAGGCCATTTGACCCCTCGACCCTGCTCCGTCATTCAATAAGATCATGGCTGATCTGATCATGTACTCAGCTCCACTTCCCTGTCTGCTCCCCATAATCCTTCACTCCCTTATTGTTCAAAAATCTTTCTATCACCGCCTTAAATATATTCAATGACCCAGCCTCCACAGCTCTCTGGGGCAGAGAATTGCACAGATTTATGATCCACTGAGAGAAGAAATTCCTCTTCATCTCAGTTCTAAATAGGCGACCCCTTATTCTGAAACTATACCCCGAGTTCTGGATTCCCCCACGAGTGAAAATATCCTCTCTGCATCCACCTTGTCGAGCCCTTGCATTATCTGATATGTTTCAATAAGATCACCTCTCATTCTTCTGAGTCCAATGAGTATAGGCCCAACCTACTCAACCTATCTTCATAAATCAACCCCCTCATCTCCGAAATCAACCTAGTGAACCTTCTCTGAACAGCCTCCAATGCAAGTATATCCTTCCTTAAATACGGAGACCAAAACTGTACGCAGTACTCCAGGTGTGGCCTCACCAATACCCTGTACAGTTGTAGCAGGACTTCTCTGCTTTTATAGTCTATCCTCCTTGCAATAAAGGCCAACATTCCATTTGCCTTCCTGATTATTTGCTGTACCTGCATACTAACTTTTTGTGTTTCATGCACAAGGACCCACAGGTGTCTCTGTACTGCAGCACTTTGCAATTTTTCTCCATTTCAATTATAATTTGCTTTTCTATTATTTCTGCCAAAGTGGATAACCTCACATTTTCCCACATTATACTCCATCTGCCAAATTTTAGCCTGTCTATATCCCTTTGCAGATTTTTTGTGCCCTCCTCACAATTTGCTTTCCCACCCATCTTTATATCATCAGTAAACTTGGCTACATTACATTCGGCCCCTTCATCCAAGTAATTAATATAGATTGTAAATAGTTGAGGACCCAACACCAATCCCTGCGGCATCCCACTAGTCACTGCTTGCCAACTGGAAGATGACCCATTTATCCCAACTGTTTTCTGTTAGTTAGCCAATCCTCTATCCATGCTAATATATTAGCCCCAACCCCGTATCTTGTGCAGTAATCTCTTATGTGGCACCTTATCCAATGCCTTCTGGAAATCGAAATACACCACATCTACTGGATTCCCCTTATCCATCCTGCTCTTTACATCCTCAAAGAAGCAAATTTGTCAAACATGATTTCCCTTTCATAAAACCACGCTGACTCTGCTTGATGGAATCATGCTTTTCCAAATGTCCCGCTACTGCTTCCTTAATAATGAACTCCAGTATATTCCAAACGACAGATGTTAGGCTAACTGGTCTATAGTTTCCTACTTTTGTCTGTCTCCTTTTTTAAATAGGGGCGTTACAGTTGTGGTTTTCCAATCTGCTGGGAATTTTGGTAGATTACAATCAATGCATCCACTATCTCTGCAGCCACTTCTCTTATGATTCTAGGATGTAAGGCATCACGTCCAGGGGACTTGTCCACCTTTAGTCCCATTATTTTACCAAGTACTACTTCATTAGTGATAGTGATTGTATTAAGTTCCTCCCTACCTATAGCCCCTTGATTATCCATTATTGGGATGTTTTTGGTGTCTTCTACTGTGAAGACTGATACAAAATATTTGTTCAATGTCGCTGCCATTTCCTTGTTCTTCATTATTAATTCCCCAGTCTCATCCTCCAGGGGAGCAACATTTACTTAAGCCACTCTTTTCCTTTTTAACCCTCTTTAAAATGTGCCTCATTGACCAAGCTTTTGGTCACCTTTCCTAGTATCTCCTTATGTAGCTCTGTGTCAAATTCTATCTGATAATACTCCTGTAAAGCACCAGGGGCCATTTTACAATGTTATTTCAAGGCTGAGATAGATACGTTTTTGAAGTTTCAGGGAATCAAGGGATATGGAGATCGGGCAGGAAAGTGGAGTTGAGGTCGATGATCAGCCATGATTTTATTGAATGGTGGAGCAGGCTCGAGGGGCCGTATGGCCTATTCCTGCTCATAACACTTATGTTCTTAAAGGCATTATATAAATGCAAGTTGTTGTTGTCTATAAAGGAAAGAGAAATAGTGATGGGTCAGGGAGAACACTTGACCAGAACTGGGAGATATTGGCAGATGGACAGCTTATAGGGAGCAATCGAGTGAGGGAGAGAGAGAGAGACCATGTACACAACAAATGAACTGTAAATTGGGTGGGGAAGAGGAAGTGGGGAACTGACAGCAGACAAAAAGAGGCACAATGGGAGAAAGTAGAGAAATAAAAGATATACAGAAAATAAAAAGAAAGACTTGCATTTATTTAGCACCTTTCACGACCACCAGATGCCCCACAGCGCTTTACAGCTAATTAAGTTCTTTTTGAAGTGTAGTCACTGCCATAATGTAGGAAACCCAGCAGCCAATTTGCAATGTGATAATGACCAGATAATCTGTTTTACTGATGTTAAAGGAAAATATTGGCCAGGGTATCGGGGATAACTCCCTTGTTCTGCTTGAAATAGTGCAATGGGATCTTTTACGTCCACCTGAGGGAGCAGTCTGGGCCTCGGTTTAACAGCTTATCCAAAAGACAGCACCTCCGACAGTGCAGCAGTCCCTCAGCACTGCACTGGAGAATCAGCCAAGATTTTTGTGCTCATGTCTCTGGAGTGCGACTTCAACCCACAAACTTGTGACTCAGAGACAAGGGTGCTACCAACTGAGCCATGGCTGACACATACTAAACATAGTTAAAGCAGATTAGCTCAGTTGGAGATATTAGAGGTGTTATCAATGCTTAGATATTTTTTCTATTCCTCAAAATCAATAACATTTTTGAATGTTCAGATCAAGGTTCACAGATTAACATAAGAAATAGGAGCAGGAGTAGGCCATTTGATCCCTTGAGCCTGCTCTGGCATTCAATAAAATCATAGCTGATCTGATCTTGACCTCAACTCCACTTTCCTGCCTGCTCCCCACAACTCTTGACTCCCCTGTAGTTCAAAAATCTCTCTTATCTCCCCTTTAAATATATTGAATGACTCAGCCTCCACAGCTATCTATGATAGAGAATACCAAAGATTCACGACCCTCTGAGAGAAGAAATTCCTCCTCATCTCCGTTTTAAATGAGCGACCCTTTATTCTGAAACTATATCCCCTAGTTCTAGATTCCCCCACGAGAGGAAACTTCCTCTTTGCATCTACCCTGTCAAGCCCCTTCAGAATCTTATACGTTTCATAGAAACATAAAAAATAGGTGCATCAGTAGGCCATTCGGCCCTTCGAGCCTGCACCACCATTCAATAAGATCATGGCTGATCATTCCCTCAGTACCCCTTTCCTGCTTCCTCTCCATACCCCTTGACCCCTCCCCCCCCCCAGCCGTAAGGACCATATCTAACTCCCCCTTGAATATATCCAATGAACTTGCATCAACAACTCTCTGCGGCAGGGAATTCCACAGGTTAACAACTCTCTAAAGAAGTTTCTCCTCATCTCAGTTCTAAATGGCTTACCTCTTATCGTAAGACTGTGTCCCCTGGTTCTGGACTTCCCCAACAATGGGAACATTCTTCCCGCATCTAACCTGTCCAGTCCCGTCAGAATCTTATATGTTTCTATGAGATCCCCTCTCATCCTTCTAAACTCCAGTGTATAAAGGGCCAGTTGATCCATTCTCTCCTCATATGTCAGTCCAGCCATCCCGGGAATCAGTCTGGTGAACCTTCGCTGCACTCCCTCAAGCAAGAACATCCTTCCTCGGCTTAGGAGACCAAAACTGAACACAATATTCCAGGAGAGGCCTCACCAAGGCCCTGTACAACTGCAGTAAGACCTCCCTGCTCCTATACTCAAATCCCCTAGCTATGAAGGCCAACATACCATTTGCCTTCTTCACCGCCTGCTGTACCTGCATGACAACTTTCAATAACTGATGTACCATGACACCCAGGTCTCGTTGCACCTCCTTTTTCCTAATCTGTCACCATTCAGATAATATTCTGCCTTCCTGTTTTTGCCACCAAAGTGGATAACCTCACACTTATTCACATTACACTGCATCTGGCACTCACCTAACCTGTCCAAGTCATCCTCCTTACAGCCCACACTGCCACCCAGCTTAGTGTCATCTGCAAACTTGGAGATATTACACTCAATCCCTTCATCTAAATAATTGATACATATTGTAAATAGCTGGGGTCCCAGCACTGAGCCCTGCGGCACCTCACTAGTCACTGCCTGCCATTCTGAAAAGGACCCATTTATCCCGACTCTCTGCTTCATGTCTGTCAACCAATTCTCTATTCACGTCAATACATTACCCCCAATACCATGTGCTTTAATTTTGCACACCAATCTCTTGTGTGGGACCTTGTCAAAAGCCTTTTGAAAGTCCAAATATCCCATATCCACTGGTTCTCCCTTGTCCACTCTACTAGTTACATCCTCAAAAAATTCTCGAAAATTTATCAGGCATGATTTCCCTTTCCTAAATCCATGCTGACTTGGACCTATCCTGTCACTGCTTTCCAAATGCGTTGCTATTTCATCTTTAATAATTGATTCCAACATTTTCCCCACTAGTGATGTCAGGCTAACCAGTCTATAATTCCCTGTTTTCTCTCTCCTTTTTTAAAAAGTGGTGTTACATTAGCTACCCTCCAGTCCATAGGAATTGATCCAGAGTCGGAAAATGATCACCAATGCATCCACTATTTGTAGGGCCACTTCTTTAAGTGCTCTGGGATGCAGACTATCAGGCCCTGGAGATTTATCAGCCTTCAATCCCATAAATTTCCCTAACACAATTTCCTGACTAATAAGGATTTCCTTCAGTTCCTCCTTTTCGCTGGACCCTCGGTCCCCTAGTATTTCCGGAAGGTTATTCCTTCGTGAAGACAGATCCGAAGTATTCGTTCAATTGGTCTGCTATTTCTTTTTTCCCCATTATAACTTCGCCTCATTCTGACTGCAAGGGACCTATGTTTGTCTTCACTAATCTTTTTCTCTTCATATATCAATAGAAGCTTTTGCAGTCAGTTTTTATGTTCCCAGCAAGCTTCCTCTCATACTTTATTTTCCCCCTCCTAATTAAACCCTTAGTCCTCCTCTGCTGAATTCTACAATTCTCCCAGTCCTCAGGTTTGCTGCTTATTCTGGACACGTTATATGCCTCTTCCTTGGATTTAACACTATCCCTAATTTGCCTTGTTAGCCACGGTTGAGCCACCTTCCCAGTTTTATTTTTACTCCAGACAGGGATGTACAATTGTTGAAGTTCATCCATGTGATATTTAAATGTCTGCCATTGCCTATCCACCATCAACCTTTTAAGTATCATTCAGCAGTCTATTCTAGTCAATTCACGACTCATACCATCGAAGTTACCTTTTCTTAAGTTCAGAATCTCGTCTCTGAATTAAATGTGTCACTCTCCATCTTAATAAAGAATTCTACCATATTATGGTCACTCTTCCCCAAGGGGCCTCGCACAACAAGATTGCTAATTAGTCCTTTCTCATTACACATCACCCAGTCTAGGATGGCCAGCCCTCTGGTTGGTTCCTCGACATATTGGTCTAGAAAACCATCCCTAAATCCTCCTCCAATAACCAGTTTGGTTAGCCCAATCCATATGTAGATTAAAGTTGCCCATGATAACTGCTGTACCTTTATTACATGCATCCCTAATTTCTTGTTTGATGCTGTCCCCAACTTCACTACTACTGTTTAAGGCCTGTACACAACTCCCACTAGCGTTTTATGCCCTTTGGTATTCCGCAGCTCTACCCATACAGATTCCACATCATCCAAGCTAATGTTCATCCTTACTATTGCATTAATTTCCTCTTTAACCAGCAATGCTACCCCACCTCATTTTCCTTTCTGTCTATCCTTCCTGAAAGTTGAATACCCCTGGATGTTGAGTTCCCAGCCTTGGTCACCCTGCAGCCATGTCTCCGTAATCCCAATTATATCATATTCGTTAATAGCTGCCTGCGCAGTTAATTCTTCCACCTTATTACGAATACTCCTCGCATTGAGGCACAGAATCTTCAGGCTTGTCTTGTTAACACACTTTGTCCCTTTAGAATTTTGCTGTAATGTGGCCCTTTCTGATTTTTGCCTTGGGTTTCACTGCCCTCCACTTTTACTTTTCTTCTTTCTATCTTTTGCTTCAGCCCCCATTTTACTTTCTTCTGTCTCCCTGTATAGGTTCCAATCCCCCTGGAATATTAGTTTAACCCTTCCCCAACAGCACTAGCAAACACTTGCCCTAGGACATTGGCTTCGGTCCTGCCCAGGTGCAGACCGTCCAGTTTGTACTGGTCCCACCTCCCCCAGAACCGGTTTCAATGTCCCAGGAATTTGAATCCCTCCTTCCTGCACCACTCCTCAAGCCATGTATTCATCTTAGCTATCCTGCAGTTTCTACTCTGACTAGCACGTGGCACTGGTAGCAATCCTGAGATTACTACCTTTGATGTCCTGCTTTTTAATTTAACTCCTAGCTCCCTTCAATAAGATCACCTCTCATTCTTCTAAACTCCAATGAGTGTAGGCCCAAGCTGCTCAAGCTTTCTTCATAAGACGACTCCTTCATCTCAGGAATCAACCTAGTGAACCTTCTCTGAACTGCCTCCAATGCAACTATATCCCTCCTTAAATAAGGAGACCAAACCTGTATGCAGTACTCCAGGTGTGGTCTCACCAGTACTCTGTGCAGTTGTAGCAAGACTTCTCTACTTTTGTACTTCACCCCCTTGCAATAAAGGCCAACACTCCATTTGCCTTCCTAATTGCTGTACGTACATGCTAACGTTTTGTGTTTCAAGCATAAGGATCCCCAGATCCCTCTATACCGCAGCATTTTGTCGTCTCCATTTAAATAATAATTTGCTTTTGTATTCTTCCTACCAAAGTGGACAACCTCACATTTTCCCACATTATACTTCATCTGCCAAATTTTTGCGAACTCACTTAACCTATCTATATCCCTTTACAGATTCTTTGTGTCCTCCTCACAACTTGCTTTCCCACCTATCTTTGTATCATCAGCATATTTAGCTGCAGTGTCACCAGATGGTAACAAATACCTTTCAGGCAAGTGTGCCCATGCACAACAAATATGAAATAAACAGTAATAACTATGTAGACATAAATCATAATGTGATTGGGGAGATGAATTATCACCTCTTTAACCTGCGTTGCTCACGGGTCGTGGAATGTATCACACCTTTCACATGGACACCACATGCTACAACACAAGACTACATGCCTGTTAAACGACAGAAGCAGCATTCTATAGACAGAGCTAATTGATCACACAACCAACGGATCAGATCAAAGCTCTGCAGTCCTACATATCTTCTCGTGAATGGTGGTGGACTATTAAACTAGTAACAGGAGGAAGAGGCTCCATGAACATTTCCATCCTCAATGATGGCAGAGTCCAGCATTCACAAATATCTTCAGCCAAAAATGTTGAGTGCACGATCCTTCTCTCCATCCTCTAAAGTCAACAACCACAACGCCTTACATTTATAGACCTCCTTTAACATAGTAAAACATTACCAGGCGCTTCACAAGAGTCTTTACAAACAAGATTTGACAGTGAGGCATATAAAACGATGTTAGGTCAGGTGACCTAAAGCATGATCAAAGAGGTAGGTTTAAAGGAACGTCTTAAAGGAGAGAGAGGTGGAGAGTTGGAGAGATTTAGGGAGGGATTTCCAGAGTTTCGGATCTAGACAGTTAAATGCATGGCCACCACTGGTGGAGCGGATCAAATCAGGATACAGCATTGGCGAGAATTGGAGGAACGCAGAGCTCTTAGATGTTTGTAGAGCTGGAGGGCTTTACAAAGAAAGGGAGGGGCAAGGCCATGGATGGATTTGAAAATAAGAATAAGAATTTTAAATTGGAGGCATCGCTGGTCTGGGAGCCAGTATAGTTTGGTGAGCACAGGTGTGAGGATGAACAGGACTTAGTGCGAGTTAAGATACAGGCAGAAGCATTTTAGATGAGTTGAAGTTTATGGAGGGTAGAAGTTAGGAGCCCGGCCAGGAGAGCATAGAAACATAGAAAATGGTTGCTGTAGTAGGCCATTTGGCCTTTCGAGTCTGTACCACCATTCAATATGATCATGGCTGATCCTCTATCTCAACACCATATTCCCACTTTTCCCCATACCCCTTGATGCCTTTTGTTTCTAGAAATCTATCTATCTCCCTCTTAAATATATTCAGTGACTTGGCCTCCACAGCCTTCTATGGTAGAGAATTCCACAGATTCACCACCCTCTGAGTGGAATAATTTTTCCGCATCTCAGTCCTAAATTTTATACCCCGTATCCTGAGACTGTGACCTCTTGTGCTAAACTTCACAGCCAGGGGAAACATCCTCCCCGCATCCAGTCTATCCAACCCAATCAGAATTTTATACGTTTCAATGTGATCCCCTCTTATTCTTCTAAACTCTAGTGAATACAGGCCTAGTCGACCCAATCTCTTCTCATACAACAGTCCTGCCATCCTCGGAATCAGTCTGGTGAACTTCCTCTGCACCCCCTCTATGGCAAATATATCCTTTCTTCGGTAAGGAGAACAAAACTGCACACAATATTCCAGGAGCGGTCTCACCAAGGCCCTGTATAATTGTAGTAAGAGATCCTTGCTCCTGTACTCAAATCCTCTTGCAATGAAGGCCAACATACCATTTGTCTTCCTAACTGCTTGCTACACCTGCATGTTTGCTTTCAATGACTGGTGTACAAGGACCACTGTAATAATCGAGCCTGGAGACAACAAAGGCATGAAGGAAGATTTTAGCAACAGATGAGCTGAGGCAGGGGCGGAACTGGGTGATATTACAGAGGTAAAAGGAGGAGGTCTCAGCTAATCTACTGCTGAAACACACAACCATGCCTCTGTTGCCTCTAGACTTCAGTGTTCCACTGTTCTCCTGATACCTTCAAAGATTTATGTGCATACACACCAGGTCTCTCCGTTACTGTACCTCCTATAAAATTGTACCATTTCATTCATATTCCCTCCTCATTTTTACTACCAAAATATATCACTTCACACTTCTCTGCATTAAATTCCATCTGCCACGTGTCTGCCCATTCCACCAGCCTGTCTATTTCCACCTGAAGTCTGTTACTACCCTCCTCATTGTTTGCTACAGTTCCGAGTTTCGTGTCATCTGCAAACGATGAAATGATGCCCTGTATACCTAAGTCCAACCCATTAATATACATCAAAAAGAGCAGTGACCCCTGGGAAATACCATTGGATATTTGCCTCCAGTCTGAAAAATAGCCGTTCACCATTACTCTCTGCTTTCTGTCCTTTACCCAATTGTGTATACATGCTGCCACTGTCCCTTTAATCCCATAGGCTTTAATTTTGCTAACAATTCTATTATGTGGTGCTTTATCAAGCGCTTTTTGTCCATATACACAACATCAACCACATTACCCTCATCAACACTCTTTGTTATTTCATCAAAAACTCAATCAAGTTAGTCAAACATGACTTGCCTTTAACAAATCCGTGCTGACTTTCAGATTTTAGCCCATACTTTTCCAAATACAAATGAATATTGTCCTGGATTATTGTATCTAACAGTTTCTCCACCATTGGCGTTAGTCTGACTGGCCTGTAGTTGTTGGGTTTATCCCTCTCCCCTATTTGAAACAGAGGTGTAACATTTGCAATCCTGCAGTCCTCTGGCACCACTCCAAGGAGGATTGGAAGGTTGTGGCCAGAGCCTCCACAATGTCCATCCTTACTTCCCTCAAAACCTAGGATGCAGCCTGTCTGGACCAGGTGACATTTCTATATTGAAGACTGCCAACCTTTTAAGTCCCTCTTTATCTAATTTTATCCTATCCTATATTGTTACTGCCTCCTCCTTTAATAACTCCTTGACATTTGCCACCTTCCAATCCTCGGGGACCGTTCTGAAATCTAGGGAATTCTGGAAGATCAAACCAAGATTCGAGAAGTTATTGGTAAACTCCTTCAGTCTTTAATTTGGGATAAAGTTAATTACAAACTGGCAGAACAAGGAGAATCGCTGTCCCTTTAACTACTACAAGCCCCTGTGTGGAGGACAGGGGGAGATACAGTCATCCCAGGAACTGTCGCAAAACAGAATTAGAGACCCTGTCCCTTTTATTGATGAATTTTAAATGTCTATATTAAAATCTGAGCCAGTGGGTTGAGACCAAGAGCTTTGTGCCCAATAAGGGGAATAAAGGCCCACAGCCTCCCCTGACCCCAAGGCCCAGGCCCTGAACAAGGGACTGCACAAAGTCACGCCCTGCGGATCAGCTAATCAGCTGGTACTGACTCTCAATGGGGTACAGTTTCCTCTGGCACTAACTCTCACTTGGGTTCAGTTTTCTCTGGCACTGACTCTAACTGGGGTACAGTTTCCTCTGGCACTGACTCTCACTGGGGTACAATTTCCTCTGGCACTAACTCTCACTGGGATACAGTTTCCTCTGGCACTAACTCTCACTGGGGTACAGTTTCCTCTGGCACTGACTCTCACTGGGATAGTTTCCTCTGGCACTGACTCTCACTGGGGTACAATTTCCTCTGGCACTAACTCTCACTGGGGTACAGTTTCCTCTGGCACTAACTCTCACTGGGGTAGTTTCCTCTGGCACTGACTCTAACTGGGATACAGTTTCCTCTGGCACTGACTTTCACTGGGATACAGTTTCCTCTGGCACTAACTCTCACTGGGGTACAGTTTCCTCTGGCACTGGCTCTCACTGGGATACAGTTTCCTCTGACACTGACACTCACTGGGGTACAGCTTCCTCCAGCACTGACTCTCATTGTGTACAGATTAGAGGGAGCTTTACTCTGTATCTAACCCGTGCTATACCTGCCCTGTGATTGTTTGATAGGACAGTGTAGAGGGAGATTTAACCTGATACTGGTCAGGAGCTGTGGGTGGAAAGTTTTCAGCGCAGTGACAGATCACACTGCTGCTGAACTTTAATTGATCATCATCATCATCATAAAATGAGTTCTTAGGTGGCTGAACAGTCCAATATGAGAACCACAGTCTCTGTCACAGGTGGGACAGATAGTCGTTGAGGGAAAGGATGGGTGGGACTGGTTTGCTGCACACCCTTTCCGCTGCCTGCGCTTGATTCCTGAATGCTCTCGGCGATGAGACTCGAGGTGCTCAGCATCCTCCCGGATGCACTTCCTCCACTTCGGGTGGTCTTTGGCCAGTGACTCCAGTGTCAGTAGCAGTTTATCTGAGAGGCTTTGAGGGTGTAACATTTCCTTATAACATTTCCTCTGCCCACCTTTGGCTCATTTGCCTGAAGGAGTTCCGAGTAGAGCGCTTGCTTTGGGAACTTCGTGTCTGGCATCGGAACAAAATGGCCTGCCCAGCAGAGCTGATCAAGTGTGGTCAGTGCTTCAATGCTCAGGATGTTGGCCTGGTCAAGGACGCTAACATTAATGTGTCTGTCATCACAGCGGATTTGTAGGGTCTTGCGGAGACATCGTTGGTGGTATTTCTCCAGCGCCTTGAGGTGTCTACTGTACATGGTCTATGTCTCTGAGCCATACAGGAGTGCGGATATTACTACAGCCCTGTAGACCATGAGCTTGATGGCAGTGTTAAGGGCTTGGTCTTCGATCACTCTTTTCCTCAGGTGGTCGAAGGCTGCGCTGGCGCACTGGAGGCGGTATCATCAATGTCTGCTCTTGTTGATAAGAGGCTCCCGAGGTATGGGAAATGGTCTACGTTGTCCAGGGCCACACCGTGGATTTTGTTGACTGGGGGGCAGTGCTGTGCGGCAAGGACAGGCTGGTGGAGGTCCTTTGTCTTATGGATGTTTAGTGTAAGGCCCATGTTTTCGTATGACTCAGTACACCTTAATTGGTAAGCTGCTAGCAGCGGGGTCGGAATGGTCACGGACCCTGGCCGAGCTTGTTGCAGAGCAAACAGCAAGTCTGCAAGTGAACTGTTGGTCTGCAGGGGAGAGGCTTTGCAGAAAACAATAAGCGGCACTTCCTGTCAGAAGGTGGATCTCTATTATTATTTTTAGTCTTGTGTGTGTGTGTGTGTGTGTCTCGAGTTGCACAATGTCTTTTTTCACTGAACGGTCACAAGAGAGCGCTCTTGGAACTGTGTCTGTGTGCAGCACCCATCTGTGAATGGAAATCCCCCGTGAGCTGTTTTCTATAACAACAGTTTTCAGATTTCAGCCGTCCAGACAGACAGAAGGAGCCCTGGGAGCGAATAGATCGGTGCGATAAGCTGAACTGGACTTGTAAAAGGCAGTCCGCAATCACTTCTGTTGCAGTAAAAGGCATAGTATAGGTAACAGTGTCAAAGGCCTTTGTAAGGTCGAAGAAGGCCATGTATAAGGGCTGGCGCTGTTCCCTGCATTTTTCCTGTAGCTGTCGTGCTGGAAAAATCATGTCTGTTGTACCCCGTAGGGGTAGAAATCCACACTGCGACTTCGGGAGGAGCTCCTCGGCCACGGTAAAAAGACCCTGCTGCTGGCAGCTTATCAATTAAGGTTGAGGAGGACTCGAGCGACAACTTTCCCTGTGACTGATAGCAGGGAGATTCCTCTGGAGTTGCCGCAGTCAGACTTGTCCCCCTTTTGAAAGACGGTCACGATTACTGCAAACGAGCCAAAGGTGGGCAGCGGAAACATTACAAGGACACCCTCAAAACCTCCCTGATAAAGTGCGACATCCCCACTGACACCTGGGAGTCCTTGGCCCAAGACCACCCTCAGTGGAGGAAGTGCAACCGGGAGGGCGCTCAGCATCTCGAGTCTCATCTCTGAGAGCATGCAGAATCAAGCGCAGGCAGCGGAAAGAGCTTGCGGCAAACCAGTCCCCACCCACACTTTCCCTCAACGACTATCTATCCCACCTGTGACAGAGTCTGTGGCTCTTGTATTACATAGAAACATAGAAAATAGGTGCAGGAGTAGGCCATTCAGCCCTTCTAGCCTGCACCGCCATTCAATGAGTTCATGGCTGAACATGCAACTTCAGTACCCCCTTCCTGCTTTCTCACCATACCCCTTGATCCCCCGAGTAGTAAGGACTTCATCTAACTCCCTTTTGAATATATTTAGTGAATTGGCCTCAACTACTTTCTGTGGTAGAGAATTCCACAGGTTCACCACTCTCTGGGTGAAGAAGTTTCTCCTCATCTCGGTCCTAAATGGCTTACCCCTTATCCTTAGACTGTGACCCCTGGTTCTGGACTTCCCCAACATTGGGAACATTCTTCCTGCATCTAACCTTTCTAAACCCGTCAGCATTTTAAACGTTTCTATGAGGTCCCCTCATTCTTCTGAACTCCAGTGAATACAAGCCCAGTTGATCCAATCTTTCTTGATAGGTCAGTCCCACCATCCCGGGAATCAGTCTGGTGAATCTTCGCTGCACTCCCTCAATAGCAAGAATGTCCTTCCTCAAGTTAGGAGACCAAAACTGTACACAATACTCCAGGTGTGGCCTCACCAAGGCCCTGTACAACTGTAGCAACACCTCCCTGCCCCTGTACTCAAATCCCCTCGCTATGAAGGCCAACATGCCATTTGCTTTCTTAACCGCCTGCTGTACCTGCATGCCAACCTTCAATGACTGATGTACCATGACACCCAGGTCTCGTTGCACTCCCCTTTTCCTAATCTGTCACCATTCAGATAATAGTCTGTCTCTCTGTTTTTACCACCAAAGTGGATAACCTCACATTTATCCACATTATACTATTGGACTTTTCAGCCACCAAAGAACTCACTTCAGGAGTGGAAGCAAGTCTTCGTGATTCCGAGGGACTGCCTATGATAATGATGATGATGATGATGAGTATAGGTGATAAAAGATTGAGTACATTGGTGGAAGAAGGGTATCTCAGCTTGCCTACAACCAGTTGACCTCCCGGGTCTGGCCAGCTACCTTTTAAGTGCCCTTTCAGCCCTTTATTACCCTTTGTTTATGACAAAAAACATTTAAAGAAAGCTTTGGAGAGTTAAAAGTTGAAGAGACCTATTTGTCAATGAGAGCTACACCTACCGAAGGAGAGAGAGGGAGGGAACTACACACTGAGGCGCCCTGTTCCAGTAAGCCTGTGAATCAGCAGACCAGGTTTCAGTGCCTATGCTCACTGATTCTGTGCAGAGACAATCACTTCAATAGAAGAACAGTTTTTGTTGGATTTATGGTCTTTGTTTTGAGGCGGTCAGCTTGTTCCATGTAAGTTTGCACCTGCGGGCAGACAGTTGGCGAATTATATATATTGTACGAATTTATGTCGCATTCAGGTACCGAAAGTACTGGGTGTAGCAACTTTTTTTATCCTTTCGAAACTTGTGTCTTTTTTGGTTTTGTGCCTTTCCAAGCTGCAAGCGGGCGGGGATTGTGCAAGGTGTAAACAGGTCGATGTAACCTGAGCTTTTCCCCTGTCCATTTACATGTGCATTGTGGCTGCCGTTCCAGACCCGAGCCATTCAATACTTTATCCCCCTCTTTCCTTTTCTCTTTATCCCTCCCTGAACCTTCTCCCCTGTCATCATGCCTTCTTTCACCTCTCCTCTCTCGGATACTCTGCCCGCCTAAATCCCTACCCAGTCCTTCATTACTCTTCGACCTTCCTACTCTCCTGTCGCTGTCCTAGGCTTGACTCCCTCCTGGGCAAGCCTACAGCTTCCCTTGGTGCCTCTCTTGGCATCCTACGAAGGGCCCATCGAGGCACTCATCGCTGCCTCCTCACGAGCAGCAGCCCCGACTGTCCCAACCTACTCTTTCGCCGACCTTCCCACCCAACACGCCCGCCAACTGGGGGTGGGGGGGGGCTAATCCTGCCATCTCCTCCCCGTCCAACACATCTCCCCCCGCCTCCCCCCAGCGCTGGCCCTGTGGACGCTGGCAGTGGTGCAGCCATCACCGACCCTCTCCGCATCTCCCTCCAGAATGTACCTTCCACCACTTGCCCCACCCAGACCGCCATGGTGACGGTGTGGCTCTCATCACCAAATCCTCTGGCACATTCTCCTCCTTTGAACAACTCATCTTATTCCACCCCTCTCACCTCTCTTTTAAAATTCTCAATCACTACCACCCACATACCATAAAAATGTTATTACCGATATTTCTTCACTACTTTCCTCCCTCTGCCTCTGCATTGAACGACTTTCATCCTCTGTGATTTCAACCTCCATCTAAATTCAACATGCTCTCTCTCATCTGAGTTCACTAGCCAAGGGACATAGACTTGAACGGATGTGGTGGTCAACTGGTTGAGCGATGCACCATCAGATCTGGCTGGACCACAATCACTCCCTCCATATAAACTCCCCAACTCATATTTACGGCCACCCTCCCCCCTCCCCCTGACCTTGCCATCTCTCTTGGCCTCACTATTCCCATTGAGTAAATCGCAGATAAGGCCATCTCTGACCACTTCCTTGTATAGCTCTCCCCCACATCCCCCTTCCACCCCTCTCTCCACCCCAACCCTACTTCCTTCTGTGCCGCTCCTGGAAAAAACTCTCTCCCTACTCTCTTCGAACTGCATTTATGGACTCCCAACTGTCCAGCCTTTGGCCCTCCATTCACCATTACATTTCTGCAGCTCGTCACACCCTCACCATCACCTCTGATGCCCTAGGCCCTGTTAAAACAATTCCTCTCTCGCAGCCTGGCTGTTCCCCGGTACAGCCCTGATCTTCACTCCCTCAAGTTCAAGGGACGCAGACTTGAACGGATGTAGTGGACAACTGGTTGAGTCATGCACCATCAGATCTGGCTGAACCACAAGCATTATCAGGTCCTGCTCTCGTCTGCCAAAATCGTTCACACATCCAGAATCATTCTGGAATGTAAAGATAAACCCCGGTTTTGATTCTCCACTGCTAACCATCTTTTTTAAACCCCTCTCCCCAGACTTCACCCTCATCTCTGATATTAAGTGTCAGGAGCTCATGGACTTTCTTTGTCTCTAAGATTGAGACCATCCCTTCAGCTGTCTCTGCCTCATCCCTTCCTTCCCCTTGCCCATCGGGCTAAAATTACTCTAAGGATCCCCCCTGCCCTAGCCCTGACCTCACATCTTTCCCCAGTCTCTCTCCGATCTCCCCTCATGACCTTTCTGAGCACATCCTGTCCATGAGGCCTACTTACTGCTAACTTAACCCCATTCCCACCAAACTGCTGACCACCCAACTTCCTTTTCTGGCTCCCATGTTAGTTCACATTCTCTTCTCAGGTACTATCCTCCTCTCCCTCAAATCTGCTCTCATCACCACTCTCCTCAAAAAAACAACCGTCAACTCTCCCTTTCCTCGCCAAAGTCCTTGAATATGTTGTCCGCTCCCAAATCCATGCCCATCTTTCCTGCAATTCCATGTTTGAATCCCTCCAATCCAATTTCCACGCCTGCCACAGTACGGAAACGGCTTTTATCAAAGTCACAAATGACATCCTTTGCGACTGTGACAACGGTAAGCTATCCCTCCTTTTCCTTCTTAACTTATCTGCAGCCTTTGACACGGTTGACCACTCTATCCTTCTCCAACATCTCTCCACCGTCGTCCAGCTGGGTGGGACTGCATTTGTCTGCTTCCATTCTTATCCATCTAATCATAGCCATGGAATCACCTGCAATGGCTTCTCTTTCCACCCCGCATCGTTACTTCTAGTGCCCCCAAGCATCTATCCTTGGCCCTTCCTAGTTCTCATCTACATATTGCCCCTTGGCAAAATGATCTGAAAACATAGTGTCAGTTTCCACATGTATGCTGATGATATCCGGTTCTACCTCACTACCACTTCTCTCGACCCTTCCATGGTCATTAAATTGTCTGACTGCTTGTCCAATATCCAGTTCTGGATGAACAGAAATGTTCTCCAATGAATATTGCGAAGATCGTTTTTGGTCATCACCATTGTTTTTGGTCTTCGCCACAAACTCTGCTCTCTAGCCACTGACTCCATCCCTGTCCTTAACTCATGTCTGAGGCTGAGCCAGACTGCTCGCTACCTTGGTGTCATATTTGACTCTGAAATTAGCTTTTGACCATATATCCACTGCTAACTAAGATTGCCTATTTCCACCTCTGTAACATCACCCATCTCCGCCCTTGCCTCAGTTTATCCGCTGTTGAAGCCCTCATCCATGCCTTTGTTACCTCTAGACGTGACATTTCCAATGCACTCATGGCTGGCCTCCCACATTCTATCCTACGTAATTTAGAGGTGATCCAAAACTCGGCTGCCCATGTCCTATCTCGCACCAAGTCCCGCTCACCCATCATTGACCAACATTGGCTTCCAGTTAAGCAATGCCTTTATTTCAATATTCTCATCTTTGTTTACAAATCTTTCCATGGCCTCCCCCCTCCCTATCGCTGTAATCTCCTCCAGCCCCACAACCCCCCGAGATATCTGTGCTCCTCTAATTCTGCCTTCTTGAGCATCCCTAATCATAATGGCTCAATCATTGGTGGCCGTGCCTTGAGCTGCCTAGGCCCCAAGCTCTGGAACTCGCGGCCTAAACCTCTCTACCTCTCTTTCCTCCTTCAAGATGTTTCTTAAAACATACTTCTTTGACCAAGCTTTTGGACACCTGCCCCCGATTTCTACTTATGTGGCTCAGTGTCAATGTTTTTATCTCAACACTCCTGTGAAGCGCCTTGAGATGTTTCACTATGTTAAAGGCGCTATATAAATACAAGTTGTTGTTGTTACAAACAAATTATAGCTAAACACTTGCAAAAGGTAGGCCAAAAAAGCTTCATAATCTCATCAATAAGGCACTAAATCGCCAGCAAAATATTTGCTTGCATATATTCCATTGTGATTTGCTTCATTGTTTTGAAAAATACTTGACAATGGGACAGATTTTTCAGTCAACACTTGCACTTGCCCACACACTTTCTGTGGGGATTTGCACTGGAACTTGCTGTGATTGGACAGCCATTTTGGTGCAGCGTCCTCTGCAGGGAATCTGGGACAAATAACTGGGACAGCAACTATGTGTCTCCTTAACCAATCTGATTGAAGAATTGTTACAGAGCAGTGCAGGAAAAAAAACATTGACAGAAGGGTCGAGAACCAAAGGACACAGAATTTTTTGTAGGGCTACAGGGAAAGGGTGGGGTAGTGAGACTAGCTGAGGTGCACTTGCAGAGAGCTAGCACTGGCTCGAAGGGCCAAATGGATTTCTGTGCTGTAACCATTCTATGATTGTATGATTCTAAGTGGAGTTGAGATCAAAGATCAGCCATGATCTTATTGAATGGCGGAGCAGACTCGAGGGATTGTATGACCTACTCCTGCTCCTAATTTTTACATTCTTATGATGTATTCAATATTTATACAGAATGTTAATCTCCAGCCTAGGTATGCGGGTTATTCAGATCAGCAGAAACGAACCATAACTGCTAGAATGAACATGGTTCAGTCCTCAATCCGATTACAGAAAATCATGTTCTATTCACTAGAAAGGGTGAAGAGAAGATTTGTAAGAATGTTGCCAGGATTGAGAAACTTTAGCTATGAGGAAAGATTTAGATTCGGGTTATTTTCCTTCGAACAGAGGAGTCTGTGAGGAGATTTAATTGAGGTGTATACAAGTATGCGGATGACACTAAGTTGGGTGGCAGTGTGAGCTGCGAGGAGGATGCTAAGATGCTGCAGAGTGACTTGGATAGGTTAGGTGAGTGGGCAAATGCATGGAAGATGAAGTATAATGTGGATAAATGTGAGGTTATCCACTTTGGTGGTAAAAACAGAGAGACAGACTATTATCTGAATGGTGACAGATTAGGAAAAGGGGAGGTGCAACGAGACCTGGGTGTCATGGTATATCAGTCATTGAAAGTTGGCATGCAGGTACAGCAGGCGGTTAAGAAAGCAAATGGCATGTTGGCCTTCATAGCAAGGGGATTTGAGTACAGGGGCAGGGAGGTGTTACTACAGTTGCACAGGGCCTTGGTGAGGCCACACCTGGAGTATTGTGTACAGTTTTGGTCTCCTAACTTGAGGAAGGACATTCTTGCTATTGAGGGAGTGCAGCGAAGGTTCACCAGACTGATTCCCGGGATGGCGGGACTGACATATCAAGAAAGACTGGATTAACTGGGCTTGTATTCACTGGAGTTCAGAAGAATGAGAGGGGATCTCATAGAAACGTTTAAAATTCTGATGGGTTTAGACAGGTTAGATTCAGGAAGAATGTTCCCAATGTTGGTGAAGTCCAGAACCAGGGGTCACAGTCTAAGGATAAGGGGTAAGCCATTTAGGACCGAGGTGAGGAGAAACTTCTTCACCCAGAGAGTGGTGAACCTGCGGGGAATTCTCTACCACAGAAAGTTGTTGAGGCCAATTCACTAAATATATTCAAAATGAGTTAGATTTAGTCCTTACTACTAGGGGGATCAAGGGGTATGGCGAGAAAGCAGGAATGGAGTACTGAAGTTGCATGTTTTGCCATGAACTCATTGAATGGCGGTGCAGGCTCGAAGGGCCGAATGGCCTACTCCTGCACCTATTTTCTATGTTTCTATGTTTCTATGTTTCTACGAGGGTCCTGGACAGAGTGGATAGGAAGGACTTATTTCCCTTAGCAGAGGGGTCAATAACCAGGGGGCATAGACATAAAGTAGTTGGTAGAAGGATTAGAGGGGAGATGAGGCAACATTTCTTCACCCAGAGGGTGGTGGGAGTCTGGAACTCACTGTCTGAAAAGGTGGTAGAGGCAGAAACCCTCATCACATTTAAAAGATACTTGGATGTGCACTTACAGGACTACGGACCTAGTGCTGGAAGGTGGGATTGGGCTAGGTAACTCTGTCGACCGATGCAGACACGATGCACCGAATGGCCTCCTGCTGTGTCCTAATTTTCTGTGATTCTGTGATAAGTTCTTACAATGGTGGGGCCTTTGCCCAGCATTCCCCGCGGGGCAGCATATGCCGCACCCAGACGACAGGAGCCAGCCGCGCAGGCGCAGTACCGGGCAATGTTTCGAGCATGCGCAGAGCGTGCACTGGAGACACACGGACGCTGAGACGAGCTCAGGCTTGAGCTGGGCTCTGCACCGGGTGAGAATCAGGGGGCACAGGGGAGTCATCGATAGGCAAGTGGGCGTAGAGGCTTCATAAACAGCTGGTGTCGGCCGCAAGCCCCGAGTAATAACCCGAAACTCCCGCGTTTGCAGCGACGGGTTTTTCTCCCGGTAACAGGCCCGGATTAACCGCCATCTTTGTACAGGAAGGCGGGGTGGTTCAGCGAGCGGCTCGCTCGCTTCATGGCGTAACACCGCATGCGCAGCCAGGTTGGGGCTTCAGCGTCTTCCCAACCGGGTCCCAGTGCTCGGGAGAGCTATCTCTGACTCATTTATTTTATTCTCACTCACCACACATCTGATTTCTCAACATCTTTCCTGAAGGCGTTGGTAAGTGCCCAGCTTATGGTTTACATCCCACACAAGTATAAGAGAAGAGCCCCAGAGCTGGACCCCCTTCTACAGTCCCAGGGTTAGAATCCCCATGCACAGTCCAGGGTTAAAATCATAGAATCATAGAAGTTTGCAGCATGGAAGGAGGCCATTTCGGCCCATCGTGTCTGGGCCAGCCAACAAGAGGCCTATTCCCACTTTCCAGCTCTAAGTCAGTAACCCTGCAGGTCATGGCACTTTAAGTGCAAATCCAATACTGTTTAAATGTGGTGAGGATTTCTGCCTCTACCACCCTTTCAGGCAATGTGTTCCGGACCCACAGAATCCTCTGCGTGAAGAACTTTCCTCTCTAAACCTTGTACCAATTACTTTAAGTTTATGCCCCTGGTTGTTGACCCCTCTGCGAAGGGAAATAGGTCCTTTTTATCCACTATATCTAAGCCCCTCATAATTTTATACACTTCAATGAGGTCTCCCCTCAACCTCCTCTGTTGCTAGGAAAACAAACACAGCCTATCCAATCTGTTCTCGTAGCTAAGATTCTCCACTCCCGGCAACATCCTCGTAAATCTCCTTTATACCCTCTCCAGTGCAATCACGTCCTTCCTTTAATGTGGTGACCAGAACTGCACACAGAACTCCAGTTGTGACGTAACAAGTGTTTTACACAGTTGAAGCATAACCCACCCGTTCTTATATTCTATGCCTAGGCTAATAAAGGAAAGCATTCCGTGTGCCTTCTTAAACACCTTATCCACCTGGCCTGCTACCTTCAGGGATCTGTGGACATGCACTCCCAGGTCCCTTTGTTCTTCTACACTTCTCAATGTCCTACCATTTAATGTGTATTCCCTTTCCTTGTTAGCCCTCCCCAAATGCATTACTTCACACTTCTCTGGATTAGACAGTCCCAGGATTAGAATCCCCATGTACAGTCCGGGGTTAGAATCCCCATGTACAATCCTAGGGTTAGAATTCCCAGGTACAGTCCCAATGTTAGAATCCCCATGTACAATTCTAATGTTAGAATTCCCATGTAAAGTCCCAGGGTTAAAATTCCCATATACAGTCCCAGAATTAGGTTCCCCATGTACAGTCCCAGGGTTAGAATCCCCATATACAGTTCCAGGGTTGGAATCCCCATGTACAGTCCCAGAGTTAGACACCCCATTTACATTCCCAGGGTTGTAATCCCCATGTACAGTCCCGGGGTTAGAATCCCCATGTACAATCCTAGGGTTAGAATTCCCAGGTACAGTCCCAATGTTAGAATCCCCATGTACAATTCTAATGTTAGAATTCCCATGTACAGTCCCAGGGTTAAAATTCCCATATACAGTCCCAGAGTTAGGTTCCCCATGTACAGTCCCAGGGTTAGAATCCCCATATACAGTTCCAGGGTTGGAATCCCCATGTACAGTCCCAGAGTTAGACACCCCATTTACATTCCCAGGGTTGTAATCCCCATGTACAGTCCCGGGGTTAGAATCCCCATGTACAGTCCCAGGGTTAGACTCCCCATGTACAGTCCCAGGGATAGAATCCCCAAGTACAGTCCTAATGTTAGAATTCCCATGTACAGTCCCAGGGTTAGAATTCCCAAGTACAGTCCCACGTTTGGAACCCGGTGCATGGAAGTGGAATTTCAGCCTCGGTGTTACAAGTTCATCGGTTACAGGCTGGAGAGAGGAATAATTCACTGCCAGGCCTTTTTAAATTTGTGTGGTGAGGTATTCCAGTTTCCGGTAACACTAATCCTGGATTTAAAGGAGGGGAGAGCTGTGTTTAAAGTGAAAAGATCAGCTAGAACATAAGAACAAGGAGCAGGAGTAGGCCATTTGGCCCCTTGAGCCTGCTCCGCCATTTATTAAGATCATCGCTGATCTGTTCATGGAATCAGCTCCATTTCCCTGCCCGTTCCCCATAACCTTTTATTCCCTTATCACTCAAAAATCTGTCTGTCTATCCGCCTTAAATATATTCAATGACCCAGCCTAAACAGCACTCTGGGGCAGAGAATTCCACGGATTTACAACCCTCTGATAGAAGAAATTTCTCCTCATCTCAGTTTTAAATAGGGCGGACCCTTATTCTGAGACTATGTCCCTTAGTTTTAGTTTTCCCTATGAGTTCTGCATCCACCTTGTCGAACCCCTTCATTATCTTAGTTTTGATAAGATCACCTCTCACTCTTCTGAACTCCAATGAGTATAGGCCCAATCTACTAAACCTATCTTCATAAGTCAACCCCCTCATCTCCGGAATCAAACTAGTGAACCTTCTCTGGACAGCCTCCAATGCAAGTATATCCTTCCTTAAATACCGAGACCAAAACTGTACACAGTACTCCAGGTGTGGCCTCACCAATACCCTGTACAGTTGTAGCAGGATGTTTATGCTTTTATACTCCATCCCCCTTGCAATAAAGGCCAACATTCAATTTGCCTTCCTGATTACTTGCTGTACCTGCATACTAACTTTTTGTGTTTCATGCACAAGGAGTCACAGGTCCCACTGGACTGCAGTACTTCGCAATCTTTCTCCATTTAAATTATAATTTGCTTTGCTATTATTTCTGCCAAAGTGGAAAACCTCAAATTTTCCCACATACTCCATCTGCCAAATGTTTGCCCACTCACTTAACCTGTCTATATCCCTTTTCAGATTTCTTGTGTCCTCCTCACAATTTGCTCGTCCACCCATCTTTGTATCATCAGCAAACTTGGCTACATTACACTCAGTCCCTTCAAGTCATTAATATGGATTGTAAATAGTTGAGGCTTCAGCATCAATCCCTGCGGCACTGCACTAGTTACAGTTTGACAACTTGAAAATGACCCATTTATCACGACTCTCTCTTTTCTGTTAGTTAGCCAATCCTCTATCCATTCTACTACTATATTACTCCCAACACCTTGAACTTTTATCTTGTGCAGTAACCTTTTATGTGGCACCTTATCGAATGCCTTCTGGCAATCGAAATACACCACATCCACTGGTCCCCCCTTATCCACCCTGCTCGTTACATCCTCAAAGAACTCCAGCAAATTTGTCAAACATGATTTCCCTTTCATAAAACCATGCTGGCTCTGCTTGATTGAATTATGCTTTTCCAAATGTCCCGTTATTGCTTCCTTAATGTTGGGATAAAAAGAACACTTCTCTTCCTCAAGGTGGACTCCCTGATATAAGGAATTAACACCCGCCCATCCGTATAGCGACCAAGGAATCACTCAAATGAAACCTTGGTTTAACCGGTTTTATTTGAGCATGCTAGGGAAGAATTCCGATGAATATTTTCCAATACAACAGTTTGTAATTACAATTATACATTTTCTGAGGTGTGCGACCCTCCTACAAAACCACCGATTGGCTCACTACTATCAGCGAAGTTACATTGATTTGTTGACCCTTATCAGACTGGCTCTGGGTGGTTCCCCCCACCTGTCCATCTCTCATCACACGTCACCCTCCCGGAATGTGATATACAGTGGTGTCAACTTTGCCTCAGTTCCTCATGACGTGTTGATGAACTTTGTTTTCCAGGGTGGTGCCTCCTTACCCCTTTCCCAAGAACTCTAGTCAGAACTACCAGTCAATACCATCCTGTGCCCATGTTGCTATAATCTATGTTCCCAAACATTTTACTGTCCTTGTTCTGTACTAAATACAGCTTCCATGAGTCTGTACTAAGGTTAATACAAGAGATGGTTCATTAACCATCAGGCTTTGCTGCTTCCCTCGTCTTAACCCAATGTAAGCGAGTGTACAAGCGTGCTTTACATACATAAGCAAGTTTTACATACAATCGGTCAATCACAATCCCTACCGTAAGACAGAGGAACTCCGGATTCCTCAGAACCTCCTAATACTGATAAGCCCTACAATCTCAACCATGTGTTAGATCAATTCACTACTTTCAGTATCCACTTTAGTGACCATCCATCTGTCCCCACTCTAGTGACCGTATTTTATCCCCTTACACTTAATAATGGACTCCAGCATTTTCCCAATGACCGATGTTAGGCTAATTGGTCTATAGCTTTCTGCTTTCTGTCTGCCTCCTTTTTTAAATAGGGACGTTACATTTGCAGTTTTCCAATCCGCTGGGACCTCCCCAGAATCCAGGGAATTTTGGTAGATTACAACCAATGCATCCACTATCTCTGCAGCCACTTCCTTTAAGACCCTAGGATGTACGCCATCAGGTGCAGGGGACTTGTTCGCCTTTAGTCCCATTATTTTACCAAGTACTACTTATTTAGTTATAATGATCCTCCCTATAGCCACATGATTATCCACTATTGGGATGTTTTTAGTGTCTTCTGCCATGAAGGCCAATACAAAACATCTCTGCCCTTTCCCTGTTCCCCATTATTAATTCCCCTGTCTCATCTTCCAGGGAACCAACATTTACTTGAGCCACTCTTTTCCTTTTTATGTAACTGTAGGAACTCTTATTATTTGTTTTTATATTTTGTACTAGTTTACTTTCATAATCTATCTTCCCTCTCTTTATTATTTTTTTACTCATTCTTTGCTTAAAAGTTTCCTAATCCTCCGGCCTCCCACTAGTCTTGGCCACATTGTATGCCCTTGTTTTCAATTTGATACCCTCCCTTATTTTCTTAGTTAGCTACGGATGGTTATCTCTTCTCTTAACATCGTTCCTTCTCACTGGAATATATTTTTGTTGCGAGTTAGTAAATATTTCCTTAAATGTCTGCCACTGTTTATCAACCACCATTCACTTTAATCTATTTTCCCAGACCACTTTAGCCAACTCTGCCTTCATACCTTAGTAGTCTCCTTTATTTAAGCTTAGGACACCGGTTTGAGCACTAACTTTTTCACCCTCCAACTGAATTTGAAATTCAACCAAGTTATAGTCACTCATTCCTAGAGGTTCCTTATCTAGGAGATTGTTTACTAATCCTGTCTCATTACACAGTACCAGATCTAAGAATTTTCCAATTAATAGTTTTTGATCAATATCGACTCCCACAGGGAGGGGAAATTCTGTAATAAGGAAGGAACCGGGCAAGATTTGAAAGGTTTTAACAAAGGATTCGAGGGACTCTTACATTTGAGATCTTTATTTTGTCCACTCGAGGATTTAGATAACTGACTTCCTCCTGTAAATATAGAGCTGTATTATTAGGCCGTGAAATAAATTTGCTGAGTGAATTTAAATTTAAAATCAGGGTTGCAGGTCTGATGCTCTATTCACACATCGACAGTGGGGAAGATGCTGTGGGGCACATGCTAAGTCCCTAACTGAAAGTTTAATTAACAGACTGGGTTTTGGATTAAATGATCCCGGGTGTGAGAGGGAACGTTGTCTGGAAACTTGAGTTGTCAGTTCTGAATTTCTATCCTGTACTTACAGAGATGACTTTTGTAAATTCCTTTTACAGCGTATTAGAACGGGAGGATTCACAGACGGGAAACTCGAACCAAACATCACATAAAGATCTGACAGAGTCACTCGATTCATCAAGACCTGAATACCATCGGCCTTTGACTGTGGAAGGAGAAATGTCTATCTGTTCTGTCTGTAAGAAAAGATTTCAAATATCAGTGTGACTGGAAAAGCACTGAGACATACACACCCGAGTGAGAGTGTTCCAGTGCACTGACTGGAAAGAGCTTTAACCAGTTACACAGCCTGAAAAAACATTGCACCATTCACAGCGGGGAGAAACTGTACACGTGTTCTGTGTGTGGACGAGGCTTCAACTGATCACCCAACCTGGAGAGACACAAGGACACCCGTACCATTGGGAAACCGTGGGAATGTGGGGACTGTGGGAAGGGATTCAGATCCCCATCCCGGTTAAAAATTCACCAGCGAGTTCACACTGGGGAGAGGCCGTTCACCTGCTCCTTGTGTGGGAAGGGTTTCACTGACTCATCCAGCCTGCTGACACACCAGCGAGTTCACACTGGGGAGAGGCCGTTCACCTGCTCTGTGTGTGGGAAGGGATTCGCTCTGTCATCTGGCCTGCTGGCACACCAGCGAGTTCACACTGGGGAGAGGCCGTTCACTTGCTCCAAATGTGGGAAGGGATTTACTCAGTCTTCCGGCCTCCTCAAACACCAGCGAGTTCACACTGGGGAGAAGCTGTTCACCTGCTATGTCTGTGAGAAGAGATTCACTCAGTCATCCAACCTGCTGGCACACAAGCAGCAAGTTCACACCGGGGAGAGACCATTCATCTGCTCTATGTGTGGGAAGGGATTCACTCGGTCATCCAACCTGCTGACACACCAGCGAGTTCACACTGGGGAGAGGCCATTCACCTGCTCTGTGTGCGGAAAGGGATTCTCTCAGTCATCCCACCTGCTGGCACACAGCAAGCAAGTTCACACCGAGGAGAGGTCATTCATTTGCTCTGAATGTGGGAAGGGATTCGCTTTGTCATCTGGCCTTCAGAAACACCTGCAAATTCACACTGGAGAGAGGCCGTTTAGCTGCTCTGTCTGTGGGAAGAGATTCACTCGGTCATCCAGCCTGCTGGTACACAACAAACAAGTTCACACGAAGGAGAAGCCATTCCCTTGCACCATGTGTGGGAAGGGATTTGCTGTGTCATCCGACCTCCTGAAACACCAACTAGTTCACAACTGACTGCAGGGGTTGGATTCTGCTGTTAATCACACCCGGGACTGAACCATGTTCATTCTGGAAGTTGGGATTTGTTTCTGCCAATGTTAGTAATATAACCCTATAACTCGGCTATAGTTTGATAATCTGTATAAATGTCAAATAAATCAGCTTTCTTTTAAACACCGTGTGCCTAGTCCTGATATCACAATGATAATACGAGCTGATTGACGACTTGTTATGAACTGGGTGGAATCCATCTTAGAACGGAGTTCCCACAACTTTTAAAAAGATGGATCTACAAGATGTCCAAGTCTGACATTCAATTTCACCCGATGGGAAATATTTTGATAATCTGTTATTGTCACAGAGCAAAGCAGCATTGTTACTTTAACATCAGTTTAATCAAATTCAATGGGCAGTCCGATTTCCAAAGGGAAACGCCTCCTTTGAGCTGACAGTGTTGACAGTTCTGCAGCTCATTTCTCACTGTGTTCATTCTTTAATTTTCATTCATTCTCGGGATGTGGGTGAGCCAGATTGGCATTTATTGCCCATCCTTAATTGCCCCTTTAGAAGGTGGTGGTGAGCCGCTGCCTTCTTGAACCGTACTGCAGTCTGTGTGCTGAGGTCAGGATGGTGCATGACTTGGAGGGGATCTTGGAGGTGCTGGTCTTTCCATACACCTGCTGTCCTTGTCCTTCTACACGGAGGAGGTTGTGGGTTTGGAAGGTGCTGTCAAAGAAGCCTTGGTGACTTGCTGCTGTAGATGATGCACACTACAGCCATAGTGGTCTCATGTTTTTCATCCAATACAGGCCTCAGCCCAGACATTTGTTCCCAATGTTGATGCAGTGGTTCAAGAGGTGCCGGGTATCAGGAGCAGTATCGAGAGGTGCCGGGTATCAGGAGCAGTATCGAAGGATAGGTGGAACAGTAAGCTGTGAGGAGAACACAAAGCATCTGCAAAGGGATATGGATGTTAAGAGAGTGGGCACTAAGGTGGCAGATAGAGCATAATGTGGGGAACTGTGAGGTTATTCACTTTAGTAGGAAGGACAGAAAAACAGAATGTTTTAAGTTGTGAGAAAATGTTAAATATTGGGTGTTCAGAGAAGCTTGGGTGTCATCGTACAGTAAACACACATTTAGCATGCAGGTACAGCAAGCAATTAAGAAGTTGAATAGCATGTTGGCCTTTATTGCAAGAGGGTTGGAGTACAAGAGTAAGGAAGTCTTACTACAATTGTACAGGGTTTTGATGAGACCATAGAGGCGGTCCAACGAAGATTTACTAGATTGATCCTTGGGATGAGAGGGTTGTTCTATAAGGAGAGATTGAGTAGATTATACTCTCTGGAGTTTAAAAGAATGAGAGGGGATTTCATTGAAAAATATAAGATTCTGAGGGGGATTGACAGGGTAGATGCTGAGAGTTTGTTCCACTGGCTGGAGAGTCTAGAAATAGGGGGCAGTCGCAGGATAAGGGGTGGGCCATTTCAGACCGAGTTGAGGAGGAATTTCTTCACTCAGAGGGTTGTGAATTTTTGGAATTCTCTACCTGAAAGGACTGTGGATGCTGAGTCATTGAGTATATTCAAGGCTAAGATAGATAGATTTATGGACTTTAGGAGAATCACGGGACTATGGGGAACAGACCTGAAAGTGGAGTTGAGGTTGATGATTAACCATGATCTTATTGAGTAGCGGAGCAGGCTCGAAGTGCTGTATGGCCTACTCCTGCTTCCAATTCTTATGCTCTTATGTTCTAAATAGTTTCCAGAGACTGAAGGGTCTGTAGCCAGAGGACACAGATTTAACTAGCAAAAGAATCAGAGGCAAAATGATGAAATAAATATGCAATGAGCTGTTATGATCTGGAATACATGGCCTGAAAGGGGGCCAGGAGCAGATTCAGTAATACATTTCAAAAGGGATTTGGGAAATACTTGAGTATGAAAAAATGCAGGGATATTGGGAAAGAGCAGGGAAAGTGGGACTGCTTGGGATATTGGGAAAGAGCAGGGTGAGTGGGACTGATTGTGATATAGGGAAGGAGCAGGGGGAGTGGGACTAATTGGTTAGATCTTTCAAATGAGTGCCAGCACATGCAACAGTGGGCTGGATGTACACAATCTGAAATGTAGCATTCTTAGATTCTGTGATTCTATAACTACATCATGTCTCTGTTTATATTACACTAGACCCTGTCTCTGTTTATATTACACCAGACCCTGTCTCTGTTTATATTACATTAGACCCTGTCTCTGTTATTATTACACCAGACCCTGTCTCTGTTATTATTACACCAGACCCTGTCTCTGTTTATATTGCACCAGACCCTGTCTCTGTTTATATTACACCAGACCCTGTCTCTGTTTATAGTACACTAGACCCTGTCTCTGTTTATAGTACACTAGACCCTGTCTCTGTTTATATTACACCAGACCCTGTCTCTGTTTATATTACACCAGACCCTGTCTCTGTTTATAGTACACTAGACCCTGTCTCTGTTTATAGTACACTAGATCCTGTCTCTGTTTATATTACACTAAGCCCTGTCTCTGTTTATATTACACTAGACCCTGTCTCTGTTTATATTACACTAGGCCCTGTCTGTGTTTATATTACACTAGACCCTGTCTCTGTTCATATTACACTATACCCTGTCTCTGTTTATATTATACTAGACTCTATCTCTGTTTATATTACACTAGACCCTGTCTCTGTTTATATTACACGAGGCCCTAACTCTTGTTTACTTGACACGATTCCCTTTCTCACTTTATACTACAATAGAACCTGTCTCCACTAGTACTGCACCAGACCTTGCGTCTGTAAGATAGAGAGACAAATGATAGATGGTGGAATAGATATATGTTGATAATC
This sequence comes from Pristiophorus japonicus, assembly GCF_044704955.1. Lineage (NCBI taxonomy): Eukaryota > Metazoa > Chordata > Chondrichthyes > Pristiophoridae > Pristiophorus > Pristiophorus japonicus. Next base: position 56,675 of record NW_027254439.1, on the reverse strand, counting down.
GTAAAGATATGTATTTGCGTGTGTGAGAGCATGCAACCATTTTTTTTAAATTAGAAGCAGGTTTATTCTTGTTAATAGCTATCAGCAGCTGTGGGCAATGTCCTATTGATCTGGTATTGTGTGGGTAATATTTGTGTTGAGAGGATAGGGTGAATCTTGTAACAATCTCCCAGAGATGGACTGGGATTGAGGGACAGGACTGAAGGGGAGCAATTCACTGCACTTTGCACTACTTCGTGGCACTTTGTGTGTTAAAGATTACTAATTCATACTTGTGTTGTCCTGTGCCAACTGCTCACAGATTTTAATGCTAAGGATTGTTTTCTCTGCAGTATTTTCTATTGAGCTTTGCCTGGCCCACTGATTGTGTCAGAGCCTGGAACCGTGACCTCATAGAACCGCCGGATGGGCAGCCGCAGGGTCCAAATGATCGCCGGGCGCACTAACTCTCATCTGATTAAGAGAAACAACTGGAATAAAGCACACACCTCACTCTATATAGGTGTGATGTGTAGGTGTACATCATTCTTAATGTTTGCAAGTGCCTTCTGCAAAAATAAATGATTATCTTCACCAGTTATTTTTCACCATTTTATATCCTTTTATTCAAATGTAATTGCAGATAGTTTAATATCATTACCATTTATTGATAACCCATTGTCTTGTGTGCTATTGTTTAGAAAGTGCTGTCACAGTGACCATTCTGTTACCAAGGTGACCATGTCTGTCCGCAGTATTCAGTGGGAAAGGGGATTAAATCACACCGAGGATAATGAGCAGCCCCCCACCAGTCTCTGCACTTTATTGTCCAGTGATCGCCTCACCATCACACAGGAGCTCCTGATATTTACCTCCAGTGTGTGATGATTGGTGCAAGTAATGGTAAAAATAAAACTACCTGTACCTGGCATGAGGTTAATAAACCTGTAACTCACTGATCGAATATTTCCCTCATTTAAAAAGAATGAAACATTTGTTACTCTCTAGAGAATTGTGCACTATTTCTATTTCCATAGTCTTCTTTCTTTTGACTGTTACCTTCACTGTTTCCTTCTCAACCTCTTCCAACATCTGTGGGAATGGTCTAGTGCAATAATAACTGGAGCCGGGACGAGAAAGAAACAAGCCTTAGTGTTAATAATAGAAACAATATTTGGTGCAATAACTGAAAGATGTCATAGTACTCTAATTGTGGTCTAATCAAGGTTCGTTACAGGTTTAGCATAACTTTCCTACTTTTCAATTCTTTTTTTCTATGTATCAGAAGAAAATGTAAATTTAGATGCTTCATCAACACCCCCCCCCCCCTCCCCATCTTTTAATCAAAAGCAGCAGTCACCAAGATGTTCCCATGACTGTGCCAATAACTTAACGTTGCTCCCAGGTAGTGTCCAAGAGCAGCCACCCTCTTGCTCAAGTAAAATGTTTTGCCTTTTCACAGCAGCGCAATTAAATTCAAAAAGAAGCAATATGGCAGGAAATCATTTGCATTGAAGCCTCAAGGTGTCAAACTCCCTCCTTTCCGGAGACCATTAATCATGCCCTGAAGTAAGGATTGATCTTAATAAATGCAACTGCAACCATCCTCTGCCAAAAACCAAGCAGTCAATACATGATCTGCATGGCCTGTCATTTCTGCTGGTATCACATTAACAGAGGCAGGATCCACTTTAAAAATACCAAAAACATGCTCCGATTGATTACTGGCAGAGCCACAGTCTAGAGTAATAATAATAGAGTTGTGCACGAGAACTGGAATAACAGGGGCAGGTAATCATAACATGATTAGTCAGAGTCACCATGGCTTTATGAAAGGGAATTCGTGTTTGACAAATGTATTAGAGGTCTTGAGGATGTAGATAAAGGTGCCACATGAAAGGTTATTACACAAGATAAAGGCTCATGGGATTGGACGTAATGTATTAGCATGAATAGAGGATTTGTTAACGGACAGAAAACAGAGAGTAGGAATAAACGGGTCTTTTTCAGGTTGGCAGGCTGTAACTAGTGGGGTGCCACAAGGATCACTGCTTGAGCCTCAGCTTTTTACAATCTATATTAATGACCTAGATGAAGGGACAAGTGCAATGTATCCAAGTTTTCTGACGATACAAAGCTAGGCGGGACAGTAAGCTGTGAGGAGAACACAAAGCATCTGCAAAGGGATATAGATAGACTAAGTGAGTGGGCAGCAAAGGTGACAGATGGCGTATAATGTAGCGAAGTGTGAGGTTATATACTTTGGTAGGAAGAATAGAAAAAAATCATACTTTTTAAATGGTGAGAAACTTTTAAATGATGGTGTTCAGTGAGATTTAGGTATCATTGTTCAAGAAACACAGAAAGCTAGCATGCAGGTACATCAAGCAATAAGGAAGGCAAATGGCATGTTGTCCTTTATTGCAAGGGGCTAGAGTAATAGAGTAAGGAAGTCTTGCTCCAATTGTACAGGGTCTTGGTGAGACCACACCTGGAGTACTGTGCACAGTTTTGGACTCCTTATCTAAGAGGCGGTACAACAGAGGTCCACTAGATTGATTCCTGGGATGAGAGGGCTGTCTTATGATGAGAGATTGTGTAGAATGGGCCCATACTCTCTGCAGTTTAGAAGAATGAGAGGTGATCTCATTGAAACGTACAAGATTCTGAAGGGGATTGACAGGGTAGATGCTGAGAGGATGTTCCCCCTGGCTGGAGTGTCTAGAACCAGGGGTCACAGTCTCAGGATAGGGGTCGCCCATTTAAGACTGAGATGAGGAGGAATTTCTTCACTCAGAGGGTTGTGAATCTTTGGAATTTTCTGCCTCAGATGGCTGTGGATACTGAGTCTCTGAATATATTCAAGGCCAAGACAGATTGATTTTTGGAGTTATGGGGAATCAAGGGATCTGGAGATCAGGCGGAAAAGTGGGGTTGAGGCCCACGATGCCAATGCTGAGGAGTGCCGTACTGTTGGAGGTGCTGTCTTTCCAATGAGTCTTCAAACCAATGCCTTGTCTGCCCTTTCAGGTGGACGTAAAAAATCCCACGGCCACTAGTTGAAGAGCAGGGAAATTCTCTCCAGTGTCCCGGGACAGCATTTAAACCACATTTGACTTCGCTAAAAACAGATTCATTTGACATCACTTTGCTGTTTATGGGATCGTGCTGTGTGAAAAGTATCTGCCGCATTTCCAACATTACAACAGTGACTACACTTCAATAGTACTTCACTGGCTGTAAAGGTGCTGAGGTTGTGAACGATGCTGCGTAACTGCAAGTCATACATTCTTTGTGTTTGTCCAATAACAAATGTCGTCCTGGAATATAGAAGGTTCAGGTGTGATTTGATTGAGTTTTGAAGATTTTGAAAGGAACTCATGGAGAAAAACCTTTTCCACTGGTGCAGTAATAACTGAGACAGGGTCTAGAGTAATATAAACAGACACAGGGTCTAGTGTAATGTAATCAGAGACAGGGCCCAGTGTAATATAAACAGAGACAGGGTCTAGTGTAATATAAACAGAGACAGGGTCTAGTGTAATATAAACATAGACAGGGTCTGGTGTAATATAAACAGAGACAGGGTCTAGTGTAATATAAACAGAGACAGGGTCTAGTGTAATATAAACATAGACAGGGTCTGGTGTAATATAAACAGAGATAGGGTCTGGTTTAATATAAACAGGGACAGGGTCTAGTGTAATGTAAACAGAGACAGGGCCCAGTGTAATATAAACAGAGACAGGGTCTAGTGTAATATAAACAGGGACAGGGTCTAGTGTAATATAAACAGAGACAGGGTCTAGGGTAATATAAACAGAGACAGGGTCTGGTTTAATATTAACAGAGACAGGGTCTAGTGTAATGTAAACAGAGACAGGGTCTAGTGTAATATAAACAGAGACAGGGTCTAGTGTAATATAAACAGAGACAAGGTCTAGTGTAATATAAACAGAGACAGGGTCTAGTGTAATATAAACAGAGACAGGTTCTAGTGTAATATAAACAGAGACAGGGCCTAGTGTAATATAAACAGAGACAGGGTCTAGTGTAATATAAACAGAGACAGGGCCTAGTGTAATATAAACAGAGACAGGGTCTGGTGTACTATAAACAGAGACAGGGTCTGGTGTAATATAAACAGAGACAGGGTCTAGTGTACTATAAACAGAGACAGGGTCTAGTGTACTACAAACAGAGACAGGGTCTGGTGTAATATAAACAGAGACAGGGTATAGTGTAATATAAACAGAGACAGGGCCTAGTGTAATATAAACAGAGACAGGGTCTAGTGTAATATAAACAGAGACAGGGTCCAGTGTAATATAAACAGACATGGTCTCGGGCAGTAATAACTCATAAATCTGTGTCCTCTGGTTACTGACCCTCCTACTAGTGGAAACAGTTTCTTCCCAATTACTCTATCAAAACCCCTCATAATTTTGATCATAATTCTCCCTTCTAAGGAGAACAATTCCAGCTTCTAGCTGCTCTGATGGTGCAATTCACGCAGTGTAACACTCCAGTTCTGTGAGTCCTTCTGCCTGGGGCAATTCCAGATGTTCCTTTGCGGAATCACTGACACTTTTATATGGACCCAGTGGAAATCCCGTGCACTGTTACAACAGGTCCCAGGCATAAAAGAACAAGGCCCTGACAATTAAATGGATTGGTGTAAGACTGGACTCAGGCCCTGAACGTTAGATACACTGAGGTAAATGGCAGCATTTTAAAATACAAGCTGTGATAGGTTAACAACCTCTGCTCAGTGGGATCACTCTCGCTTCAGAGTCAGAAAGCTATGGATTCAAACCCCACTTCAGAGACTTGAGCCCAGAATCCAGGCTGACACTCCCAGTGCCAGTACTGAGGGAGTGCTGCACTGTCGGAGATGCCGTCTTTCAGAAGAGACATTAAACCGAGGCCCCATCCTCCTTCTCAAGTAGATGTTAAAGATCCCATGGCACTATTTTAAAGAGTAAGCGAGTTCTGCCCCGTATCCAGGCAAAATTTTTACCCATCAACCATCGCTAAAATAATAGATTCTCTGGTCATTATCACGTTGCTGTTTGTGGGAGCTTGCTGTGCACAAATTGGCTGCGGTGTTTGCGACATTACAACAGTGACCACGTTTCCAAAAATACTTCATTGTCTGTAAAGCACTTTTGGACATCCCAAGATGGCGAAAGGCGCTATATAAATGGAAGTTCCTTTTGACTCCACTGCCCCAGCAACATGATATTATACAAAATAATGTGGATCTTGGAATCTAAAATAAAAACAGAAAATGCTGGAAATACTCAGCAGGTCAGACAGCATTGTGGAGAGAGAAACAGAGTTAACATTTCAGGTTGACGACTGTTCATCAGAACTGGAAAAAGTTAGAGATGTAACAAATTTTGAACAGGTCAGAGGCAGGGAGAGCAGGGAGGGGAGGAAAGAACAAAATGAACGGTCTGTGATAGGGTGGGAGGCAGGAGAGGTTAAATAACAAAAGATATGATTGTCATCATAGGCAGTCGCTCGGAATCAAGGAAGACTTGCTTCCACTCTTAAAATGAGTCCTTAGGTGGCTGTACAGTCCAATACGAGAACCACAGTCCCTGTCACAGGTGGGACAGATAGTCATTGAGGGAAAGGGAGGGTGGGATAGGTATGCCACACATTCTTTCCGCTGCCTGCGCTTCATTTCTGCATGCTCTCGGCGATGAGCCTCGAAATGCTCAGCGCCCCCCCTGAATACATTTCCTCCACTTAGGGTGGTCTTTGGCCAGGGACTCCCAGGTGTCAGTGGGGATGTTGCACTTTTTCAGGGAGGCTTTGAGGGTGTCCTTGTAACGTTTCCTCTGCCCACCTTTGGCTCGTTTGCCGTGTAGGAGTTCCGAGTAGAGCACTTGCTTTGGGAGTTTCGTGTCTGGCATGTGAACAATGTGGCCTGCCCAGCAGAGCTGATCAAGTGTGGTCAGTGCTTCAATGCTGGGGATGTTGGCCTGGTCAAGGACGCTAATGTTGGTGCGTCTGTCCTCCCAGGGGATTTGTCGGATCTTGCGGAGGCATCGTTGGTGATATATCTCCAGCGACTTGAGGTGTCTACTGTACATGATCCACGTCTCTGAGCCATACAGGAGGGCAGGTATTATTACAGCCCTGTAGACCATGAGCTTGGTGGCAGTTTTAAGGGCCTGGTCTTCACTCTTTTCCTTAGGCAGCCAAAGGCTGCACTGGCGCATTGGATGTGGTGTTGGATCTCGTCTTCAATGTCTGGTCTTGTTGATAAGAGGCTCCCGAGGTATGGGAAATGGTTCACGTTGTCCAGGGCCACATCATGGATCTTGATGACTGTGGGGGGCAGTGCTGTGTGGAAAGGACAGGCTGGTGGAGGACCTTTGTCTTACGGATTTTTAGCGTAAGGCCCATGCTTTCATATGCCTCAGTAAATACATTGACTATGTCCTGGAGTTCAGCCTCTGCATGTGTGCAGGCGTTGTCTGGATACTGTAGCTCAACAACAGAGGTTGGGGGGATCTTGGTCCTGGCCTGGACATGGTGCAGGTTGAACAGGTTCTCACTGGTTCTGTAGTTTAGTTCCACTCCAGCGGGGAGCTTGTTGACTGTGAGGTGGAGCATGGCAGCGAGGAAGATTGAGAAGAGATTTGGGGCGATGGTGCAGTCCTGTTTGACCCCGGTCCGGACGTGGATTGGGTCTGTGATGGACCCATTGGTAGGGATCACGGCTTGCATGTCATCGTGGAGCAGGTGGAGAATGGTGACGAACTTTTGGGGACATCTGAAATGGAGGGTGCTCCATAGACCCTTGCGGTTGACTGTACAAGGCAAAAGGAGATGGTAATGAGACAAGAAAGAAAAGTTGAGCCTAGAAGAGGTGTAAATGGAATAGCAGAAACATCAACTGCTGCCGTCTGAAAGAGCGGGGCAGAGAATATGGTGTGAAATTGTTGAACTCTATGTGGAGTCCAGAAGGATGTAAGCTGCCTGAACAAAAGATGAGGTGCTGATCCTCTCGAGCTACGTTGAGCTTTGTTGGGACAGTGCAAAGGCCGAGGACAGAGAGGTCAGAATGGGAGTGGAGCGGAGAATTAAACTCACAGGCGACCGGAAGCTCAGGGTCACCTTTACAGACTGAATGGAGGTGTTCCACAAAGCGGTCACCCAATCTGTGATTGGTCTCCCCAATTTAGAGGAGCATAATGAGCAGCAAATACAGTATACTAAATTGAAAGAAGTACAAGTAAATTGTTATTTCACCTGAAGGAATGTTTAGAGCCCTGGATGGTGAGAAGGGAGAAAATAAAAAGGAAGGTGTTCCATTTCCTGCACTTGCATGAGAAGGTGCTGTGGGAAGGGAGTGGGGTGGGGGGGTGTTGGGGGTATTGGGGGTTGATTGAGGAATGGACCAGGTGGTCACGGAGGGAGCAGTCCCTTCGAAATGCTAAGAGGGGAGGGGAAGATGTGATTGGTGGGATCACGCTGGAGGTGGTGGAAACAGTGGAGAATGATCCGTTGAATGTGGAGGCTGGTGGGATGAAAGGTGAAGACAAGGGGAACCCTATCATGGTTCTGGGAGGGCGGGGAAGGGATGAGAGCAGAAGTGTGGGAAATGGACCGGACACGGTCGAGGACACCTCTTTCACCCCAACTCTCCAATCCCCTCAGCCCAACTCCTCCTTCACCACTACTCTCCAAGTCCCTCCCACCCCTGCTCCCCGACCCCCCTCCCACCCCTGCTCCCCAACCCCGCTCCCACCCCTGCTCCCCGACCCTCCTCTCACCCCTGCTCCCCGACCCCCCTCTCACCCCTACTCTCCGACCCCCCACTCACCCCTACTCTCCGACCCCTCTCTCACCCCTACTCTCCGACCCCTCTCTCACCCCTACTCTCCAACCCCCCTCTCACCCCTACTCTCCAAACCCCCTCTCACCCCGACTCTCCAAACCCCCTCTCACCCCTACTCCTCTTTTACACATACCCTTGAATCCCCTCTCATCTTCCATTCACTTTAGTTGAAAGGAAACCAACACATTGTACCAGTCAGAATTTGAAAGATATTTATAACAGATTCTACATGTTCTAAGAGTCCCGATCTTTTTCTATTCTGTCCACTCGAGTTAGATAACAGACTTTCTCCTGTGAATATAGAGCTGGAGCATTGGGCCATGATGTGTTTACTTGTTCATCTTGGTGACTATAAACCTCGGCCAATGATTTGATGTGATCTGTTTATTTGTATGTATTTTTAAAAAGTACAATTGCTGAGTGGATTAAAATTTTATTTGAACCCAGGTTTGCAGGCGTGATGCTCCATTCACACATCGAATGTGAGAGAGATGCTGTGGGGCACACACTAAGTCCAGTAGCTGAACGTGATTAACAGACTGGGTTTTGTGTTCAGTGATCCTGGGTGTGTTACCAATACCTTCCCTGGATCCCAAGGCTAGGAGAGGCACTCTGGAAGGTAGGGGGAGCTGAGACTTGTCCATGAGAGTAACCGAAGGTGTGAAAATTGAACTAATCTAGAGTTCAAAAGGAGGAAAGTCCCTAAATGGAGCAGTCGGTAACAGGACGTCAATTAGTCTGCTCTTATGTTGGAGACATCAAATATCCACACTGTGTTATTTGAAATATAAAAATATTTAAACTCCTGCCCAGTTCTAGGGGTTATGAATATCAGCAGAAACAAATCCCAACTGTCAGAATGAACACGATTCAGTCCTGAAAGTGATTAACAGCAGCACAAACAGCAGATTCCAACCCCTGCAGCCAGTTGTGGACTCGTTGGTGTGTCAGCAGGTTGGATGAACTAATGAATTCCTTCCCACACACAAAGCAGGTGAACGGCCTCTCCCCAGTGTGAACTCGCTGGTGTGCTAACAGGTGGGATGACTGAGGGAATCGCTTCCCACACTCAGGGCAGGTGAACGACCTCTCCCCGATGTGAACTCGCTGGTGTTTCAGCAGGTGGGATGACTGAGGGAATCCCTTCCCATACATGGAGCAGATGAACGGCCTCTCCCCACTGTGACAGCGACTATGAATTTGCAGCTCAGACGGGGAACTGAATCCCTTCCCACAGTTCCACGATTTCTTCGTGGTGCGGGTGTCCTTGTGTCTCCAGGTTGGACGATCAGTTGAAGCCTCGCCCACGCACGTTTACAGTTTCTCCCCACTGTGAATGGTGTGATGTTTTTTCAGGCTGTGCAACTGGTTAAAGCTCTCTCCACAGTCAGTGCACTGGAACACTCTCACTCGGGTGTGTGTGTGTCTCAGTGCTGTTCCAGTCACACTAATGTTTGAAATCTGTTCCCACAGACAGAACAGAAAAATATTTCTCTTTCCACATTCAAAGGCCGATGATATTCAGATCTTGAGGAATTGAGTGACTGTCAGATCTTGTTGTGATATTTGGTTTGCGTTTTCCGTCTGCAAATGGGATGACTGAGGAATACCCTGAAAAAGGAATTTACAAAAGTCACCAATGTTACTACTGAATAGAAAGTCAGAACACACAATTCTAGTTTTTATGAAACATTGTCCTCCCTTGTTCCCCAAAGGTGTAAATCCCCGTCCCACACAGACGTGTGGAAATCAACCCTCACCCCGTCCAACAGTTTCCAAAGTCCAGACATGTGCAACAAAACAATCTAACACCAATGACTCTGAAAAACTTATTTTTGCTTAAAATCAGCAAGAACTTACTTGTAAGTTCACATAAAAATGTTGCATCAAACACCTCCCTCAGTTATACCTCAGCATACAGATTTATTCCCTTCCTTTAAAACCAAGCAATGATAAGCAAGCACTACATACGTATCAACGTCAGCGATTGGTCGGTTCGTGACGACTTAAATTGGCAACTTACCAAGTTGCCCTCGACTGCAACTCCGAGTGTCTTTCGAACAATACTTTGATACCCCGAAATTTGTTAACTTGTCCACTGCGTACGTGTCCCAGACAATAATGGTGATGGCAGTTGTATTAATTTCTTCTTGTCAATAGTCAGTCAATTTTCCTGTCGTTTTCACAATGGCTCAACAGATAGCTTCCTGTTTAAGGCCTGTTGCTGCCTTGTCTGTGAAAAACAATTTAAACGTTTTGTGCCAAATTCTCACAGCAAGCAGTCTCTGGGTCTCCCAAAGCATGCTGGTCCAATAAATTTGGTCAACTTTAAGTTTGGTCAATATACAGCAAAAAATTACAGAAAACGTTAGATTCTTACACCTGTCGCACACATTGTCCCTCCTCCCTGTGAAATCCATAGTCACCAAATATCTCAAAACAATTTTCCTCCACTCCCAGTTTTTTCACCCAACACTGGCTGGGTTTAGTTCTGCACTCACTAGTCCTCCTCCCTCTCCTCCCCTGAAGGTGCTGACTCTGGCTGGGTTCAGTTCCACACTCACTAGTCCCTCTCCCTCTCCTCCCCTGAAGGTGCTGACTCTGGCTGGGTTCAGTTCTACACTCACTGGTTCCCCTCCCTCTCCTCCCCTGATGATGCTGACTGTGGCTGGGTTCAGTTCTACACTCACTGGTTCCTCTCCCTCTCCTTCCCCGAAGGTGCCTGACTTTGGCTGGGTTCCATTCTACACTTATACAAAAGCAAAATACTGTGGATGCTAGAATCGGAAATAAAAACAGAAAATGCTGGAAATCTCAGCAGGTCAGGCAGTTTCTGTGGAGAGAAAAACAGTTTCTGTGGAGAGAAAAACAGAGTTAACGTTTCAGGTCAATGACCCTCCGTCAGAACTCAGGCTGGGTTCAGTTCTACACTCACTGGGACCTTGAAGTTCCGTGCAGTAGTGGTTTCTTTACAAAGATGGCGGCTGTAAAACAGGGCCTGGGTCTAGTGTAATATAAACAGAGACGGTATCTAGTGTAATATAATCATCATCATAGGCAGTCCCTCACTTGCATTCACATAGAAACATAGAAAATAGGTGCAGGAGTAGACAATTCGGCCCTTCGAGCCTGCACCACCATTCAATAAGATCATTCACCTCAGTACCCCTTTCCTGCTTTCTCTCCATACCCCTTGATAGTTTTAGCCATAAGAGCCATATCTAACTCCTTCTTGAATATATCCAACGAACTGGCATCAACAACTCTCTGCGGTAGGGAATTCCACAGGTTAACAACTCTCTGAGTGAAGAAGCTTCTCCTCATCTCAGTACTAAATGGCTTACCCCTTATCCTTAGATTATGCCCCCTGTTCTGGACTTCCCCAACATCGGGAACATTATTCCTGCATCCAACCTGTCCAGTCGCGTCAGAATTTTATATGTTTCCATGAGATCCCCTCTCATCCTTCTAAACTCCAGTGAATCCAGGCCTAGTCAATCCAGTCTTTCCTCATATGTCAGTCCTGCCATCTCGGGAATTAAGTCTGGTGAATCTTCACTGCACTCCCTCAATAGCAAGAACGTCCTTCCTCAGATTAGGAGACCAAAACTGAACACAATATTCCAGGTGAGGTCTTACTAAGGCCCTGTACAACTGCAGTAAGACCTCCCTGCTCCTATTCTCAAATCCCCTAGCTATGAAGACCAACATACCATTTGCCTTCTTCACTTGCCTGCAGTACCTGCATGCCAACTTTCAATGACTGATGTACCATGACACCCAGGTCTCGTTGCACCTCCCCTTTTCCTAATCTGCCACCATTCAGATAATATTCTGCCTTCCTGTTTTTGCCACCAAAGTGGATAACCTCACATTTATCCACATTATACTGCATCTACCATCCACTTTCTCACTCGCCTAACCTGTCCAAGTCACCCTGCAGCCTCTTAGCGTCCTCCTCACAGCTCACACCGCCACACAGCTTAGTGTCGTCTGCAAACTTGGAGATATTCCTTCATCCAAATCATTAATGTACATTGTAAATAGCTGGGGTCCCAGCACTGAATCCTGCGGCATCCCACTAGTCGCTGCCTGCCATTCTGAAAAGGACCCGTTTATCCCGACTCTCTGTTTCCTGTCTGCCAACCAGTTCTCTATCCACTTCAGTACCATTGGCCTTAATTTTGCACACCGATCTCTTGTGTGGTACCTTGTCAAAAGCCTTTTGAAAGTCCAAATAAACCACATCCACTGGTTCTGCCTTGTCCACTCTACTAGTTACATCCTCCAAAAATTCTAGAAATTTGTCAAGCATGATTTCCCTTTCATAAATCCATGCCGACTTGGACTGATCCTGTCACTGCTTTCCAAATGCGCTGCTATTTCATCTTTAATAATTGATTCCAACATTTTCCCCACTACTGATGGCAGGCTAACCAGTCTATAATTACCCGTTTTCTCTCTCCCTCCTTTCTTAAAAATTGTTACATTAGCTACCCTCCAGTCCATAGGAACTGATCCAGAGTCGATAGACTGTTGGAAAATGATCACCAATGCATCCAGTATTTCGAGGGACACTTCCTTAAGTACTCTGGCATGCAGACTATCAGGTATGGCGAGAAAGTAGGAATGGGGTACTGAAGTTGCATGTTCAGCCATGAACTCATTGAATGGTAGTGCAGGCTCGAAGGGCCGAATGGCCTACCCCTGCACCTATTTTCTATGTTTCTATGTCCCGGGATTTATCGGCCTTCAATCCCATCAATTTCCCTAACACAATTTCCTGCCTAATAAGGATTTTCTTCAGTTCCTCCTTCTCACTGAACCCTCGGTCCCCTAGTATTTCTGGAAGGTTATTTGTGCCTTCCCTCGTGAAAACAGAATCAATCAATTTGTTCAACTGGTCTGCCGTTTCTTTGTTCCCCATTATAAATTCACCTGAATCTGACTGCAAGTTTGTCTTCACTAATCTTTTTCTTTTCACATATCTGTAGAAGCTTTTGCAGTCAGTTTGTATGTTCCCAGCAAGCTTCCTCTCATACTCTATTTCCCCCCTCCTAATTAAACCCTTTGTCCTCCTCTGCTGGATTATAAAATTCTCCAAGTCCTCAGGTTTGCTGCTTTTTCTGGCCAATTTATACGCCTCTTCCTTGGATTTAACACTATGCTTAATTTCCCTTCTTAGTCATGGTTGAGCCACCTTCCCCGTTTATTTTTACTCCAGACAGGGATGTACAATTGTTGAAGTTCATCCATGTGATCTTTAAATATTTGTCATTACCTATCCACCGTCAACCCTTTAAGTATCATTCACCAGTCTATTCTAGCCAATTCACATCTCATACCATCGAAGTTACCTTTCCTTAAGTTCAGGACCCTAGTCTCCGAATTAACTGTGTCACTCTCCATCTTAATAAAGAATTCTACCATATTATTGTCACTCTTCCCCAAGGGGCCTCGCACAAGATTGCTAATTAGCCTATCTGTTCCATTTAATATCTTGAAAACGTTGATCAAATCACCCCTGAACCTTTTAAATTCTGGAGAATACAACCCTAGTTTGTGTAATCTCTCCCGTTACTTGAAGTCTGGGTACCTTTCTGGTAAACCTTCGCTGCACTCCCTCCAAGGCCAATATATCCTTTTTAAGGTGTGGAGCCCAGAACTGCTCACAGGACTCCAGGTGCGGTTTATCCAGGATTTTGGACAGCTGCAGCATAATTTCTGCCCCCCTGTAGAAGAGGGTAAAAGTTATTGGCTTCTGGTTAAACAACACCTCAATTTCAAAATTCTCATCCTTGTGTTCAAATCCCTCCATGGCCTCACCTCTCCCTATCTCTGTAATCTCCAGCTGCAGCATAACTTCTACCCTCCTGTGTCCTAGTCATAGGAACACACGGCTCCACGTCCTTATTCAAACAGAGTTCTCTGCCGGTATACTCATTGGGGTTTAGAAGAATCTTATTGAAACGTATAAGGTTCTGAGGGGGCTTGACAGGGTAGATGCAGAGAAGATGTTTCACCTCATGGGCATAGTTTCAGAATAAGGGGTCGCCCATTTAAAACAGAGAAGAGGAGGACTTTCTTCTCTGAGGGTCGTGAATCTGGAATTCTCTGCCCCAGAGAGCTGTGGAGGCTGGGTGAGGGGCACCAGTAAATGGGGGGTGGGGGGGGGGGATAGGGGAGGGGCACCAGTAAATGGGGGATGGGGAAAGGCTCCAGTAAATGGGGGATAGGGGAGGGGCACCAGTAAATGGGGGATAGGGGAGGGGCATCAGTAAATCGGGGATGGGGAAAGGCTCCAATAAATGGGGGATAGGGGAGGGTCATCAGTAAATGGTGGATAGGGGAGGGGCACCAGTAAATGGGGTATTGGGGAGTGACACCAGTAAATGGGGGCATGGGACAGGGGAGGGGCTCCAGTAAATGGGGGAGTGGGGATGGGCACCAGTAAATGGGGGAGCAAAGGAGAGGGGCACCATTAAATAGGGGGATAGGGGAGGGGCACCAGTAAATGTGAGAATAGGGAAGGACACCAGTAAATGGGGGATAGAGGAGGGGCACCAGTAAATGGGGGCGATAGGGGAGGGGCACCAGTAAATGGGGGATAGGGGAGGGGCACCAGTAAATGGAGAATGGGTAAAGGCTCCAGTAAATGGGGGATAGGGGAGTGGCATCAGTAAATGGTGGATAGGGGAGGGGCATCAGTAAATGGGATATAGGGGAGTGACACCAGTAAATGGGGGGCAGGAGACAGGGGAGGGGCTCCAGTAAATGGGGCAGTGGGGAGGGGCACCAGTAAATGGGGGAGCAAAGGAGAGGGGCACCATTAAATAAGGGGATAGGGGAGGGGCACCAGTAAATGTGAGAATAGGGAAGGAACCAGTAAATGGGGGATAGAGGAGGGGCACCAGTAAATGGGGGCGATAGGGGAGGGGCACCAGTAAATGGGGGATAGGAGAGAGGCACCAGTAAATGGGGGCGATAGGGAAGGGGCACCAGTAAATGGGGAATGGGGAGGGGCACCAGTAAATGGGAGATAGGGGAGGGGCACCGAAAAATGGGGATAGGGCAGGGGCACAAGTAAATGGGTGATAGGGGAGGGGCACCAGTAAATGGGTGATAGGGGAGGGGCACCAGAAAATGGGTGATAGGGGAGGGGCACCAGAAAATGGGTGATAGGGGAGGGGCACCAGTAAATGGGGGATAGGGGAGTGGCACCAATAAATGGGGGCGATAGGGGAGGGCACCAGTAAATGGGACAATGATGTTTGAGAGTGAAAGAAGGTCAGAATGTTTTCATGGATTAAAAATAGAACTAAGGAGCTTCCCCTGTAGGCTAAGTTGGTAGATATTGGAATACGCAAACTAGAAAGGTCAGAGGTACAATACCTGGTCTGTGTTGAGTTCAGCAATCGGGAGTCAGGATAGCAGTAATGCACTAAGAGGCCAGCAGCAAGGTCGGGACCCGAGGCCAGTATAAATGCGGTAACCAACCACCACATCGTGAGCGGCTGGAGAGAGTGCAGAAAAACGCAGCAGAGGCTGCACATGGAGAGCAATGTACGGGAACTGGAGCCGGGGGGCCTGGGGTACAGGGTTAGTATTCTATGGACAAATACAGAAGCTGAAAAACATGGACCGAGGACCTGAGGGAGGGAGGGAGGGAGGAGGTTAGTAGGAATGTGTGTGTGTGTTCGGCCCATGCAACAGAGCCTGGTCTCCAATCGTCTTGGATATCCTTGCCATTGGACCAAGATCTTGCTCTGTCAAGCCCGTGTGGTGGCTGGTGTGCAACGTTAAAAGAATTCATGCACAGGTATCTTCCACCCTTTAAAATGAAGTTCTGGACCTGGCCGCATTGGTCTCATCAGTCACCTTAGTGTGGAAGCAAGTTATCCCCGATTCCGGGGGACTGCCTAAGAAGAATATATTTAAGGAGATAGACAGATATTTGAAAGAGATGGGAGTGAAGGGTTTTGGGGAGCGGGCCGGGAAGTGGAGTTGAGGCCAGGATCTGACCAGCCATGATCTTATTGAATGGTGGAGCAGGCTCGAGGGGCCAAATGGCCGACTCCTGCTCCTATTTCTTATGTTCTTAGATACTCACTAAAAAGTATTCTGGCTGCTTCTCTTGTGCACGCCTCATGATTTGGAGCAATGTGGTCCCTCCAGGCACCTTCAGAGTAGTCGAATGGATGCAGGACTGCGAGCACGACACCTTGTCGGTTACAATGTAATCCACAGTGATCTCTCCAGGATTGGCCGCGGGCAGGATTGCAGTCTAAATGAGAGGGCGCTTCAGATATGTAGGCATGTCATTGAGGCAGCCTTCTCGTGCAGCAACAGGCTAAAGGGTAGGTTTCTGGCTCCCCTTCTCTGGATACATGAATGGTGGCACAGCAGTTATCTGGAGCAGTTCAGATCCTGTCACGGGTAACAGAAGGAGGCCCATTCGGCCCCTCGAGCCAGCTCCGCCATTCAATCAGATCCCCTCATGGGCTCCGGGGGGGTAATGTCACGGATTTAAAAACCTCATCCTCATGGTCAAATCCCTCCATCGGTCTCACCCCTCCCTATCTCTGTAAACTCCTCCAACTTACACCCTCTCTCTCTCTCTCTGTAACCTCCTCCAGCCCCTACACCGCTCCCTATCGCTGTAACCTCCTCCAGCCCTACACCCTCTCTCTCTCTGTAACCTCCTCCAGCCTTACACCCTCTCTCTCTGTAACCTCCTCCAACCCCTATACCCCTCCCTATCTCTGTAACCTCCTCCAACCCTATACCTCTCCCTATCTCTGTAACCTCCTACAACCCTACAACCCTCCCTATCTCTGTAACCTGCTCCAGCCCTACAACCCTCCCTATCTCTGCAACCTGCTCCAGTCCTACACCCCTCACTATCTCTGTAACCTTTCCCAACCCTACACCCCTCCCTATCTCTGTAACCTCCTCCAACCCTACAACCCTCCCTATCTCTGTAACCTCCTCCAGCCCTGTACTCCTCCCTCTCTCTGTAACCTCCTGCAACCCTACACCCCTCCCTCTCTCTGTAACCTCCCCCAACCCTACACCCCTCCCTATCTCTTCTGTGGCTCAGTGTCACATGTATCTGTTGTGTTCTGTAACACTGCTGTGAAGCACCTTGGGATGTTTTACTACGTTAAAGGCGCTCGAAAACAAAAGTTATTATTAATACTGCAGGAGTGAGGGATTGACTGTGTTGGGAGTTCGGCGCAGGCGCACTGCGAGTGGTCCCGTCCTCAGCACCAACGCCACCTGGTACGTCACAGACGATGTGGGCGAGGCTATGGCGTCTCCCGTCTTCAGGCTTGTCTTTTTAACACCCTTTGCCCCTTTAGAATTTTGCTGTAATGTGGCCCTTTTTGCTTTTTGCCTTGTGTTTCTCTGCCCTCCACTTTTACTTTTCCTCTTTCTATCTTTTGCTTCTGCCTCCATTCTACTTTCCTCTGTCTCCCTGCATAGCTTCCCATCCTCCTGCCATATTAGTTTAACCCCTCCCCAACAGCACTAGCAAACACTTCCCCCTAGGACATTGGTTCCGGTCCTGCCCAGGTGCAGACCATCCGGTTTGTACTGGTCCCACCTCCCCCAGAACCGGTTCCAATGACCCAGGAATTTGAATCCCTTCTAGTCAAAACACAGTTGCTCTGCAAATTAAACCCAACAGAACGAGGCGCCATGAGATTTTATCTCTCACAGGCGCTCCCTGCCTCTCCGGGGTTTGTGTCGAGCCGTTCCGTCTCTAGGACTCACTGTGCAGACTCCAACCTCAGTAATATACAGCCGACTGATCTGCCCACAGGATGGAGGACTTCAGCTTCAACTCGTTGCTACTCGGTCGCTCGGCGATAAAAATGTCCACCGTCCCCTCTGGATTTACACTTTGTACAGTTAGTGAGTAAAATATCAACTGCAGCTCCTCACTGGGTCCTGTCTGTACCAGGACATGTCAGGGTTACTGGGACCCGTGACATCACACTTCAGTCCCACTCCCTCCCCGGGTCCTGCCTGTACCAGAACATGTCAGGGTTACTGGGACACTTCACATCACACTTCAGTCGCACTCCCTCCCCGGGTCCTGCCTGTACCAGAACATGTCAGGGTTACTGGGACACTTCACATCACACTTCAATCCCACTCCCTCCCCGGGTTGTACCTGTACCAGAACATGTCAGGGTTACTGGGACCCTTCACATCGCACTTCAGTCCCACTCCCTCCCCGGGCCCTGCCTGTACCAGAACATGTCAGGGTTACTGGGGCCACTGACATCACACTTCAGTTCCACTCCCTCCCCGGGAAATCTGGATACAGTGACGGGATTCTGGCGGATACTCTGTGAGCTCATGTCTGGGAAAGAGACGGGGAGAGGAGGAGATAAGTGAGCATGGCCATTCTGTGGATGGGAGAAATACAGAAAGATACATCTTTTATTTTAATCTGTTCTCTCAATGAGTAAAGGAGCGAGAACAGGAGGTTGGGTATTGTGAGAAACCAACCTGTTCTTCTCCACTCATTCACAAAAACATGAAGAGCCTTTCTTTCTTTATTTCTTTCTTTCCTTCTTTCCTTCATTTATTTTCCTTCCCTTCACTTCCTTTCCTTCCTTCCCTCCTTCCCACCCGCCGCACTATCCTATCCAACACACCCAGGGCAGGTACAGCATGGGTTTGATACAGAGTAAAGTTCGGTCTACACTGTCCCATCAAACACTCCCAGGACAGGTACAGCACAGGTTAGATAGAGTAAAGCTACCTCTGCACTGTCCTATCAAACACTCCCAGGGCAGGTACAGCAAGGGTTAGATGCAGAGTAAAGCTCCCTTTACACTGTCCCATCAAACACTTCCAGGGCAGATACAGCACGGCTCCCTCTCCATGCTCATCCCCTTCTGCTGCTAAAGCCCTCCAGGCTTTTGTCACTTCCAGGCAGGACCTATCCAATGCTGTCCTGTCCCGATTCCCATCTTGCTCCCTCCATATTCTTAAACTCACCCAAACTCTGCTGCCCATAACCTAACTCGCACTGTCCCTTTCACACTTCACTCTTTGTCTGTTGAATTACATTGGTTCTCTGTCCAGCAATCTGTCGATTATAAAATTCTCATTCTCGTGTTCAAATGCCTCCATATGGTCACCCCTGCCCTATCTATGAAACCTCCTCCAACCCCATGATCCTCCCAGAACTAGGTCCCTTGATTTTTGTGGTATATATCAATGATTTAGACGTGAATGTTGGGGGTATGATTAAAAAGATTGCAGGTGATACAAAAATTGGCTGTGCAGTTATAAAGAAGAGGAAATCTGCAGACTGCAAGAAGATAGCAAGGGACTGGTCTGGTGGGCAGAACAGTGGAAAATGGAATTCAATCCGGAGAAGTGTGAGTCAATGCATTTGGGGAGGGCTAACACATTAAATGGTGGGACACTGAAAAGTGTAGAGGAACAAAGGGACTTTGGAGTGCATGTCCACAGATCCCTGAAGATTGCAGGTGGGGTAGATGAGGTGGTTAAGAAGGCACACGGAATGCTTGCCTTTATTAGCCGAGGCATAGAATATAACAGCAGATAGGTTATGCTTGAACCATATAAAACATTACTTAGGCCACAACTAGAGTACTACGTACAGTTCTGGTCACCACATGATAGGAAAGATGTGATTGCACCAGAGTGGGTACAGAGGAGATTTACAAGGATGTTGCTTGGACTGGATAACTTTTGCTATAAGTAAAGATTGGAGAGACTGGGGTTGTTTTCTTTGGAACAGAGGTGACTGGCGGGAGCCCTAATTGAGGAATACAACATTATGAGCGGCCTAGCTAGAGTGGATAAGAAGGATTTATTTCCCTTAGCAGAGGGGTCAACAGCCAGATGGCATAGAGGTTTAGAGGGGATTTGAGGACAAATTATTTCACACAGAGGGTGGTAGGGGTCTGGAACACATTGCCTGAAATGGTGGTAGAGGCAGAAACTCTCACCACATGTAAAAAGTATTTGAATATTCACTTGAAGTGCCGTAACCTACAGACCTACAGACCAAGAGCTGGAAAGTGGGAGTAGGCTGGATAGCTCTTGGTCGGCTGGCACGGACACGATGGGCCAAATGGCCTCCTTCCATGCTATAAATTTCTATGTTTGTATGAACTCTGCATTGCTGATTCTCTAGCCTCTTGTGCATCCTTCACTTTCTTCACCCCACCATTGGCAACCGTGCCTTTAGTGGTCTGCGCCCCAATCTTTGGAATTCCCTTCCTAAACCTTTCCATTATGCTCCTCCTTTAAGACCATCCTTATAAACGATCTCTGACGACACTGTTGGTAACCTGTACTCATGTCTCCTTCTTTGGTTCGGTATAATTTTTTGTCTGATTACGCTCATGTGAAGCAACTTGGGGCGATTTACTAAGTTGACAGCGCTATATAAATGATTGTGGTTGTTGTTGTTGTTGTAATGAGCAGTCCATCCTGACCAATCCCCTCTCCACATTTAGTTAGATGGTTTGGTGCATTTATAAAGATCAGATGGGTTTAGCTGCAGCAATCCCTCTATTGTATTGATCAGACCCTCCTGGTCAGTCTCCCATATTTATCTAGGTGGTTCGATCCATTTACACTGATCAGGGTTGGGCTGTACTGAATCCATTAGTGGTACTGAACCGCTGATCACCGCAGTCCACTGGTGCAGCACAGGAAAGGAATCCAACCGTGATTCACAACGTGTTCATCTGTAAACAGCTCAGTGACTGTTCTGAACTAACGGGCCCTCAACTGCTCCCTGCAGAGTTCACCATGTCAGGCCGGACTCGGTCTGTGCCGGAAAGAAGTCAGGATGTGGTGGCTCCGAAAGGGTTTGCGATAATGGTATCAACAAGAGCGAGGGATGTGAGGCATCGTTTTAATATCCCACAGTGCAGATTATCTGCCTTGCTGGGAGAGAATAAACAACTGATTGACCGCCGGAGCGATGAGAGCCCTGACCACAAACGGGAGCATGATTAGAAGAATGCAGAGGTGGAGAATATTTCCTCTTTGGATGGTGCCAGCTCCAGCTCGCGGGGTTGTGCTGAATATTCGACTGCCCTGTAAAAAGAGCGCATGCCCTTCAGCTGCCAGGACGAAAGAATGAGTTGACACTGAAACCCCGCCTGGGAGTTAAAAAACCGTCAGCTCCAGTTTTATTGGTCAATTACATGTCGTGATGCAACGTGCCCAATTCATTCACGAGAATCTACTCCATAAAACTCAGAACGAACCATTGTGTGCTTTCCGGCAATCCAAACAATACAATAAAATGGGCATTGAGTCGGCGGCAGTCGGGTTGGGAGGATGTGGTGCGCAAACTAAAGAAAGGCTCTCAACCAGCAATCATACAGCGGGCCAGGGGAGGGCGCCAGAGAGCCACGCCTACCCGATGCAGGTACAGAGACCCACCGGTGGGGAAAGAGCCCGACGGCGGTTGAGTCCTTACCAGCAGATGGCGCCAGGGAGCCTCGCCTGCCACAAGTGCAGTGACCAAGCGACAGGGAAAGTAACTGAGGGCGGATCAACCCCTGGGCGGTGCGGAGAGAGAACAATGAATGGAGGGAACATTGGACGAGTTCCGTTGCTCCATTCGGATCCTGCTAAACCTGTTTTACTCTGTGCGCTCTGTGTAGGCGTACTTTACTCCCGACTATGGAAAGACAAACATCTGACCCGGGGGCTGGATTTCATCCCTTGGCTCTTAGCCATCCAAAGTGACCCGGCCGTGATCCCGGCAGAGTTTTCTCTGGGTTTCCCAAATCCAATATGTGGCAGAAGCACACGGTCCAGTTACTACCCGATATTGGGATCCCGCCTTGGGTGGAGGCGGGGCGGGGAATCTGGCGGTGAAATCACTGCAGCAATGACATGGGTAATGCAGCATTTCAGTTGTGAAACTTTCGAGACCACAACAGTGTCTGAGGAAGCTGGTTCTTCTCACATTGAAGCCTCACATTCACACACTCTTCGGCTTGTTCTTACTGTGTGAAATACACCACAGGACCACCCTGTCTCATGGTCCTGAGGACAAAAAGCTGATGGCGAATACAGCCCAGGACCAGTGGGAGGAGGTTGTCTTTGGCAGTGAGTGTCACCCCCAGCTCCACCTGGAGTCCGCTCCAAGTGTTGCTCACTGTCTGGAAGGAGAAGAATTCCTGAGATCAGTCCTAAGTTTATCTTCACTCAGTGTTACCCCATGTCCCAGAATCCTTCTCTCACAATTTGACTTAAAGTGATGTTTCGAAGTCCCACTTTTCCACCCACATAACCACCTTTTTCTGAGCTCCTTCCAGCTTCTCCTTTTCAGTCTGTGCAGCCCATGTTTCCGCAGTCTACCTCACACCTCAATCCTTTGACACCAGCATCAGCCTTTGCCCCTTACCCGCACCGCCTCCAGTGCCTGGATGTCTCCCCACCTTGCAGACAATGAGCCATCCAAAAAATGGTCAGGACTGAGCAGACATCCCGCTAAACCTCCAGAGGCAAATCTCCTCGCAAACAGCAACCTGTCAAGTGGTGAGAGAACACCAGCAGCGGAAGATAGAGTATAAACAGGGACAGCGAATAACAATTGGGATCCAAGTGTGAGGAGCCAGTGTCTCAGAGACTGGGTAAGATTGTGGGTACACATTGTCCGAGTGTGAGGAGCCAGTGTCTCAGAGATTGGATGAGACTGTGGACACACAGTGTCCGAGTGTGAGGAGCCAGTGTCTCAGAGACTGGGTGAGATTGTGGGTACACAGTGTCCAAGTGTGAGGAGCCAGTGTCTCAGAGATTGGATGAGACTGTGGACACACAGTGCCCGAGTGTGAGGAGCCAGTGTCTCAGAGACTGGGAGCAGGAAATGTTCCTGAAACCAGTCTGAAGTCTTGCTGTGAACTTAAATCTGGACCAGGCCTGGCTCGGATCATTCTCCTTCTGGATTAGTGCAGAACTGCCAGCAACACTGATCCGAAATCTTTATCAAGGAATATTTTAATCCTAATTGCAATTTCATCTACTCCAGTAATATATCATTGACAGTCGGGAATAAGGAATATTATAATCTTTCATACAAACATCCTTCCATTAAGCAAACGCCAATGCTGTGAATTAAATTTGAGCTGACAGGTTGTGTTTCCCACTGTGAGAAGGAATGGCCTGCTCTATCCTCAGACACTCTGGTGCTGCTGCTGTTCCATGTTTTAGAATCGAACAGAACCCATTGTCTCCCCGGTTACATCAGTTGTGGCCATGGTCCACAGGAAGGAAGTCCTGGTGTCTGCCCCACATCTCCCCGCACAGTACAGAGGGGACATCGTGTGCTGGGATTGGTAAACTCCATCCTTCTTGTTTTATTATTTCATAAAATCAGCGTCAATTCTTTATATTATCAGCCCACACCACAGAAAATTGGTTGCAATTTACCAAAACTCCCTGGATTCTGGGGAGGTGCCAGCAGATTGAAAAACTGCAAATGTAATGTCCCTATTTAAAAAAGGAGGCAGACAAAAAACAGGAAACTATAGACCAGTTAGCCTAACAGCTGTGGTTGGAAAAATGTTGGAGTCCATTATTAAAGAAGCAGTAGCATGACATTTGGAAAAACATAATTCAGCCAGGCAGAGTCCACATGGATTTATGGAAGGAAAGTCATGTTTGACAAACTTGCTGGAATACTTTGAGGTTGTAATGAACAGGGTGGATAAGGGGGAACCAGTGGATGTGGTGTATTTGGACTTCCAGAAGGCATTTGACAAGGTGCCACATAAAAGGTTACTGCACAAGATAAAAGGGTATGGGGTAATATATTAGCATGGATAGAGGATTGGCTAACTAACAGAAAACAGAGAGTCGGGATAAATGGTTCATTCTCAGTAACTAGTGGAGTGCCGCAATGATCAGTGCTGGGACCCCAACTATTTACAATCTATATTGATGACTTGGAAGAAGGGACCGAGTGTAACGTGGCCAAGTTTGCTGATGATACAAAGATGGGAGGAAAAGCAATGTGTGAGGAGGACACAAACAACCTGCAAAAGGACATAGACAGGCTAAGTGAGTGGACAAAAATTTGGCAGATGGAGCAAAAAAAGTTGGAAAGTGTGAGTTTATGAAATTTGGCAGAAAAAAATCAAAGAGCGAGTTATTATTTAAATGGAGAAAAATTGCAAAGTGCTATACTTTCCTCTGAGCCCCTCAATGCCTGATTGCCCGTTCTGAAAAAACGCTAATGTTTGGTGAATAATGCTGGTGAGAATTTCCACTTTTATGTTTAAACTAATTAAAATTAATCACCCGGTGAGAAAATGGGCATTACACCATTATTATTGGCGGCTTTCTCGGTGGTTAAGGG
This sequence comes from Pristiophorus japonicus, assembly GCF_044704955.1. Lineage (NCBI taxonomy): Eukaryota > Metazoa > Chordata > Chondrichthyes > Pristiophoridae > Pristiophorus > Pristiophorus japonicus. Next base: position 32,460 of record NW_027254439.1, on the reverse strand, counting down.
GAAACTAAGTAAAATGGGCGATTCTTACTGGAATGGATGGTAAGTATTTAAAATTTCATCCAAGGCTGCGGTTGGGCCGAGGGAGGTGGAAAAACTTTTTTTAAATTCAATTAAAAAAAAATTCATAAAAAGCATTCCCAAGACACTTTTACACCATTTGCCGTTTTAAAATAAAAACAAAATAAAGAACCTCTAACTTACCTTTCTTTGCAGAGTACTCACCTTCCGCCTGTTTAAGTAGTTTTTACAGGGCAGTTCCCTTAGCGATCTGGACAGGCTTCCATTGAGGCCAAATTTACGTCGTGGTGATTTTTCTCGCCATTGCACATCGGCGGTTTGGTCCTGGCAGGCATGTTAAGATGTGAGTGATACCATTAAAAAACTAAGGGGGAAACATTCACCAGGTGGAAAAACAGCTTTACCACCGAGAAAATCACCGAGAACCCACAGAAAATGATAGGTAAATCTAGCCCCAGGTGCCGCAGTACAGCAGGACCTGGGGGTCCTTGTGCATGACACAAAAAGGGTTAATATGCAGGTACAGCAAGTGATCAGGAAGGCCAATGGTATCTCGGCCTTTATTGCAAAGAGGATGGAGCAGAAAAGGAAGGAAGTCTTGCCACAGTTATACGGGGTATTGGTGAGGCTACACCTGGAATACTGCATAAAGTTTTGGTTCCCATATTTAAGAAAGGATATACTTGCTTTAGAGACAGTTCAGAGAAGGTTCACTAGGTTGATTCCGAGATGAGGGGGTTGATTTATGAAGAAAGGTTGAGTAGGTTGGGCCTCTACTCATTGGAATTCAGAAGAATGAGAGGTGTATAAGATTATAAAGGGGCTTGACAAGTGGATGCAGCGAGGATGTTTCCACTGATAGGGGAAACTAGAACTAGGGGGCATAATCTTAGAATAAGGGGTCACCCATTTAAAACTAAGATGAGGAGGAATTTATTTTCTCAGAGGGTTGCAAATCTGTGGAATTTTCTGCCTCAGAGGGCTGTGGAAGCTGGGTCATCGAATAAATTTATGACAGAGATAGACAGTTTCTTAACCAATAAGGGAATAAGGGGTTGTGGTGAGCAGGCAGGGAAGTGGACCTGAGTCGATGATTGGATCAGCAATGATCTAATTAAATGGCGGACCAGGCTCGAGGGGCTGTATGGCCTACTCCTGTTCCTATTTCTTATGTTCTTATGTTATTACAATGTGGTACCATACACACAACAATGCCTTGTTATTACCTCATGTGTGTCCTTAATGTGAACTATTACAACCCAGAATAGATGGCAGTTACACCTGATTTGGGCAGCTGGGATTGCTGTTTATATTTGTTAACAGACCGTTTTTTGTCTATTCGGTAACATTGCACTGGTGTGCCGTGGCTGCAGTGTGTACCATCTACAAGATGCCGCAACTTGTCAAGGCTTCCATCACCTAGACCTGGGGTGGGCAATTATTTGGGCGGGAGAGCCACTTAACGAGTTTTGTTGAGCTGTTGAGGGCTGCCCACCAATGTTGGCCCTAAGGCACGTGGCCGCACGGTCAAGCTACAATCGCACGGTCCCACGCAGGCTGCTCCCCAGGTCCTGTCGCTGGAAGTGACACTGCACATGTGCGGCTGCCTAGTGGCTGAGCAGCAAATTTAAAGGGAACGTACGCAGAAAAAGATTTAGAGGGAACATTTGATAAACATGAACATTGCATAAACATAAATTCAGATCGTAGTCAGATGCTATACTCCATACACATGAATTCAATACTGCCTAGAAATGAATCAAAGATAAAAGTTGAAAATGTTGTGGTATCTTCTGTTCTTTATAAATCATTGTCATCATCATAGTCAGTCCCTCGAAATCGAGGAAGACTTACTTCCACTCTAAAAGTGAGTTCTTAGGTGACTGAACAGTCCAATATGGGAATTACAGTCTCTGTCACAGATGAGACAGACAGTCGTTGAAGGAAAGGGTGGGTGGGGAGTCTGGTTCGCTGCGCTCTCTTTCCTCTGCTGCACTTGTTTTCTGCATGCTCTCAGCGACGAGACTCGAGGTGCTCAGTGCCCTCCTGGATGCACTTCCTCCACTTAGGGTGATCTTTGGCCAAGGACTCGCAGGTGTCGGTGGGGATGTTGCACTTCATCAAGGAGGCTTTGAGGGTGTCCTTGAAATGTTTCCTCTGCCCACCTTGGGCTTGCTTGCCATGTAAGAGTTCCGAGTAGAATGCTTGCTTTGGGAGTCTTGTGTCAGGCATATGAGCAATGTGGCCTGCCCAATGGAACTGGTCGAGTGTGGTCAGTGCTTTGATGCTGCCGATGAAAGCTGCAAGAGAAATGCAGGGAACAGCACCAACCCTTGTACATGGCCTTCTTGGACCTTACAAATGCTTTGACACTGTCAACTGCGAGGTACTATGGATCGTCCTCCTCCGTTTTGACTGCCATCAAAAGTTTGTCACCATCCTCCACCTGCTCCATGATGACATGATCCTGACCAACGGATTCATCACAGACCCAATCCACGTCCGGACCGGGGTCAAGCAGGGCTGCGTCATCACGCCAACCCTCTTCTCGATCTTCCTCGCAGTAATGCTCCACCTCACACTCAACAAGCTCCCTGCTGGAGTGGAACTAAACTACAGAACCAGTGCAACCTGTTCAACCTTCGTCGTCTCCAGGCCAGATCCAAGACTGTCCCAACCTCTGTAAATCAGTGCTGTGAAACAGAACTGTACCCTCTTTAGAGCCTGTGTCAGCATTAATTCCCCATCTCAGTCATCCTCATGTCCCTCTGCAAAGATTACTAATGCCGTCCCAATTGATGCCAGATGAGAACTCCCCTGTCGTCATACTATGGATACCGGCAGAAGATGCAGCGCCGGCCACTTTCTTCAGTAAAAGATCTGTGGAGATGAGCAGCCATGACCCTACTCTAAATTGGATAGGGCATATTCTAGTATGCAGTGCATTCTGGGTACATACGTCCGCCATTGGGGTCCAGATTCACCGAATGGATCCTTTTAATCGGCCGGGGAGAATCGATTTTGCGAATTATTTTGAACGAAGTATTGCTATGGTTTTTCCTTGGCTGCAGTTCGGTTCTGTCTCTGACCCATGATAAGTGAAAGTGGATAGACGAATGTACAGCTCGAGCTCCGGCTCCGGCTCGCGTTCTATTTCTGTCCCATCCAGCGGGACGGATAGAATGTCTTGGCAGGCCGGATATGGCCCACGGAGCGTATTTTGCCCACCACTGCTCTACACTGTTCCATCAAACACAACCAGGACACGTACAGCATGGATTACATACAGTGTAAAGCATATTTAAACTACGCATCAAACACTCCCAGGTCAGGTACAGTATGTGTTAGATACAGTGTAAAGCATATTTAAAGTGGTCATAAAACACTCCCACGTCAAGCCCAGCATCAGATAGATATTGAGTAAAGCTCCCTCTAATCTGTCCCATGAAATCCTCCCAGGTTAGGTAAAGGTCCCTCTACAAACTCCTATCAAACACTCCCAGGGCAGGTACAGCACGGACGAGATACAGCGTAAAGCTCCCTCTACATAAGATGTGAAATCAGTTATTTTCTGTATCATTTATCATTTTTAAAATCTGATTGAGTAAAAATCGTCCACAAATATTGCATATGACAGGTTCGACAGAGAGAGGAACCAGTGAGTGTACAACTGAACCCAGTCACTATTTCTCCTTCATTTACAGACACTCCCTGTCCAGTCACGATTTTTCCTTCATTTAGACACTCCCTAACGAGTCCCCATTCTTGCTTCATTTGCAGATGCTCCCTGACCAGTCCCCATTTCTTCATTTATAGATGCTCCCTGACCAGTCACCATTTCTCCTCCATTTACAGACGTTCCCTGACTGGTTTCCATTTTTCCTTCATTTACAGATGCTCCCTCACAGTCACCATTTCCAGACACTCCCTGACCAGTCAACAATTCTCCATTAACAGACGCTCCCTCACCGGTCTCCTTCATTTACAGACGCTCATTTCCTCCCTCTCCTGGAGTTTGCCACGGGGCCACTTTGTGGACCTTTCTGTTGTGGCTTTAAACAGATGAAACCCTGTGGTGTGGAGCAAACATTGCAACATTTGGTAGTGAAATGGATTCATTCAGGAGAGACAGCAGGGATTATTGCAGAAAATAACACAGTGTGGTGAGAAAGGAAATGCAGTGGATGTTGTGCAGATGGATTGGCAAAACGTGTTTGATAAGGTGCCAGACGGGAGGCTTGTTTATCAAATGAAGGCTCACGATATTAAAGGGAGTGGGGCAGTGTGGTCAGGAAGTTGGGTAAAAGGCAGAAAACAGAGAGTAGTGGTTAATGGATGTCCTTCAGACTGGAGGGATGTAAACAGTAGTGTCCCCAGGATCAGTGTTGGGACCATTGCTCTTAATATAGAGACAGGATCTGGATTGGGCATACGATCAAACTTTCCAGATGACACCAAATCTGGGACCATGACCAACTGTGAGGACTGCAAGTGACTTCTGTGTGAATACACAAGTTAGTAAATGGGTTTGGTAGATGTCAGATGAAATTAATGCAGAGAAATATGAGGTGATATATTTTGGGAGAAGACAATGGTCAGAAAAGTAGATTTAATGGTAAAAATGTAAAAGGAGTAGAGTGGAACAGTAAAGAGTTGTCAGATTCTAGCTAATGCTATGTGATATTAATTAGCAGGTTTGAGAATCCAGTGTCAGCAATTTTAATAAGAAATATAAGATGAGCAGATTTTCTGCCCAGTACTGTATCTTGTACTGATCCATCAATCAGAGTAAACATGCAAGTCCCACGTGTCCACAGTAACTGACATGAGGTTAGCCTGCTGGATGGAACCGCAGGCATCCTGAGCTTGATCTCCGGTGTCTCCAGTCCTGACTGCCCCCTTACATCAGTCTCCCCTTACTTTTATACCCTGCAGTGATCCACTTCTGGCACTGGACTCTTCTTTGCTGGGTTTTGGCAGGAAACAAGGAAAAGACAGGTGGAACTTGAACACATTTCCTGGATCCCAGCAGATACTTTTCTTCAGTAATGTTCTCAATATCGCTAAACTTCTCTGCTTACTGTTAATTATATTATTTCTTATAGTTTCACAATTAAAGGTGTAAACATCGCACATTATAATCTAATCTATTACCCACTCTGATTTAAGCTTATATTGTGGTCAATAACAGACAAACCTTGCTCTTTCCCCTGATCTGATTAGAATTTCCAACTAGTCGATTCTGTGGAATAGAATGTCTTACCAGTGTTGCCATGGGTCTGCTAATTCCCAAGGGCAGATCACACAAAGTGCTTTTAGTGGGAGGCCCAGCAGTGAAAGTAAAACCAAACCAAAGGGAACAAATAAAGATTTAAACCAAAGGAACAGGAAACGGAACAATGGGAAAAAAACACAACTGGCCCAAAAGTGGGATTAATTTCCCCAAAAGGTCGGTCTAGACAGTTAGAAACTCCTCCTGGTGACTGTGTGCCTGCAGGACTTGGCTTCACTCCAGTGTTTAAAGGCACAGAGCGCTGGCCTCACACTCAGGGGGCAATGCATGGGAATTCCAGGGGCAGTGAGGACACGCCCAGAAATACCCCAGAGCAGTGAAAGCACTGGGCCCCAGCACATGCTCAGGGGAAAACTCCGGGAAAGGGTAAAGCCAGCATGCCCACTCTGAACCCGGTTTGCTGCTCCCTCTGTGCCCGGCACTGCCTGCACCCCCGGCACACAGAAGTGGAATTTCAGCCTCAGTGTTACAAGTTTTATCGGTTACAGGCTGGAGAGAGGAATAGTTCACACTGACACCGAGCTGTGTGATTGGTTCAGTCTGCGTATGACTGACGGGCCCTTTTGAGTGGTCAGGTATTCAAATTCCCAGTAACTCTAATCCCAGATATAAGAGAGGGGAGATCTGTGTTTAAATCAAAGAGTCTCCTTGCAGATTCTCTGAGAGAAGGAACTGGTCAGCTTTAAACACCAGAAAGAGAAAAAATGTTAGAAATTTGCAATTAGCAGTTTTTGATCAATATCGACTCCCACAGGGATGGGGAATTCTAGAATAGGGAGGAACGGGTCACGATTTGAAAGGTACTGAAGGATTCATGGAGCTCTTACATTTGGGATATTTATTTTGTCCACTCGAGGAGTTAGATAACAGACTTCTTGCTGTGAATATAAAGTTGCATTATTGGGCCATGATGTATTTACTTGTTTATATTTGGTTAAATATATTTTCTGAATGGATTTAAATTCAAGACGAGGTTTGCAAGCGTGATGCTCTATTGACACATCGAAGGTGCGAGATGCTGTGGGGCACACGCAAAGTCCAGTAGCTGAAAGTGATTAACAGATTGGGTTTTGTGTTTCGTGATCCCAGGCATGTTACCGATATCATCGCTGCATCCCAAGGATAGGAGAGGTACTCTGGGAGGTATGGGAAGCTGGGACTTGTCCACGAAGTAACTGAAGGTATGAAAACTGAAATAATGTAGAGTTAGAAAGGAGAAAAGGCCCAAAAATGTAGCAGTCAGTAACAGGACATCAATTAGTCACCTCTTATCTTGGAGACATTAAATATTGACAAACTGTGTTATTTGAAATATCAAAACATTAAACTCCAGCTCAGTTAAAAGATTATCAACACCAGCAGAAACAAACTCCAACAGTCAGAATGAACATGATTCAATCCAGGATGTGATTAACAGCAGCAACAACAGCAGAATCCAAACCTTGCAGTCACTTGTGAACTCGCTGGTGTTTCAGCAGGTGGGATGGCTGATTGAACCCCTTCCCACATTCAGAGCAGGTGAACGGTCTCTCCCCAGTGTGAACTCGCTGGTGTCTCAGCAGGTCGGATGACTGAGTGAAACTCTTCCCACATTCAGAGCAGGTGAACGGTCTCTCTCCAGTATGAACTCGCTGGTGTTTCAGCAGGCTGGATGACTGTGTGAATCCCTTTCCACATTCAGAGCAGGTGAACGGCCTCTCCCCAGTATGAACTCTCTGGTGTATCAGCAGGTGAGATGACCGATTGAATCCTTTCCCACATTCAGAGCAAATGAACGGCCTCTCCCCAGTATGAACTCGTTGGTGTATCAGCAGTTCGGATGACTGAGCGAATCCCTTGCCACACACAGAGCAGGTGAATGGTCTCTCCCCAGTATGAATTCGCTGGTGAGTTACAAGGTGGTATGACTGAGTGAATCCCTTCTCACACACTGTGCAGGTGAATGGTCTCTCCCCAGTGTGAACTCGCTGGTGTGTCAGCAGGTTGGATGAACGAATGAAACCCTGCCCACATACGAAGCAGGTGAATGGCCTCTCCCCAGTGTGACTGCACTTGTGTCTCTCCAGGTTAGACGATAGGCTGAAGCCTTGTCCACACACAGAGCAAGTGTACTGTTTCTCCCTGCTGTGAACGTTGCTTTTAGCTTTCATGTTCAAAGGCCGATCATATTTCCGTCTCCATGAGATCTTGATATGAGATTTGGTTTGAGATTTCCGTCTGCAAATCCTCCCCTTTTGACACCGTGTAAAATTAATTTCAAACAGGAAAAAGGAAGCTTGAGAGAGAACCTACCAAAACATAAAGGCAGGTTGTGAAATTGAGCTTAATGAATCTGGTCATTTGTAGGGCTGGCACTGGAGAAATGTCACCATAAAAGCTGCCAGATTGTCGTACATCTCTATCAAATCTCCTTTTATCCTTTTTTGCTCTCCGGAGGAAACATTCTCCAGTCTCTCCACAAAACTGAAGTTCCTCATCCCCTCCTTGCTTTGGAGGCAGTTCAGAGAACGTTCACTAGGTAGATTCCAGAGATGTGGGAGTTGTCTTATGAGGAAAGGTTGAGTACTCATTGGAATTAAGAAGAATGAGACGTGATCTTATCGAAACGTATAAGATTGCGAGGGGGCTTGACAAGGTGGATGCAGAGAGGATGTTTCCACTGATGGGAGAGACTAGAACTAGAGGGCATGATCTTAGAATAAGGGGCTGCCCATTTAAAACAAAGATGAGGAGAAATTTATTCTCTCAGAGGGTTCTAAATCTGTACAATTTGCTGCCTCAGAGAGCTGTGGACGCTGGGACATTGAATAAATTTAAGACGGAAATAGACAGCTTCTTAAACGATAAGGAGATAAGGGTTATGGGGAGCGGGCATGAGACACGCTGTGTAACCAAGCGCAAACAGTCTGCACATCCCAGACATCACTTGTTTCCCACTTGGCATGAAATGAATATGTTACTTGCAAGAATTCATTGGATTTGATTTCAAATATATTAGTATACAAACTGAATCATGTTTCTATGATTGTTTTCCCAACTCATATTCAAGGCCTCTCTTTTTTTCTTTCTCTGTGTACAGTCCCAGGATACCAACCCTGGGACTGTACATGGGGATTCCAATCCTGGGAGTGTACATGGGGATTCTAACCCTGGGACTGTACATGGGGATTCTAACCCTGGGACTGTACATGGGGATTCTATCCCTGGGACTGTACATGGGGATTCTAACCCTGGGTCTGTACATGGGGATTCTAACCATGGGACAGTACATGGGGATTCTAACCCTGTGACTGTATATGGAGATTCTAACTCTGGGACTGTACATGGAGATGCTAACCCTGGGACTGTACATGGGAATTCTACCCCTGCGACTGTATATGGAGATTCTCACCCTGGGACTGTACATGGAGATTCTAACCCTGGGACTGTACATGGGAATTTCAAATCTGGGACTGTACATGTGGATTCTAACCCTGGGACTGTACATGGGGATTCTAACTCTGGGACTGTACATGGGGATTCTAACCCTGGGACTGTACATGGGGATTCCAAACCTGGGACTGTACATAGGGATTCCAAACCTGGGACTGTAGACAGGGCATTCCAGCCCTAGGACTATAGAAGGGGACCCATCTCTGGGGCTCTTGCTACAAATGTGTGAGATGTAAACTGAGTAGCATCTTTAGGAGAGACGGTGAGAAATCCAACGTGTGGAGAGTGAGAGAAAAGTAACTGAGGCGGTTAATCTTTCCACGGGCACTAGGACCCAGTTGGGACTAAACACTGAAGCCCCACCCACACTTTGCTACTCACTGTTTCAAGATGGCGGAGCGCTGAACCGGCCTTCCTGCACAAAGTCTGGGCCTGTGACCTGGAGAAAGCCGCGAGCTGCAAACGTGGGGCTATCAGGTTATTTTCCGGGCTTGCGGTATACACCAATTGTTTAGGAACCCTCTCCAGCCACTTGCGGATCCATTACGCCTCTCCTCTCCGCTGAATCTTACCGAGTCGTCCGCAGCCGCTTGATACTGTCTCTATCCACCATTACACGCAGCGCGCATGCTCCAAACCAAGGCGGGTCCCGCGCTTGCACGCTAGGCTCCTGTAGGCTGGGTGCGGCACATTCTCCCCCGCGGTGAATGCTGGGGAAAAGCCCCACCATTGGAAGCACTCGTTAGTAAATAGACCTGGATTTATCGTGATTGCTTTGAGCATGAACCATGTTCATTCTGGCAGCTAGAGTTTGTTTCTTCTGATCTTGATAACCCCTATACCTGGGCTGAAGATTACCATTCCTCATGTTGAGGCTCGATAATTCCCGAGCGGAGCATAAACGCCGGCATGGACTAAATAGTCCGAATGACCCGTTTATGTGCCGTATACCCTATGTAATTTTGCAGTCTCAGTGTAAGCACTGCGCAGCACATTCGTCTCTGAGTCAGAAGGTCGGGGGTGCACTGCACTGTAAATTGAGGCCCCGGTTGCTCTTTTAAGTGCGCTAAACGATCCCATGATGCTACATTTATTTCGAAGAAGAGCGAGGGAGTTATCCCCGGTGCCCTGGCCAATATTTATCCCTCAATCAACATAACAAAGAAACAGGTTATCTGGTCATTATCACAATGCTGTTTATGGGAGCTCGCTGTGCGCAAATTGGCTGCCGCGTTTCCCACATTACAACAGTGACTACACTCCAAAAAGTACTTTATTGGCAGCAAAAAAAACATTGAGAGGTCCGGTGGTAGTGAAAGGCGCTATATAAATTGGTGTCTCAGTGTAAGTGGTCCCTGGATTTGGTGCTTCAGTGTAACTGGTTCCTGGATTTTGTGTCACAGTATTGGTAATCCTTGGATTTGGTGTCACCTTGTGAGTGGTCCCTGAATTTAGTTTCTCAGTGTAAGTGCTCCCTGGATTTGGTGTCATGGTGTAAGTGGTCCCTGAATCTAATTTATCAGTGTAAGTGGTCCATGGATTTGGTGTCATAGGTAAGTGGTCCATGGATTTGAGATCACAATGCAAGTGGTCCCTGGTTTTCCTGTCGGAATGTAAGTGATCCCTGAATTTGGTGTCACAATGCATGTGGTCCCTGCATTTGGTGTCACAGTATAAGTGGACCCTTGATTTAGTGTCATAATGTAAGTAGTCCCTAGATTTGGTGTCAACAACATTTCTTAACTGGGACTGAGGACAAACCCATAGCCCAACAATGTGTTCAGCACTGAATGTTCCCACACAAATCTATTCCCAATTAACACAGTCCACATTAATTCACCAGAAACAGCTGAGCACCCACAATTAACTCCAGTACTGCACCTAACTTAAATAAACACACAATTCAAGACATTTTAAAGAGAAAATAAACCCCATCATAGTGGTCAGGCCATCAAATCCAGTTTTCTTGTTGTTCAGTACAGGCAATGACACAAACATCTTGAAGAGAAATCTTATCAATTTACTACACTTCCCTGACTTTCACAAAAATTTGCATTAATACCAGATTGCACCCAGATGATTTATGCCAATTCACCCAAGAACAATGATTTAGGAAAAAGTCCAAATTGATGGTGTAATTTTCCTGTTTTCACCTTACATCTTCACTCACTTCCTCTCGTTAACTTTGATACAGTGGTCACCATTTCATTCATGAGCCCCGGAGGAATTTTTACTGTCAAATACAATATTATCATAATATCTTTACAACATAGATCAAACATTCCCACTTGCTCCAAGTTATAATCCATTTTGTTTGTTTAATTTTATTTAATCATTTTTACTTAACTCTTCTTGGACATTTTATTCCACAAAATATGCCAGAGAGCAATTCAGTCTGCAAGATGAAGGAAGTTAGTTACTTTTAACACAACAGTCTCCCTCCAAAAACTTCTTTCTGAATATGTAGTTTGGGCAAGACCACATAGATTGGATCTTTTCAAACACCAAACTTGATTATCCCCTTAAATTTCAGTTAACTTTCCCTCCTCATGTGCTTGAACAGCACATCAATTTTAATTTCACAAACAAATTATGTCCAGACTTTGTGATGTTACAAAGAAGAGCAAAGTAACAATTGCATTTGGATGCAAGTCATTTATCTCCACCTTCAAGCAATGTGTCTTGGAAAACAGGATTACATGGGATAGACGGCACAAAAACATACCATTCGGCCCAACAAGCCCATGCTGACGTTTATACTCCACTCGAGCCTCCTCCCGTCTGTCCTAATCTAATTCTATCAGCATAACTCTCTATTCCCTTCTCCCTCAAATGCTTGACTAGTCTCCCCTTAAATACTTCTATACTATTCACTTCAACCACTTCCTGTGGTAGCGAGTTCCACATTCTCACCAATCTTTGGGTAAAAAAGTTTCTTCTCAATTCCGTATTTGATTTCTTGGTGACTATTGTATATTGATGGCCTCTAGTTATGCTCTTCCCTACAAGTGGAAACACTCACTCTGTATCTACTCTATCAAAACCTTTCATAATTTTAAAGAACTCTATTAGGTCACCATTCAGCCTTTTTTTTTTGAAGAGAAAAGAGACCCAGCCTCTCCTTATAGAATAGATATACCCTCATTTCTGCTATCATCTTTGTAAATCTTCTCTGGACCCCCTCCAGTGCATCTATATTCTTTGTTTTTAACATGGCAACTAGATTTGTATTCAGTAGTCTTAAGTACAGTCTAACAATGTTCGATACAGGATAAGCATAACTTCACTACTTTTCCATTCTATAAGAATTCAATTCTGTAACAGTTCTATAACAATTGATCCCGATAATTTAACCCAATAGCGTAATCTAATGTCCAATTTTGTCAAGACACTGTGACATTCGATGTCTGCAGATAACTGGAGATAAATTCTTAAAACTGCTGGATCTCTTGCTATGCCATCAACCTCTCAACAAACTGGAGCAGGCAGTACCTAATATAGTAGTCCCTGGCTACTACATAGTCCAGAGACACAAGTCTGCATTTCCTTCAACATGCATCAATATTAGAAGCACGTAAAAACACTGTGGCCTTCCTGTGGCAAGCACAAACCACTGGTCTTTCGACATTTCTGATCCCAACATAATATTTCTAATCTAAATATTCTACAATGGAAATATACACGGCTAATTGGTTGCAAACACCAACTGTTGCTCAGTGAACTCTCTCTCTCTCTCTATCCCAATTATTTGATGTGATCAATTTACTTTTACGTATTTATTTTTTTAATACATTTCCTGAGTGGAATCAAATTTAAATTGAAACCATGTTTGCAGGTGTGATGCTCTGTTGAGAAATCGAAGGTGAGACGGATGCTGTGGGGCACACGCTGAAAGTGATCAACAGACTGGGTTCTGTGTTTAGTGATTCTGGGCATGTTACCGATATCATCCCTGGATACCAAGACGAGGAAAGGCACTCTGGAAGGAATGGGGAATTGGGACTTGTCCATGAGAGTAACCAAAGGTATGAGAACAGAAAAAATATCGTGTTAGAAAGGAGAAAAGGCCCAAAATTGGAGCAGTCGGTAACAGGACATCAATTAGTCTCCTCTTATCTTGGTGACATCAAACACCGACACATTGTGTTATTTGAAATCTCAAAATATTAAACTCCAGCCCAGTGATAGGGGTTGTTAACATCAGCAGATTAAAGCCCAACTATTAAAATGAGCGCGATGTGATTAACAGCAGCAATAATAGAACACAGCCCCTGCAGTCACTTGTGAACTCGCCGAACCCGTAGGTTCTTGTTCGGGCCTGAGGCCCACCACACCGGGTGTTTATAAAGTGGATAATGTGGAGTGTTTTCCCTTGGGGCCTGGGGCTCGGGGCTCGGGGTCTGGGGCCACACTCGGTGCTTTTCTCCCAGAGTTTCTCTAACCCACTCCCTGGAGCTCGCTCACCTCCCGTGTTACCGCCTGGCGCTGCTGCCCCACAGCGCACTCTCAGCTCACACTGCCCGGTGATTACTGCAGGTCTGGGCCAACTCGCTGCGTAAAAATGTTTTTCTTATGTTGCCTTTGGACACAATACTCCAGTTGAGGCCGAATCAGTATTTTACACAGGTTCATCATAATATCCACACTTTTGTACTCTAGCTTCTTCTTAAGCAGTCCATCGGAGTCGAGAATGACTTGCTTCCACATTAATGAGTTCTCAGGTGACTAATGAGTCTAATACAGTCTCTGTCACAGGTGGGGCAGATGGTGGTTGACGGGATGTTATTTGAAGGGACAGGTGGGTGGGGTGCTTGGGTTGTCGTGTGCTCCTTCTACTGTTTGGGCTTGGCTTCCGCTAGCTCCAGGCGAAGAGACTCGAGGTGTTTGGCGCCTTCCCGGATGCTTCTCCTCCACTTTGAGTGGTCTTGGGCCAGGGATTCCCAGGTGTCTGTGGGATGTTGCACCTTTTCAAGGAGGCTTTGAGGGTGTCCTTGAAGTATTTCGTCTGCCCACTTGGGGCTCATTTGCCATGTCAGAGCTCCGAGTAGAGCACTTGTTTTTGGAGTCTCGTATCGAGCATGCAGATAATGTGACCCGTCCATCAGAGCTGATTGACCAGTCAATGCTTTGATGCTTGGGCTGTTGGCCTGAGCGAGAACACTGATGTTGGTGCGCCTATCCTGCCAATAGATTTGCAGGATCTTGCGGAGGCAGCGTTGGTGATACTTCTCCACTGCTTTGAGGTGCCTGCTGCACATTGTCCGTGTCTCTGAAGCATATAGGAGGACGGGTATCACTACTGTTCTGAAGACCATGACCTCTGTGCCATGTTTGAGTTCCTTGTCTTCAAACACTCTCTTCCTCAGGCAACCGAAAGCTGAAGGCGGTGTTGGACTCATCATCGATGTCTGCCCTTGTTGACAGTAGGCTCCCGAGGTATGGGAAATGGTTCACGTTGTCCAAGGCCTCATTGTGGATTTTGATAATCGGGGGGCAGTACTGTGTGATCAGGGGCAGGTTGGTAGAGGACTTTTGTCTTACGGATGTTTAGTGTAAAGCCTATGCTCCCCTACCCTTCTGTGAAGGTATTGACGATGGTTTGGTGTTCGGCCTCCGAGTGCGCGCAGACATCTGCGTCGTCTGCGTCATGTAATTCAATGACAAGTATCCTCCTCAATCGCCTTCTCCCTGTGGTTGTAGAGCTCCTCCCAGAGTCGCAATGCAGATTCCGCCCACTAAGGGGCACAATGGACATGATCTTCACAGCGCGTCAAATACAAGAGAAATACAGGGAACAATACCAACCTCTGCACATGGCCTTCTTTGACCTCACAAAGGCCTTTGACACTGTCAACTGTGAGGGATTATGCCCTCCAAAGTGTATCACCATCTTCTGCCTGCTCCGTGATGACATGCAAGGTGTGATCCTGACCAACGGGTCCACCACAGACCCAATCCACATTCAGACCGGGGTCAAGAAAGGCTGTGACATCGCACCAACGCTCTTCTCGTTCTTCCTTACTGCAGTGCTGCATCACACCCTCAGTAAGCTTCCCACTGGAGTGGAGCTAGTCTACAGAACAAACGGGAAACTGTTCAACCTCCATCACCTTCAGTCCAAATCCAAGGTCGTCCCATCCTCTGTCATTGTACCCTATACCTCGAGGACCAAGATCCTGTAAGTTTGTTTAACTGCTTTCTCAACCTGCGCTGCCACCTTCAATGATTTGTGCACATATACCCCCAGGTCTCTCTGTTCATGTACCCCTTTAAAATTGTACCCTTTAATTTATATTTCCTCCTAGTTCTTCCAACCAAAATGTATCACTTTGAACAACCTTTCCCCACTACTCTGTTTCCTGTCACTTAGCCAATTTCGTATCTATGCTGCCACTGTCCATTATATTCCATGGGATTTAATTTTGCTGGTATTGGTAACAGGTAACAGGTCCAGGATAAATTTCATCTATCACGTGTCCACCCATTTCACCAGCCTGTCTATGTCTTCCTGAAGTCTTTCACTATCCTCCTCACTGTTCACTATATTTCCAAATTTTGAGTCATCTGCAAATTTGGATATTGTACCCTGCACACCCAAGTCTAAGTCATTAATATATATCAAGAAAAGCAGTGGTACCTAGTACCGACCCCTGGGGAACACCACTGCATACCTTCTACAGTCTGAAAAACAACCTTTCCCCACTACTCTGTTTCCTGTCACTTAGCCAATTTCGTATCTATGCTGCCACTGTCCATTATATTCCATGGGCTTTAATTTTGCTGGTATTGGTAACAGGTCCAGGATCACAAAATATAAAACCTAGTTGGTTAATCACTTTCAGCTACTGGACTTAGCGTATGCCCCAACAGCATCTCTCCCTCTCTCTCCTTCGATGTGTGTGAATAGAGCATCACGCAAAGCTGGTTTACATTTATATCCATTCAGCAAATGTATTTAACAAAAGCCTGTAGGCCGATGAGACACTGTTAAGATGCCAGTATGCTGCTCTTTTGCTCTGCATTTTTCCTGTAATGGAAACTAACTGAACATTTCTCCCAGTGTTACCTTTGTTGCAATGAAAAGCGTGGCAAATGGAATATTGGCCTTTATTGCAAGGGGGATAAAAGTCGGGAAGTCTTGCTACAACTGTACAGGGCATTGGTGAGGCCAGACCTGGAGTACAGGTGGAACCTCCCTTATCCAGCACCTTCAGAACCTGGCCTGTGCCGGATGAGGGGTTGTGTCAGATGAGAGGAGGTCATTGGCCCAAGGGGTGGGAGGAGGTCGCCCAAGGTCGGTGGGGGAGGAGGTTGCCCGAGGTCGGGCTCTGAAGTGTCATCGGGTCCCAAGGTGTCGGTGAGTCAAGAGGGCCCTGAGGTGTGGGCGGGACCAGCGGGCCCAGAGGTGTTCTAGGTTGAGGGGCTTCTGCTACTGCTGATCACGTTCTTTCTAATAAGTGTGTTGATTTTCAGATTAGGTGAATGATTTCATTAAATCATCAAGGAAAGGCATCACTGTTGTGCCTAAAAAGAGAATGGAAATATGGGAGGGTGGGGGCTGGGTGGGTGGGTCAGAGTTCTGCGCATGCACCACCCAATGACTGGGAATGGTGCCGGACGAGGGGTGGTGCCGGATAAGGGAGTCCTGGATGAGAGGTTTAACCTGTACTGTGTCCAGTTTAGGTCTCCTTATTTAAGGAGGGATATACTTGCACTGGAAGCAGTTCAGAGAAGGTTCACGACGTTGATTCCTGAGATGAAAGAGTTGCCTTATGAAGATAGGTTAAGTAGGTTGGGCCTATTACCCATTGGAGTTTAGAAGACTGAGAGTTGATCTTATTGAAACGTATAAAATTCTGAGGGTGCTTGACAGGGTAGATGCAGAGAGGATGTTTCCCCTCGTGGGGGAATCTAGAACTAGGGGGCATAGTTTCAGAATAAGGGGTTAGCCATTTAGAACTGAGATGTGGAGGAATTCTTTCTGAGCCTCGTGAATCTGGAATTCTCTGCCTCAGAGAGCTGTGGAGGCTGGGTCATTGAATGTATTTAAGGTGGAGATAGGCAGATTTTTGAATGATAAGGGTGTCGAGGATTATCAGAAGCGGGCAGGGAAGTGGAGTTGAGGCCAGGATCTTGTGGAATGGCGGAGCAGGCTCAAGGGGCCAAATGCCCTACTCCTGCTCCTATTTCTTATGTTATTTCTTTTAATCAGCCTCAGGCCCTTGCTCATGTTTGTTGTAATTGTACAGAAAGGGGACATGTAAAGAGATGGTGTTTGTATGGAGATGTGAAACAAGGAAACGGTATGTCTGTGTGGGATAGTGACACAGCCTTGTGGTCACAGTCAGAGTGATGCACAGATATCCTTGTGGTTATGGTTTGAGCAGGGTCAGTACACAAATGCTCAAGTTAAGAGATGCCAGGGGTCAGGAGCAACGGCAGTGAATAAAATTTAAATGTAAATTCCGATATATTTCATCTTAATTTATTCCTATGTTAATAACTTTTGCCGAATGTGGCCCACACCAAGTGCCAGGATATTGGATCAGACATACCACAAGAAATGAGTTTGACATCCCTGAGGTAGACAATGTCAACCGGATTCCCCCCATCCACCAGCCTAACAACTCCTTTACAAACTCAAGCTAGTTTGTAAGACGTGACCTTGTTTTGTGGAAGCCGCGTTCAGTATCTCTAATGGGCCCCTTCCCTTTCCCCATGATCGAAAACAGCATCTCCTAGAATCCCTTCAAGCATCTTCCTGGTGATCAAGATCACGTTGATGCGCCTTTAGTTCCCTGACTCGGATTTGTCCCCAATCTGGAAAATGGGAAGTACATGAGCTGCCTTCCAATCTCAGGGAACAATCCCTGACTCTATTGAGCTGTTGAAGATATGGGCAAGGGGTTCACAGAGCACGCGTCCCATCTCTTTAAACACCCTTGGGTGGATATCATCTGGTCCTTACACACGTCAAGATTAACCTACACAGAGAGTTTGCTGTCGGTGAAGAGAGACGAGAAGGACCAAAGTGCCATTTGGCCCTCTCAGTGTGGCCCTGAAGGACTGTGTCCAGGCTGAAGTTCTGTTCCCACTGTACAATCCCCCCCCCCCACCCCCCGATCCCCAGATTGTCCTTACTGAGCTCCAACCAGATGATGCGAAACACTCAGGTGGGAAAGACAAAAATCTACAGCAATGTGTTGAAAGTAACACGGATTTATTTACCTATATCCCAAATATTAATACTCCTGTAACTGGACTTTATCAGCAGAAACAAACCCCAACTGGCAGAATGAACATGATTCAATCCTGGATTTGATTAACAGCAGAATCCAACTCCTGCAGTCACTTGTGAACTCGCTGATGTGTCAGCAGGCTGGATGACTGAGACTCCCTTCCCACACTCAGCAGGTGAACGGCCTCTCACCAGTGTGAACTTACTGGTGGACAGTGAGGTGGGATGACGAGTGAATCACTTCCCACACTCGGACCAGATGAATGGTCTCTTCCCAGTGTGAGTGCGCTGGTGTACAACAGTGAGGTCAGATAAAAGCCTGAACACAGTCCCACCTGAGAGCACCTGAATAGTCTCTAGTGAGTACGAATACGTTGATGGCACGTCAGTTCCCTGGAACTTTTATCACACTTCCCACAATCCGGGCATTTAAAAGACCTCTCATCAGTGTGAACTCACTGGTATGTCAGCAGGGTGGATGACTGAGTGAATCTCTTCCCACACCCTGAACAGGTGAACAGCCTCTCCCCAGTGTGAACTCGCCAGTGTCTCAGAAGGTTGAGTGACTGAGTGAATGCCCTTCCACACACAGTGCAGGTGAACAGCCTCTCCCCAGTGTGAACTCGCTGGTGTCTCAACAGGTCAGAGGATCGGTTGAAGCCCTTTCCACACACAGAGCACGTTTACCGTTTCTCCCGCTGTGAACGGTGTTTTTTGATTCCACGTTCAATGGCCGACGATATTCAGATCCCGATGGATTGAATAACTTCAGATCTCGCTGTGATGTTTGATTTGAGCTTCCAGTCCACAAATCGCTCCCTTTTACTACCCAGTAAAATGAATTTCAAACAGGAAAAATGGAGTGAGAGAAAGAACCCACAAAAACATAAAGACAGGTTGTGAAATTGAGCTGAAAGAATTTGGTCATTTGTGGGGCCTACACTAGAAAAAAAGTGACCATGAAAGCTGCCGGATTGTCATTAAAAACCCAACTGGTTCACTAATGTCCTTCAGGGAAGGGAACCCACCTCCCTTGACAGTTTGAGTAATTTCAGTACATCCATTTTCCTCTGTAGAAATCATGATCAAATTCTAATGTTCCATATCATGATCTAATTTTAACATTGTTGGTCCTACTGGGCTCAGAAGTACTGAACCCCCCTACCCAGCTGATAGAGATAGGGCATATTCCACCGCGCGGAGTACTCTGGGTATGGACATCCGCCATAATCATAGAATTGAACAGCATAGAAGGTGAACACTTGAGCGATTGGGAGTGCATTCCAGAACACAACTCGCTGCGTAAAAAAAGTTACCTCATGTTGTCTCTAGTTCTTTTGCTAATCACCTTAAATCTGTGTCCCCTGAAGACCAATCATTCTACCATTGGAAACAGTTACTCCTTATTTAAACTGGAAAGAACTGGAAGAACTGCATTTGGAGCAGCGAGCCAGTGACACATTGTGTAACCAGGTGCCAACACTCCTGCACAGTCCAGACATCATTTGTCGGAACGGCCTACAAAGGCCAGCTGTTGCAGCTGCAGCAGGGAAAGAAGGCAAAAAAGTAGAAAGAAATCGAAAGGTGATGTTACAGCCAAGGGGGTAAGTGATTGGCTGGAGATTGGTGTGTAGTTTTTTTTTCTTTTCTTTATCAGTAAGTAACCTTTAGCATTATTGTTGCCAAATTAAGCTAATCTAGGGGATAAGTCATGGCAGGAGAGCTCGGACATGTGTTATTCTTCTCCTGCACTATGTGGGAAGTCAGGGACGCTTCCAGTGTCGCTGACAACTACAGATGCGGGAAGTGTATCCGGCTGCAGATCATGACAGACCGCATTGCGGCACTGGAGCTGAGGGTGGATTCACTCTGGAGCATCCATGATGCTGAGATTGACGTGAATAGCACATTTATTGAGTTGGTCTTACCGCAGGTAAAGGTTACACAGCCAGATAGGGGATGGGTGACCAACAGGAAGAGCAGTGGAAGGAAGGTAGTGCAGGGGTCTCCTGAGGTCATCCCCATGCAAAGCAGATACACCGCTTTGGGTATTGTTGAGGGGGATGACTCATCAGGGGAGGGTAGCAGCAGCCAAGTCCATGGCATCATGGGTGGTTCTGCAGCACAGGAGGGCAGGATAAAGAGTGGGAGAGCTATAGTGATAGGGGATTCAATCGTAAGGGGAACAGATAGACGTTTCTGCGGCCGCAACCGAGACTCCAGGATGGTATGTGGCCTCCCTGGAGCAAGGGTCAAGGATGTCTCGGAGCGGGTGCAGGACATTTTGAAAGAGGAGGGTAAACAGCCAGTTGTCGTAGTGCATATAGGTACCAGCGATACAAGTAAAAAAAAACAGGATGAGGTCCTACAAGACGAATTTAGGGAGCTAGGAGCTAAATTAAAATGTAGGACCTCAAAAGTAGTAATCTCAGGATTGCTTCTAGTGCCACGTGCTAGTGAGAGTAGGAATCACAGGATAGTGCAGATGAATATGTGGCTTGAGGAGTGGTGCAGAAGGGTGGGATTCAAATTCCTGGGACATTAGAACCAGTTCTGGGGGAGGTGGAACCAGTACAAACTGGACGATCGGCACCTGGGCAGGACCGGAACCAATGTCCTGGGGGGAGTGTTTGCTAGTGCTGTTGGGGAGGGGTTAAACTAATATGGCAGGGGGATGGGAACCTATGCAGGGAGACAGAGGAAAGTATAATGCGGGCAGAAGCAAAAGATAGAAAGAAGAAAAGTAAAAGTGGAGAGCAGAGAAATCCAAGGCAAAAAGCAAAAAGGGCCACTTTATAGCAAAGAGTATTAAAAAGACAAGCCTGAAGGCTCTGTGCCTCAATGCGGGAGTATTCAGAATAAGGTGGACGAATTAACTGCGCAGATAGCAGTTAACGGATATGATGCAATTGGCATCACGGAGACATGGCTCCAGGGTGACCAAGGCTGGGAACTCAACATCCAGGGGTATTCAACATTTAGGAAGGATAGACAGAAAGGAAAAGGAGGTGGGTTGCGTTGTTGGTTAAAGAGGAAATTAATGCAATAGTAAGGAAGGACATTAGCTTGGATGATGTGGAATTTGTATGGGTGGAGCTACAGAATACCAAAGGGCAGAAAACGCTAGTGGGAGTTGTGTACAGACCACCAAACAGTAGTAATGAGGATGGGGACAGCATCAAACAAGAAATTAGGGATGCGTGCAATAAATGGGCGACTTTAATCTACGTATTGACTGGGCTGACCAAACTGGTAGCAATGCATGGAGGAGGATTTCCTGGAGTGTATCAGGGATGGATTTCTAGACCAATATGTCGAGGAACCAACTAGAGGGTTGGCCATCCTAGACTGACTGATATGTAATGAGAAAGGACTAATTAACAATCTTGTTGTGCGAGGCCCCTTGGGGAAGTGTGACCATAATATGGTAGAATTCTTTATTAAGATGGAGAGTGACACAGTTAATTCAGAGACTAAGGTCCTGAACTTCAATGGTATGAGACGTGAATTGGCTAGAATACACTGACGGGTGATACTTGATGGTGATGGTGGATAGGCAATAGCAGACATTTAAAGATCACATGGATGAACTTCAAAAATTGTACATCCCTATCTGGAGTAAAAATAAAACGGGGAAGGTGGCTCAACCGTGGCTAACAAGGGAAACTAAAGATAATGTTAAATTCAAGGAAGAGGCATATAAATTGGCCAGAAAAAGCAGCAAACCTGAGGACTGGGAGAATTTTGTAATACAGCAGAGGAGGACAAAGGGTTTAATTAGGGGGGGGGGCAGGGGAAATAGAGTATGAGAGAAAGCTTGGGACATAAAAACTGACTGCAAAAGCTTCTATAGATATGTGAAGAGAAAAAGATTAGTAAAAACAAACAGATTCAGGTGAATTTATAATGGTGAACAAAGAAATGGCGGACCAGTTAAAGAAATACTTTGGTTCTGTCTTCACAAAGGAAGACACAAATAACCTTCCGGAAATACTAGAGGACCGAGGGTCTAGTGAAAAGGAGGAACTGAAGAATATTCTTATAAAGCGGGAAATTGATGGGATTGAAGGCTGCTAAATTCCCGAGGCCTGATACTTAAATAAGTGGCCCTAGAAATAGTGGATGCATTGGTAATCATTTTCCAATAGTCTATCGACTCTGGATCAGTTCCTATGGACTGAAGGGTAGCTAATGTAACACCAGTTTAAAAAAAGGAGAGAAAATGGGTAATTATAGACCAGTTAGCCTGACATCAGTAGTGGGGAAAATGTTAGAATCACTTATTAAAGATGAAATTGCAGCACATTTGGAAAGCAGTGACAAGATCGGTCCAAGTCAGCATGGATTTATGAAAGGGAAAATCATGCTTGACTAATCTTCTGGAATTTTTTGAGGATGTAACTAATAGAGTGGACAAGGGAGAATGAGTGCATGTGGTGTATTTGGACTTTCAAAAGGCTTTTGACAAGGTCCCACACAAGAGATTGGTGTGCAAAATCAAAGTGCATGGTATTGGGAATAATGTACTGACGTGGATAGAGAACTGGTTGGCAGACAGGAAGCAGAGAGTCAGGATAAACAGGTCCTTTTCAGAATGGCAGGCAGTGACAAGTGGCGTGCAGCAGGGCTCAGTGCTGGGACCCCAGCTATTTAACATACACATTAATGATTTATATGAAGGAATTGAAAATAGGTGCACGAGTAGGCCATTCGGCCCTTCGAGCCTGCACCACTATTCAATAAGATCATGGCTGATCATTCCCTCAGTACCCCTTTTCTGCTTTCTCTCCATACCCCTTGATCCCTTTAGCCGTAAGGGCCATATCTAACTCCCTCTTGAATATATCCAATGAACTGCCATCAACAACTCTCTGCGGTAGGAAATTCCATAGGTTAACAACTCTCTGAGTGAAGAAGTTTCTCCTCATCTCAGTCCTAAATGGCCTACCCCTTATCCTAAGACTGTGTCCACTGGTTCTGGACTTCCCCATCATCGGGAACATTCTTCCCGCATCTAACCTGTCCAGTCCTGTCAGAATCTTATAAGTTTCTATGAGATTCCCCCTCATCCTTCTAAACGCCAGTGTATAAAGGCCTATTTGATCCAGTCTCTCCTCATATGTCAGTCCCGCCATCCGGCAATCAGTCTGGTGAATCTTCGCTGCACTCCCTCAATAGCAAGAATGTAGTTCCTCAGATTAGGAGACCAAAACTGGACACACTATTTCAGGTGAGGTCTCACCAAGGCCTTTTACAACTGCAGTAAGACCTCCCTGCTCCTATACTCAAATCCCCTCGCTATGAAGGCCAACATACCATTTGCTTCTTCACCGCCTTCTGTACCTGCATGCCAACTTTCAATGACTGATGAACCATGACACCCAGGTCTCGTTGCACCTCCCCCTTTCCTAATCTGCTGCCATTCAGATAATATTCTGTCTTCGTGTTTTTGCCCCAAAGTGGATAACCTCACATTTATCCACATTATACTGCATCTGCTATGCATTTGCCCACTCACCTAACCTGTCCAAGTTACCCTGCAGCCTCCGAGCATCCCGCTCACAGCTCACACCGCCACACAGTTTCAAAGCCCCATTTATTTTTTTCCTCTGAGCCCCTGAACCTCATCTGGCAGTGTAATGTTGGTGAGAGGTGATTGATTGCACTTGGAACCAACAGGGAGAGAGGCCAGAGGGCATGTTCTGCAACCAATCGTGGAACTTGAGGGGTGGAACCTGAGTCAGACAATCAGGTGAGTCAGTGTGAACCCATTAAACAATTTATGGTTTAAAAACTAACGCAAGATTTCTTTTGTCAACCAAACAGGTTAACATTTGTCACTATTTTGTTTCCCTGCTGTGATGTTAAAGCTCTTTCCACAGGCAGTGGAGTTTCAGACACTTCAGTGCCAAGTGGACCAGGTGTTGAAAAGATCATTCATTTCCCTTTTTCCATGTCGCTGTGAGTTAAAGGCAGAGATTGATTTCCCCTCATTATGCAGCTGTTTGAGGGCAAACAGTGACTGGGGCCTGAAACCCAACATCACGCAGTACCTTCAGGAGTGAAATGGAGCAAAATCAGAGCATGATTTGAATCTGGATTTCAAAGAGAGAGGATGTGACGGGGAGAGTGCGCGTTAGAAGGGGGACTTGCAGCTTAGGGACAAGAGATGAAAGAATGTTTCAGAGAAACTAGAACTATGTGTTCAGAGTTTCTACCCTGTACTTAGTGATGACTTTTATAAATTATGAGGGCAGGTTGTAGAGACTCGGCTTGTATTCCCTTGCCTATAGAAGATTAAAGGGTGATCTAATTGAGGCGTAATACGATTAAAAGAGATGATGGAGTAGATTAAGAAACTATTTCCTACGGTGGGAGAGTCGAAAACAAGAGGTCATAACCTTAAAATTAGAGCTAGGCCATTTAGTGGTGATGACAGGAAGCAATTCTTTACACAAGCTGGAACATGTCCGAGAGTAACCGAAAGTATGAGAACTGAAATAATCTAGTTAGAAAGCAGGAAAGACCCAAAAATGGAACAGTCTAATCGGACATCAGATAGTTTCCTCTTATCTTGGAGACATCAAATGCTCGACAGTGTGTTTGAAAGAAAGTTGATTTGCTTGACATATCAAAATATTAAAATCCAGCCCAGTTTTAGGGTTATTATGAGCAGAAACAAACTCCAACTGTCAGAATGAACATGGTTCAGTCCTGGATGTGATTAACAGCAGAATCCAACCCCTGCAGTCACACGTGAATTTGATGGTGTCTCAGCAGGTGGGATGAACAGGTCAATCTTCCCACACAGGGAGCAGGTGAACTCCCTGGTGTCTCCGCAGGGTATATGACCGAGTCAATCTCTTCCCACACATGGAGCAGGGGAACAGTCTTTCTCCGGTGTATATGTTGATGTTTCAGCAGGTTGGACGAATCAGTGAATCCCTTCCCACATTCGGAGCAGATGAACGGCCTCTCCCCAGTGTGAACTCGCTGGTGTTTCAGCAGGTTGGACGAATCAGTGAATCCCTTCCCACAGTCAGAGCAGGTGAACAGCCTCTCCCCAGTGTGAACTCGCTGGTGTGTCAACAGGTGGGATGACTGAGTGAATCCCTTCCCACACAGTGAGCAGGTAAACGGCCTCTCCCTAGTGTGAACTCGCTGGTGTGTCAACAGGTGGGATGACAATGAGAATCCCTTCCCACACACCGAGCAGGTAAACGGTCTCTCCCCAGTGTGAATTCGCTGGTGTGTCAGCAGGTTGGATGACTGAGTGAATCCCTTCCCACACACGGAGCAGGTGAACGGTCTCTCCCCAGTGTGAACTCGCTGGTGTTTTAGCAGGTTGGATGACTGAGTGAATCCCTTCCCACACTCGGTGCAGGTGAATGGTCTCTCCCCAGACTGACTGCGTTGGTGTGTCAGTAGATCCCTTGTGCTTTTAAAGCTCTTCTCACAGTCAGAACATTTAAAAGGTCTATCATCAGTGTGAGCAAGTTGGTGTGAAGTGAGGTTGGATAACCGTGTGAATCCCTCCCCACACACAGTGCAGGTGAACGGCCTCTCCCCAGTGTGAACTCGCTGGTGTCTCAGCAGGTGGGATGGCAGTGTGAATCCCTTCCCACACTCTGAGCAGGTGAATAGCCTCTCCCCGGTGTGACTGCAGTGATGAGTTTCCAGATCAGACAGGGAATTGAATCTCTTCCCACAGTCCCCACATTCCCACGGTTTCTCCATAGTGTAAGTGTCCTTGTGTCTCTCCAGGTTGGATGATCAGTTGAAGCCTCATCCACACACAAAACACGTGTACGGTTTCTCCCCACTGTGAATGGTGCAATGTTTTTTCAGGCTGTGTAACTGGTTAAAGCTCTTTCCACAATCAGTGCACTGGAACACTCTCACTCGTGTGTGTGTGTGTGTGTGTCTCGGTGCTTTTCCAGTCACACTGATGTTTGAAATAATTTCCCACAGACAGAACAGACAAACATTTCTTCTTCCACATTCAAAGGCAGATGATATTCAGATGAATGGAGTAACTCGGTCAGATCTTGATGTGATGTCATGTTTGAGTTTCCCATCTGCAAATCCTCCCCTTCTAATGCCCTGTAAAAGGAGTTTAGAAAAACCATCACTGAATGCAGGATAGAAATTCAGAACAGACAATTCTAGTTTTCATAGAAATTTACATCACAGAAGGAGGCCATTCAACCCAGTGTGTGTGTGCTGTCTGACAAACAGCTGTACAGTCTAATCCCACTTTCCAGCTCTTGGTCCGTAGCCTTGTAGGTTATGGCATTTCAAGTGCATATCCAAGTATGTTTTAAATGCTATGAGGGTTTCTGCCTCTTCCACCCTTTCAGGCAGAGTGTTCCAGAACTCCTCCAATCTGTATGGAAAAAATTCTCCTGAAACTCCCTCTAAACCTTCGACCAATTACTTTAAATCTATGCCTCCTGGTTATTGATCCGTTTGCTAAGGTGAATAGGTCCCGCCTAGCCACTCGATCTAGGCCCCTCAATTTTATGCATCTCAGCCTCCTCTGTTCGAAAGAAAACAACCCCAGCCTAGCCAATCTTTCCTCATAGGTAAAAATTCACCAGTCCAGGCAACATCCTCATATCTCTTCTGTACCCTCTCGTTCCTGTAATGTGGTGACCAGAACTGCACGCAGTACTCTAGCTGTGGCCTAACTCATGTTTTATACAGTTCAAGCACAGCCTCCCTGCTCTTGTAATCTATGCCTCGGCAAGTATTCCGTATGCCTTCTGCCTTCGTAACCACCTTATTCTATCTGTCCTGCTACCTTCAAGGATTTGTGGACCTGCACACCAAGGTCCCTCTGTTCCTCTACACTTCAATGTCCTACCATTTATTGTGTATTCCCTTGCCTTGTTAGAGCTCCCCATTACCTCACTGCATTACCTCACACTGCTTGAATTCCATTTGTCACTGTTCTGCCACCTGACCAGTCCATTGATATCTTCCTGCAGTCTGCAGCTTTCTTCTCATCAACTACACAGTCAATTTTCATATAATCTGCAAACCTCTTAATCATATCCCCTACATTCAAGTCTAAATCATTGATTATATACCACAAAAAGCAAGGGACCAAGTACTGAGCCCTGTGGAACCCCACTGGAAACAGCCTTCCAGTCACAAAAACACCCATCAACCATTACCCTTTGCTTCCTGCCTCAGCCAATTTTGGATCCAACTTGCCACTTTGCCTCAGATCCCATCGGCTTTTACTTTCGCGACCAGTCTGCCATTTGGGACCTTATCAAAAGCCTTGCTAAAATCCTTATAGACTGCATCAAACGCACCACCCTCATCAACTCTCCATGTTACCTCCTTAAAAACTTCAATCAAGTTAGTCAGACATGACCTTCCATTAACAAATCCATGCGGACTGTCCCTGATTAACCCGTGTCTTTCTGAATGAAAATTTATCCTGTCCCTCAAGACTTTTTCCAATAATTGAAAGTCCAAATTGGGGGATCTGAATTGTATTTTGTCATCCCATTGAGATTAGGGGCAAAGGGACAATAAATAATAATAAATTATTTTAAAAATCGGTGAGCAGACAGACCTGCAGTATGTTCACTATTCAAGCTGACCAAAATCAGGCCGTTTGGATTGGATTTGGAGACCAAAACTGTAACAAACCCTCAGCGGAGACTCACACCCCATTGAGTAAACTCCAGAAGATATTTTTTCTGGTGATTTCTATTAATTTCGATTTAATGAATGCCGTAACCGACAGGTTCAATTAATGTTTATTTTCCAAATGCAGCTTGTAAGAGCGAAAAACTTTAATTAGGGGTAAAGTAAATCATTGTAATTAAAATAAAGTAAGAACGACTGAGAGTAAGGTTTAAAATGCGTTCATGGGAGAATAGTTGAATTAGGCAGAAACACTATGGTCAGAGAAATTCTCTTGGGAGATAAGAACACCCACAAGATTTATGTAGACAGCTCAGAGAAATAATGAGAGGAGGCCATTATGTTCCAGCCACAGGAGATAACAGGGACAATGCCTCTTTTAAGCAGAGGGTAGCCATATGTCTGCCAAGGACATTAGTCTGAGAATTCGCCTTGGAAGACATTCCCAGAAATGTAACACATATCCTGTAGGGGGCTTTTCCCTAGCAACGGTCGTCAGAACTGAATGTACCAATGGAATCATTAGAAATGACTGTAACCAATAAAATTAATGTAACTGAAGTTTCATGTTCAGCCATGAACTCATTGAATGGCGGTGCAGGCTGGAAGGGCTGAATGGCCTGCTCCTGCACCTATTTTCTATGTTTCTATGTAACTGTAGCACCCAATGAAATTGCAGTAACCTGTATTAACCAATGGAACACTTCCCCGCATAGTTCCATCATTTTGACTATCTAAACTGTATAAAAATGTAATTACACAGCTTGTCCTGTGAGATCGATGTTGAGAGTTGAGAGCACTCAGTAACAGTACTGATGAGGCCGGATCTCCCTTGATTAATCAGTTTTTAATAAACAACTCTTTTGCTCTATAAAAGACCTTTCATGTGAGTGTTATATTTTTAATACCCCACAACATTATGGGGCAGCCTACAGACAAACGTATACGAATCTATCACGAGTGAGTATCTTCAACTACCACTCATAATCTGACGTGAGCCATTACGAGACGTGCCTGCTTCCCCGGGGTACTTGAATCTGTGAAAGGTCTGCTATGGTGTAAAAGACTTTGGGGAATTGGGAAGTCACGATAGACACTATCAGAAGGCATCGATGTGGATATGGCCTCCAAGTTCAAGGGGAACCGGGTAGAGGAACCATCAGTATCTAGAATACAGATAAATCGATAAGGTTGTCAATGGGATTGCAGGCTCCAGGGGTAGGGTAACTGACTGGAGGGACAGTCAGTATCTAAAATACAGTTTAATCGATGAGAAGTCGGTGGGACTGTAGACACCGGGGTTAGGTGATAGAAGTGGGAAGACAGTCAGTATCTGAGAATACAGTGAAACCGATATAAGGGTAGACGTATCAAAAACTGAGTATGACGTGTAAAGATATGCTGGATACTGCTCCCTTATGGGGGGGACTAGGATATTTTTCAGACGACCATAAAAAACCTGATAGTGACTATCTTAAGTGACGTATGGATCCAAAAATAGAGCCGGCCAAACAATTAATAAACTTTGTTGAATGAAAAGAGGCTTTTGTGAATGTCTGTCTTTGAATGAAATAGCTTGTGTGATTTTTGACTGCGGAATATTTGAGATGGGAATTAATGAATTTTTCATGTGTCTGAAAGCCTGTTTGGAAAAAATGGTGGAGCTGTCTGTTTGTTTTAGCTCCACCCACTTTTTCGGACAGTGAAAGTTTTTTTTTAACCCTTTGTAGTGTTGTCCTGTATGTGGGAAGTTTTAAGAAAGTGTGAACCTAGAATTGAATTACATTTTAAGTTAGAAGCACAGGTGCGGATTTATTTGGATGATAAGTTACGGAGCTAGGAAATTCACAAAAGATAGGTTTGTTGAGCAAAAGGTCTAAAATGCGTGGTCCCGTTGGTTTTAAAAGAAATTTCGACACACTCATTTACTTGTCAAAAGAAAACATATAATCATCGATTACATTGGGTTGAAAGACAATAAATTTAGTCTAGGAATGAGATAAAGAACGGAGAAGAGAAATTGTAATGCCTTTAAAAAAAAAGCCTGCGTGGTTCTCTCGAGGCTGCGGGACGGGGAACTACGCCCCCATTTTCCTTGTGCAAAACCTTGACATGAAAGCTTGTAGCTCAGTAAAAAGAGTTTTAAATAAAAGATTGGCAGTACAATATTTGAATTGTGATTTTGAGATATTTCAGGTGATTCTGCTTGATAAACATTTTGGTTGTATTGGAAAATCTTGGGTTTGGAAGCTTTTTAATAAAATTACACAACTACTGCGTCAGAAGCTGAAGCTTAAAAAGATGTAATTTATGAAATACTGTATCACAAAATTGAAGTTACAGAGCAAAAGATTAGAGTTTTTGATGTTCAGCTTCTAAAACAGAAATTGGGCACACAATTATAAAACAAGTACTTTGCATTCTGTGATCTGTGAATCACTAGAAGCATAAATGAGAAGTCCGATTAAAAAAACAGTATTACCATATTTGACATTTTGTAATCCAACAATAAATACAAATATTACAAAAGGGGAGCCGAGATTAGGATGGGAACAGTGAAGAGTTCATTTTGTTGTGAAGGTTTCAAGTAGCATGGGTTAAGAGAAGGCACAACAAAATACTGAGATACATTCAAAATAAAATGTTAAATCTGATCTCTTTTTAAAAAAAGAAATAAAACTAAAAGATTTGGAAACAATCTAGAAATACCTTGGGGGAACAGAGTAATTTTGACAGGCATGCTAATGTAGGAAGTGCCCAACTACCCGATAAAACCAGAAGCCGCACAGGCTGTGAGACAGATAGTGGAGGGGGTTACTGGAAAGCGGTATACTCAGAGGTAGAGGGAACAACAAATTCCCCTGGCTGGCCCATGCAAAAGCCAGACGGATCATGTCAGTTAACTATTGATTATACTGCCCTCAATAAGGTGACTCCCTGTCAACATCCCATCGTGGCCAGCCCAGTCACAATAGTTAATGAATTAAAACCAGAGCATAAGGTCTTCACTGTATTAGACATAGCCAATGGATTCTGGTCCATACCCCTGGCAAAACAGTCCCAAGATAAATTAGCCTTCAGTCAGCGACCATCAGTACACCTGGACACGGGTCCCACAAGAGCCCGGCTATATTCCACCGGACTATGAGTTGAGCCATAGAAAAGGTGGATTTAACCCCGTAGATGATCTTACTAATAACATCCGAGGATGATAGGGGGCATACAGGAGCACGTATAGAGATCCTGGAAGTCCTGCAGGACACAGGATTCAAAGTAAATCCCAAAAAAGGCACAAATCGGACAAGCTGTGGAATAGTACCTGGGACACGAAATATCCCAAGGAACTAGGACCATGTCCAATAACAGGAAGGAGGCCATTAGGATTATGCCCCGACCAAAAACAGTCCGAGGGGTGCGTACGGGACTGGGGCTCTTTAACTATTGCAGGAAATTTGTACCTAACTTCGTGGCAATCGCAGAACCAATGCAGTGGCTAGTGAAAGTGGGAAAACCATCCTTAGAAACTGTAGAGTGGGCCCCGAACAAGAAGCAGCATAGGGTAATCTGAAGGAAGCCCTAATGTCAGCTCCAGGGCTGGGACTCCCGAACATGGATCTCCCGTTCCATATATAGAGGCCAAGTTTCGGCCTGAGTTGCTCCTGTTTTTTTTGGAGCGACTGGTTTCGAATGGAGTATCTTAGAAATTTGAATTCTCGGCATTTAGTTTGCTCCAGTTCTAGTCAGTTAGAACAGTTTCACTTTGCAACAGAATTTTTTTTTCCAAAAGGGGGTGTGTCCGGCCACTTATGCCTGTTTTTAAAGTTTAGGCAGTGAAAATTTACTCCAAACTAACTTAAAATGGAGTAAGTGAAGATTTTTGTATGTTCGAAAAAACCTTGTCTACACTTTAGAAAATCAGGCGTAGGTTACAAATTAGACGTAGGGAATGGGGAGGGGGGGGGGGGGTTTAAAGGGAAGTTTACAAACATTAAACACTTCAGTTTTACAAATAAAGAGCCATCATCAATAACAAATGATAAATACATCAATAAATCAATCATAAATAATTAATAAAAAATAATTTTTTAAAAAATCAATAAATAAAACCTTTTCTACTTACCGACTGCAGCACCGGAGGGGGGAGGGAAGGAGGGAAAGAATGAGAGAGAGAGAGGAGTGAGGGAGGAAGGAAGGAGAGAGAGAAAGGAGTGAGGGAGGGAGGGAGGGAGGGAAGGAGGAGAGAGGAGGGAGGGAGGGAAGGAAGGAGAGAGGAGGGAGGGAGGGAAGGAAGGAGAGAGGAGGGAGGGAGGGAAGGAAGGAGAGGAGGGAGGGAGGGAGGGGAGGAGGGAGGGAAGGAAGGAGAGAGGAGTGGGAGGGAGGGAGGGAAGGAGGAGGAGGGAGGGAGGGAGGGAGGGAAGGAGTGGAGGGAGGGAAGGAGGAGGAGGGAGGGAGGGGAGGGAGGAGAGAGAGGAAGTGAGGGAGGGAGGGAGGAGAGAGGGAGGAAGGAAGAGAGAGGAGGGAGGGAGGGAAGGAAGGAGAGAGGAGGGAGGGAGGGAAGGAAGGGAGAGGAGGGAGGGAGGGAAGGGAGGAGGGAGGGAGGGGAGAGAGGAGTGAGGAGGGAGGGAGGGAAGGAGGAGGAGGGAGGAGGGAGGGTGAGGATGGAGGGGGAGAGGGGAGGGAGGGAGGAGGGAGGGGGGGAGGAGTGGGGAGGGAGGGAGGGAAGGAGGAGTAGGGAGGAGGGAGGCGAGGGTGGAGGTTGGGTTGGGTGGTGGGTGGGTGGGTTGGAGGTGGTGGGTGGGAGGGAAAAATGAGGTTG